>NC_086110.1:25696734-26002695 GCF_963921235.1 Mobula hypostoma | reverse complement strand
TGCATCATCTAGCATATTTCCCATTCATTTATCCAATTAAGTTACATATATCCATTCATATATTTTAGTAATATTTCATTTTAGTAAACTTATCATGGCCCATGAAGAAACTCCAATGGCTCCTAGTTTCTTTTTTTTTACTTGTGGCCCCTACGAAATCCGGCATGGCCCCGGTTGAGAACCATTATTTTAGATAAAGAGGCGCATTCAATTCGAAGAAAAGAACTCCTCCACTTCTGAATTCAGTATGCCTTCGATTGTAACAATCCGAAGCAATCAGCAACTTCCCCGCCACTGACTGATTGGTAATCCACATTACAACTCCCGAATGTGAGCGCGGACGAAATCCCCTTCACGCTGACGGCGAGTCATTCCGGACCTCATACCGCGATAGAAGTTGACTTGAATTGTTTCATTACAGAGCTTTCAACGGCCAAGATGGTTGTGGAAAATGAGGGGTACTCTTAATGAGTTTTCTCAAACGCCAACCTGCTTACATTTAATGAACAGACGATATATTAAATGCGACAGCTGGAATTCGAGTGTAATGTAAGCTATCTGGAAATGCAAATATTGTAAATTCAGACTTACGTATCAATTAGACTGAGCTGCATCATCCGTGCAGGGTCAATGAGCATCAACTTTCCAGAACTTTAGCCCATTTGGGATTATTACAATGCTCTTTACGTTGGACCATTATGGTCCTGTGATTCATTTTTTTATATATATGGAAAAAGTTGCAGCTAAATGGTAGACATAAGGATAACCTATGTTTATAACAGCCCTCATTTGAATCACTGAGATTTCACCCTCAGTAAAAGTTGTTTAGCAGCTCGGATTTTTTTTGCTCCAGATTCCAGCATCAACAGTCTTCCTTGGTTCTTGTTTTCAAATCATCCCTATCATAGGAATCTATCCCCACTCAGTTATCATCTTCCAGCACAGGAATTTCAAACACGGTTCCCGATTGGGCGAAGCCAGCCTATATTATCGAGGACACACTCAACGGAAGGAAAGGTCATCTACCGCGCAAGTTAAAAACTATTTATTTCCAGTCGGGACAATTTTATACGGAAGAGATGTATTGTAAACCTGTTTTTTTTAATTTGTGCAAAAAAATCTGAAACTGTTTGTGGACAGGATGTAAACGGGCGGTATGCATAAATCACGCCGTAAGGTTTCATTGACACAAAGTATCACCTATTTAAAAACACCACATTCAAAAGTATATTCTACTTCTGTACATTTAGTCCACTTCAGTGCAACGTGAGAAAAACCAAATTCAGGTTAATTGCTGGAGTATCTTGTTCTCTTCAGATTACTCTCAATTACCTTGTTGCAATTTTTGCCTCCACTTGACTCACAATAAAGGCAGTGGAACAGCTAATTGTTTTTTTTTGCTTCAGGGTTTATGCGTCATCTCTGACGTTACATGCTTAGAACCAAAGTCTGGAGGAAACTAGAAGCGTGCACAAATTGGGTTCTAAATCGCACAACCAGTTTTGCTCATTACTTATGGAAATCAAGAATTGCAGAAAAGTTAACACCGAGTGCTTCAAACGGAACACGCATATTAGGAGATAAAAAAAGAAACGTTCATCAGAATTAATATCATTATACCAAGGCACAGAATGTGTCCACTTTACGCTCGTTAATATGGTATCGTTTCCGAAATGTTGCTACCTTCTCTGGAAGCAGGTTTAAATGGTGGTTTTAAAAATCTGTACAATCAAAGGGTCATTTTCTCTTTACGTTCTATCCCCGCCACAGTATAAAGCGCGCAGACCTGATAAGTTTCAGGAGGTTCCGTTTACACTTAATGCAGTTGTGTGATAGATGTATAACTGCAAGTGTGTTCTGATGTGATCCGGTAATGTTCAAGTACCCGTCAAAAACAAAACGATTTCCAAGGTTTGGAAATCTGAAACCCAGCGAATACAGAGGTTTTCATAGACAGATGGGGATCCGACTTCTGTGTTTGCCATTCGCCGACTGACAGGCTGTTCCTTTCCATAATTCCCCTCAGAATTTTACATCTGTAATTGTTCCTATACAATAAAACGTCTTATACTGGGGAAACCAAGTAGTTCAGTTATACATGGACCTAAATATTAAAATGCAAACATAATACCTTGCTTGATTTTAGAGCTAAGGACAGAAGAATCAAACGCGGAATTGGGTTTGTGCACCCCCTGACGATTAGACCAATGCTGGTGTTCTGCCTTTAACGTCTTCCCAACCAGTCGCCATACACACTGAATCTCCTATCCATCGATCTCAACCTTCAGTGTGCACACTCCTCTCAGGGAGAAACTTGCAAAAAAATTACCAACTCTCTTTGGAAAGAGGTAGCTGCATCCCACCCCCCCCCCCCCAATTCTGAATACCAAGCCTTCTTCACGAGACCAGACCCCCGAGTACCGGCGTCAATTCGATTGTCCCTCCTGCAGCATGCATTTCACCGCTCGGAGTTGACCACAGTCCGATAATATCGGCGCGATATCCCACCATATTTGACTCGTTTACCCATTGTCACCCTGACCTGCTAATTACAAGCGCCATCACTTAAATAAGACCGCCAAAGTTCAGTAGAAGTGAGCGTGTAAAAAGAAATCCAACCCTGATGATATACTTGAAATTCTAAAAGAGAATTTCTGAATGAAATGGCGCAAGCTTGTATTCGGGATAGTCTTCATGACTGTGGTTCTATTATGTGACTTCGCATGATTTGTCAGACTGAAGCGGGCATTCCACAGATAACCCCGCTTTGAGGACTTCGTGCGCTGATAAAAGGAAAGAAAGCCGCGGAATGGATCAATCAACAGATCGAAGAATTGCGGGAATTCTAAGAGAGGCAAGGAATCTGTTACAAAAGCCGGCATTTGTCTCTCTTTTTAAAAATGTTTTTGTTCCCTGCTACCTACTGTACAGGGACTGGTCAGTATAAATTATGTATGCCCTGTCCAGCTGCACTTGTGCATTCAAGAGCTATCTCCACGGCTAGAGCTGTAACATTAGCACGAAAAACAGCTCAAGCAATGTAAGCAGCACGCCATTTACTTCCTAACCAATAAAACTGGTGGGATGTCTCTGCACACACCATGCCACTGGACAGAAGTTTGATAGGTTTTGTTTCATTTCAGCAACGATGCGTATTCTTGAATTTATCTGACTCGAACGCGTTCTGTAAAGATTTCCGAAATAATTTAATTGCTGTTTGTCACTACGTAAACTAGGAGAGAGAAATATTTGCAAATTTGGAAGGAACAGTTCCGTTAGAAAGCGATAGTTTATCACAGAAAAAACATTAAGCCGAACAAGTCCCGTGCCATAATTTCCGCCCTTCCAATAGAATCTGTTTTGATAATCCTACTTTTAACCTAATAGTAATTTTAAAATTACTATCAGAGTCTTGGCATTAGCGTACGTGCGTGGTGTTCAGACTTTGCTCGAACGGAAAGAGATTCTGAAGTGAAAACATGTTTTCTTTTTTCTCCCTTTGCTTTTTTAAAAATCTGACAATAGATTGTATGCACTTTTTCGGGGTGTGTGGAGAGTTGGCAAGATGCTAGTAACTTCTACATCTGTTTGTGGAGTGTATCCTAACTAATCCAATTAGATTTTGCTGAACATATGTCTTTGTTTTAGCATGCCGTTCTGCATTTTTTTTAGGACCTCGCTTATAACACACCTCTTTGGCTAATTTTTAGTCAGTGGTTCAAATTTTCTCTGACATGATGTTGGTTTTGTCCAATTATAAACATATAAACCATATTAAGATCCATCCGACTCCAAAGTGTTGTAACTAAATTCAATAGTTAATTGGACAACACAAATTAAATAGAACCAAACAGCTACTTTATTTTAAAACAGGTTGAAATTATTTCTTTCGCAGAAATAGCAACAACCATAACTTATTCTTATCTAATGTTCATTGGGCGGGGGGGGGGGTGCGTTTGCAAAGTTTATAAGGTTCTTTGGCAAAGCCTATTTATTATAAGTGACCTCATAAAGAAATGAAAGGTTTATGTTTTTGTCTTGCTATTCCTAAAACAATCATCTGGACGTTGATTTGCTCTTAAACCCGATGAAAAAAAGCACAGTTGCCGTCCTGCCTCCTGTTCCCGGGTCTGCTCACTTAGGTTTTCCAGTTGTAGCTCTCTTGCGCCACTATTGGAGGAAGCTGATAACTGCGACAAGCCGCAGCAGACAATGTCAGCGACTGTAGTTTGTAAAATGGGGTCAAGAAAAGAAGAGCTTGCGGCACTCCTTTCAACCCTTTCGCTAGCCGGACACAAGAAGTATTCAACGGCATCGGCCAGATCCAACTGCGCCCAGAGGGCGCAAAAGAACAAACGCACTATCAAATACGAGCCAAGTGCAAGGGTTCCCTTGTTTACCTGGAACTGAAAGAGATATAATTTATGTACTGCAAAATGTGCCCCATTGAGCCAGTTAAGTTTAGGCCAAATGTACTTCTCAGTAATAAGCACAGCGTGCTAATTATAAATGGATTAATTGGAGTGTTGGACAAGAGTAGAGCAGGTAAGAGTATGATGTTGGTATTTGTTAAAGAACTGAAATGGGTTGGATTAACCCTGTAACCACCGGGAGTTTGCACGTAATGATGACTCAGAATTCCGTAGAAGTCCGGGAATTCCGGGAGTGAAAACACGCAGGGAAACAAACGAAAGTGCAAAGAAACGAGAGAGAAAAAAAATAAAAGTATGGGAACACTGGCTGCACCGGTCATTGACATTTAGTAATGCGATCCGGGACCCATTGTTCACTTCAAAAGAAATTGCCCCTGAAATAATCCGCGTTTTAAAGATTCCGAGTGTGTGTACAAGTTTGAAGATGATGGATATTCAAGCGATCTTATGTCTCACGTGCAAGCCTAAAGCACTTTCATTAATTGAAACATATTCCAAATCGTTATTCTCGCCGGCCATAATTAGAGCAACTCAGATAGCTCCGAGTGACGAGCGAAAACTTTGTCTGGTAGATCGGAACTGAAAGGCTGATTTTTTTCCCGGTGTAAATCGTTGGTTAAACAAGTCTCCAATTTCCATTTGTTAATTGATGCAATTACGCATTGCTCGTAATGGGCACGCCGGTCTCAAGGCAGCCATCAATCACCCACCATTGACCTGTCAAAGCCGTACATTTATTTCTTTGGGGACCATTTCTGGCTCTAATAGAGAAAAATGGATACATCATCATCATTAATTAGTGACTGGCCCTTTGGCCACGGATCGGACGGTTGGAGAGTGAGGCAGTCGGCTTCAGGACACCCAAAGGCTCCATACCATTTTTCTGATTATTAACTGTCGTCTATTGGATGAGGTCAAACCACTGTCTCTCCTGGGTCCTGAACACCTCCCTCGCCAGTTTCGTGTCAGCTTGCGCTTTAATTTATTGCATCTCTACTCTGATTTTCATTTTGCTTAACGCTGTTAGAACTTTGATTCAGTTCGCTGAGGAAGGAACAGAAGAATGTGCTGCGATCTGTCACGAAACAAATCAATTAAGACGAAAAGTGTCAAAATTATGATCTCAAAGAAAACGGATTGTGGCCCAGGTTCTGCAGCAGAACATAAACTGAACCAAGGCACGGGCTGGGCTGTATACACTGAGTCCCACTCAAATCAATATTGATGTTTTATAAAGAGAGTGGCAATATGAATCTGGATGCATAGATATGAGATTGAGAGTAATTAAAAATCTCAGCCTCGTGTTTAACTACATGAAAACGCTGTATTTGAGCACGTGACAATTTGATATCGTAGAAATGTATTCTAAGTGGTTTCATTATATTTCAATGAACATGAAGTAAGTGATGTCCAGACAATTTCCTTTATGCTGAATTAAGCAAGGAAGTATCTCTTAATGCGTGCGGTAGTACATGATGCAGTAGTTGAAGAGTGCAGCAAGCTTTCAGATCATCTAAACATTGTTGTGGCGGTGACCTTTAAATTTCTCGATATTTTCTAACGTTGCAAAGTGACATAAAAAGCTTCCAACTACTTCTCCATCCATCGATGTACATCACAAAGCAACTTGAAAACATTAGAAACAAGTGTTGAATGAACCTAAGAATATTAGATGTTAAATATGATTGGCAAAGACATTATTATATCCTTTCTGTCATGTCGATTCGGGATTAATGTGACGTCACTTTGATACTCTTCCATGGATGAACGCTAAAGAACTATAGACCAGCAAATAATACAACTGGCAGACTCTATATCTGGAAGGACTTCCGTTATGTCTTTTAACCCTCTTCAGCTAAATATAATCGATAATTTTGCCTTGAGATGAGTACCGATAAGCTTTGAATGCCAGTTTACGGCGCTTTGCGATTTCCAAGTGGAATCATTTATTATTAAGCTAAAGACCATGCGGGCAATTTTCTCTAGAAGGTGCATTTTGAAGTAGGTTTGGTTATAATCAATCAGAAAGATATATTGCTTATGGTAACAAAAGGAGCAACGATGTCGTTCTCTCAGTTTGGATACCCTTACAATACCACTTCACAGGTAAGGATGGCCATCAATTAGCATTCGTTTAACCCAGACTCTGCGCTACTCTCTATTCTTTTTACGCATTGACATTTTTGGAGACTGTTTCACTTTCAATCTATAATGCGTTTTCCCATACCCCCTTTATATAGTCGTCTTTTTCACCACGCTGCATTATTTATCCTGTGCTTGTCTTGAATAAACCATTTGTCTTGATACGCACAATATACTCTGTAACGGACGGTTATTCGGCTGATGTTTACCGCCACTTTTGACTTATGATTCACCTGGAATTACTTCCACCTATTTCCGTATAGTTACACGTTTAACCATTCTCTGTCCATATTGATGCCTTACTACTTTAACTTGCATGGTATTGGTCACATAATTTCCTCCAGTCGGATATTTCAGCCCTCTGCGTTTCTTACTAATATGTTCATACTTTGTGTTTGTAGTTTTATATACACCGTCATTCCTCTAAACCAGTCCAAATGCATCTAACTGCATTATCTCACTATTATTTACCTATTTGCACAGCGCAAAAATGATTCCATAATTCCCTGCATATTTCCCAAACGATCGTGTGCCTTTAAATACTTTTATCTTCCGCCTAAACAGGAATATCAGGGCATTCTGTATTTGTTTAAGTACTAAATAATTTACACATTTTATTGTCACGATTCCACTGTATGGCGTTGCTTTGTAAACTCCTGATTCCTGTTGTACCTTCACTCTGGTGGAGTCCCACTTTATTCTGCTTTTGTCATCTATTTTGAATGCAGCTGGCTTCAAGGCATTTCGGTTGCTGCATGCATCTGTGCATTTTTCTCCTCATTGCAATGTGTGATCTGCTGATTCGTGTTCGGAGTGAAATGTCGGTTGCTCCTTTCATGCTTTCTTCGTCCAGTTCTTCGTGTCAGCGAGTCCCAGCACGGCGTGTTGTGAACCAGGCTCCAGACCTGTATCCGAAGGCTCCGCTGGCCCGGCCCAGACTGCCATTTGCTGTCCCAACTATGATAACAGACTGCTGGCCAACGCCAGGACCGAGATCAACGCAGCTGCCGCGGCGCTGGGCATGTACGGCAGCTCCCCTTACGCAACCGCAGCTAGCCAGAGCTATGGGAACTACCTTACATACAGTACTGATGCTTCAGCTTTCTACTCTTCACTGGTGAGTTGCGGCCGTGGGGAACACCAGCCCGTTTTCCATCACTATTCCTTTGTAGCGTGTGATATACCGAAGCCTCCCACGTTTGAACAATGGTAAAAACTTTTGACTATTTCGTGTGTTCTGCTCTACCTCCACCCCTTTCAGAATTCTCAGTACGAAATTAAAGATAGCACTGGGAGCTTGCACTCGGGAATTGCTCCGACAGCTACTTACTATCCGTATGAACACTCCTTGGGACACTACCAATACGACAGGTGAGCCCTTAGAGCAAGACCAATAATGTAAATAACACACAGTTCAAAACAAAATAGAAGCTGCATTTAGTGTCCATGATGAAATGGAGTTAAATATGTTGGTTTTGCCATATCCTTCCTCCAGATAACGGTTTCATCTGACTTTTTAGATGCGGCTCCGTTGACTTCAGCGGCACCACACGGCGCAAGAATGCGACCCGAGAGACCACCAGCACCCTGAAGACTTGGCTGTACGAACACAGGAAAAACCCTTACCCCACCAAAGGCGAGAAGATCATGCTGGCCATCATCACGAAAATGACCCTGACCCAAGTGTCCACCTGGTTTGCGAACGCCAGGAGGAGGTTGAAGAAGGAAAATAAAATGACCTGGTCACCCAGAAACAAAGGAGGGGATGACAAGAAAGAGGAGAGTGCCAGAAGGGACAGAGAGGAACATGGAACGGACAACATGGAAAACGGTGGGACTTCACCCATATTTACAGACAATGTAGTACATCCGCTGGCATAACATGCAACTACTCAAAGCACGCAGACTGCCACTCGATGTTTAATTAAATGTAATTACCTTGTAAATAATTTGGACGGGGGGGGGGAGGGAACAACTGAACCAAAATGTAAAGTTGAAAAGAGTTTCAGAATCGTAGCAAAATGAGCAAAAGATTCATCCCTGACAAACTCATATATAATTCGTAACGGACTATAGAGTAAAGTTTATTCAGACTATTCTTAAAATTGTGTTTGAAAGTAAATGAAAGCAACGTAGATTAAAATTGTAGAGAAAAAATATTTTAATGTGTTCACAGACGAGAAAGAATACAGAGAAAGCAAAGAGCTGAGGCTGAGCGATCTGGAAGATGATGAGTCAGAAAAACTGGAAAGTGACCATGAAAAGGCACCAAGTGAAATCAGACCGCGGAGAGGCTTGATCGAGACTGAGGGCAATGACTGCAATGTATCTCCTTCAAACAACCAGCGCACTTCCTGTTCCAAAAACTGCTCTACCCTCGAGTCCGACTTTCTAGATACGATAACGAATAAGCCATCTGTTTCTGTCGCAAGCAACAGCCTCCCGCAGCGCTTCGGGACAGCGGAGAAGCCGAGGATTTGGTCCCTGGCGCACACGGCAGCCTCCAATTGTCTGGTGGGTTGTCAGAACGGCCAGAGCCGGACTGCGAGGTACTGCGCGGAGGTGAGGCCATCCCAGGGCATGGTGAACCAAGTCGATGATATAATTTCCCTCGGAGACTCTTCACAAGCCGCCCGCATTCTGAGAACTTCTACATTCAACCTACAAACGCTTGTAGCGGCTGGTCAATTGCACTGCGCTTCCTACCCTGCGCTAGACAACTGCCAGTATACATCAGGGACTGAAGGTACTTTCACGTTGACTTCTCTCCGGCTGGCTCCCAAAATGTTTCTAATGGCAATAAATGCAACTGAAAGACGGTATAGCAATCACCAATCACCCCCACCCCACCCTCATTTCAATTCAGGGCGCTATGTGTTGTTTTCAAGATGTAACTGTAGGTATCTCTTAATTACACCAAACATTCAGTTAACAGTTAACCCTCGTGACGTGGATGCCCTTGAAGTGTGCAACAGTAAAAGCTAAATATCAAGGAAGAAAATTTTTCACAGGGCATCACCTAGCGTTATCTTTGTACAACCTTTGCCCCAGAGTGGGAAAAAGAACATTCTGGAAGAGTTTTCACGAAAACGCAGGGAAGTTCTCCAGTCGCTGTCAAACCTGCTGAGTATTTGCAGCAAATTCCACCCCCATTTTCTCAGGTTAAGCAGAGGTGGCGTAGAGAAAAATAAGGCTTAATACATTTAAGCCTGATATCCTTTGGTGACGATCTTTCCACCCTTCCCGCTTTAAAATTTATATCAGCCGCAGTATTTTGCTAATTTTGGGATGCATTCATCAAAAGCTTAGTGATGTAACGATATGGCCGAATTGGCCAATTAAGTGGTTACTTAGTGTTGATAATTAGGTATGAACGTTTGTAAAACATACGGTATTTTTCAGGATTTTTAAGAAATGTGAAATCTGATTTGGGGGCAACAGATATTACGGAAACGTGTCTACTGCGCCAGGAGGAGAGAGTGAGAGCGGCCTTCAGACCTGTGCTGAAGAGGTGAGGTAAGTAAGTGACAGTTTCCGCGCTCCACCAAATTCCACCCCCACCCCCACCCCCACCCCGCCTCCACCAAGTTCATCGGTGTTCAACCATGTGACGCTCTCTCGGAAAAGACACAATATCCATGTAAAAATTACAAAATGAACCAAGCAAGAGGCCCAAATCCCGCTCAGCTCCTTTGAGCTTGAAAGTTGCATCCTAGCGCTGGTTACAATTGTTTGAGGAAGAGCTGCGGGTCATTGGATACCCAATGTGTCCAAAGCAGGATCTGCCGTTTGTCTCGAGCTATATTTCTATTTGCATAAGTGGCTAGTGTAATCAGTGAACTCTATTCTTTTGATGTATTTGCAGAATACGATTATTTTCTTGTAATTTCCGCAGAAGATTCAAGGACTAGTCATTTACTGTATGTTTAACTTTGTCATTTTCTCTCTAAAACAAAACAGGTTCGGTTAGTGCCGTGCGATATAACCGAGGGCAATCCCGCGCAGCTCCTTCACTTTATGCACTGGTGATCCGACAATACACTGGAAATAAAACAGGATGTGTGTTCGTTTTGAGCACTGGCATTGACTTTCAAACAGACTCAACCAACGGTCAATGACTTCGTTTGCCAAAATCCGAAACGTCACTTCCAACGTTTGTCCCTGCACGAAGTTATTCCACATACTTGAAAAAAATACATATTTAAGATTCAGGGGATGCACTCGAGCTGTTGTGATACAGAAGCCTTCTAATGATTATGAAACCACTTGACACCCGGTCACACGTTGTTTTTGCTGTTTTATAAAGTTTAAAGTGCACCCATTGCCCCCGATGTGGTCTATTTTGATTGACCCACTATTGCGTTTAACGCAGACTCACCTTGTTTACTTCAGAAAATACACCCCGCCCACTTTGTTTTATTTGTTCTGTGAAATGCCATTAAAATACAGTTATACTATTTAATAATAACTGTGAAAACTGCAGATTCGCGGTGACCTACTTAAAACGGAGGTACGTTTATTAATTAAGTTAACCATATAAGTTGCTGAAGCGTAAAAATAAATATTTTGTTCCTGTAAAAGACGGTTCCAGAACTCAAAATAAAAGGAGTCTGAAAATCTATTGATCTTGAAATGTCTGATATCTGCTATGTGAGGAAAGAGTACATTCACGTAAGATTTCTTTAGTTTATCCTTTAACATAGTCAACAGCTATGAAAAATTCCAGCACCAAATGAAAACTATATTAAATTATTTGACTGACATAAAAGTTTAAAATAACAATTCCCAACGTTTTTTTTAGTTGTCGAACACTACTAATTGGGGAACTGTGCGACATGTAATTCATAGCAGGTGAAAGTTCAACGAACCGCCATCGACCACTTTGCATATGAGAAGCAAACCGACAAATTTATCCATTGTTTGCCATTAATTAGGACTGACTGCTTTGCTCGTACACTCTTCCTCAGAATAGAGGAGGCGGGGTACAATCAGGAGAATTCCGTTTTGTAGAATGTAAAGAAAGTTGCGTTGTAAGGCACACGCGTGCGCTTATTATAATATTTTGTAAAGGTTGCCTGATACAATTTGTAACAGTTAAAGAACAAGTGTTTCATTCAAAATTTGCTAATCATGTGTTGTAAAATATAACACAAAATCAATACAATATGATAAATTATATAAATTCATGCTTATATAACCTATCTGTGAAAATTATCCTCTTCACCTAAAGCTGGGGTGCTTTACAATCAAACACTACAGGAAGCTCACAACTTCCAAATCCAGCCACGTCGCTGTCACTTATAATTACATAAAATCGTGATGTTTCAGGAGTCATTGTCTAAAATCTCCCCTAGTTTCAGATGTTCATTTTACGAAGATATATTCGCAACTATATAAAAAAAACAGACTTGAATAATGCACAAGGAACAAAACCTAATCCACTTCTCAATAAAAGAGTGTGTCTAAATCACAAGAGAACATTCAAAATAAATAATGTAACGTGTCGTAGCATCATAGTATATTATTCTGGCCCTTCATTTTCCTGCAGCTTTGCCTGCATTATGTACAGTATTACTAAGTTTCAGGTTTATACAGTGAACTTGCAGCGATCCGTTGAGCAAGGTGGAAATTACTTATTGATGTTTTGCGAAATAAAACATATTAGAAGAAACATCCTTATCTTTGCTTTGTCATTTTTCTCTTTCTAATCATACCAGTCCCTTCATACACGCTCACAGTGAATGGCGCAGGGGGGGCGAAGGATCAGTTTAATGAGACTCCAAAGCAAACCTTCAGAGTGTAGTGCCACAAAGTCCAAATCCGATTGCAGTGTGTTAGCAATAATGACCAGTGTGTAGCTGTGGGAATCTCATTACACAAAACTATCCTCCCCCCCCCCCGACATCTTAATAGACACAGTGATTAAAACAGTACACGGTTTCCCACACAGAGCACATAATCCCAAATGGACAACGTCCTTTTACCTTCAGAGCTCCAGATTCGCCTGCCGTGACTCTTACAAGAGTTCACTTCTTTAAACCGTCATCCAAATCACAAAAGTGTATGCTTTAATTTTTCACTGAAGCCCAGTGGTGTTGTTACGCGTGAAACGTGTTTTATTCAGAATTAAATCAGAAATATTCGATCTTATAACATAACACTGCACTTAAGGAAAAGATGCCGTTAATTTAAATTCAAAATTGCCTTACAGTGCACCTCGGTGACTATTCCATACTCTACAACCTAGAAAAATGGGTTTAAATCACATCTTCCTGACTTTATATCCGTAACAACAGATTTTTTTTTTGTTTTCAATTGTGCACTTTATCTTCCTCCGGGCTGCTTATTTTTGTACTTGTCATTTTCATAATCTTTGGGCTTGCTTTAATGTAGGGACACCGAGCAACATTTCGATAGTTTTGTTTAAAGATACCCTTTCTTTAAAATACTGAAATGGTACAATATCTGATGCTGGGACTGACCCCGAGATTTCAGTCTGGGAAATTAAGCTACCAAAAGATAAACATTATTTCAAGTCGGATTTGAAAGGATTAGTTCATGTAATAAAGGGTATTAGTCCGATTCGAGGCTGCTTGCAAGTTCTTGCGTGGTTTTGACTCTGGGGGACGTGAATAGAATAAATAAAACAAATAACTTATAACCCCTCCTTTTCCCTTGTATTTACAATACGATTTAGTTGTGTTAAACTAGTTCCAAGAAACTCCCAATAATACGAAATTTTAAGTCTATTGTTTGTTTTTAGAAGCAAAAAATCGGACCAATACATAATCTTGTTTGAAGTACCCAACGCCATTCGAGCACTTTTGCTCCTGACATATTGATGGTCTGCTCAGATGTATGGGGTCTCTGCGAAAGGAGGGATTTGGAGATCTACCCCCACCCTGGATCGGGCTTGTTGTGTGTGAGGCCAGTGGGCGAAGTCACAAGCCTAGCAGTTCTACAGAAGGTCCCCGGAGCAACACAGGTTCAACGGGCCGGTCAGCCCCGGGTCTGTGGATATTAAATAAGGGACGGTGGAAAAAGAAAGTACAACGCGGAATCTGCTGGTTATCCCTTCCTGGGTGCTGACCGTGATTTTGAAAGCATTGCCATCGTCAGCGCTAAACTAAAGAGGCACCGCCGTAGCACTCAGTAATTTAAAAAAGAAACTAGCCGTTCGCTTCTTCTCCCTCTTCTTACATTCACACATTTCCCATGCTCTTATATCAGGAAGGAAGACATATTTCATCCCTGTTCAACCTTCAATTCGCAGCATCAGCTTTATCCTGTAGTCCCCCAAGCTCACTGATTTATGCCTATCCGTAACGCCCAAATCTGGGAAGAAGGAGGCTAGATCAGGAATGACAATTCAAAGAATATAACAGTACTTTTTTTCCTGGACCTGGCTTTAAAGGAACACCTTGAAATTGCAGTTAGTATGAGGGATGGATATGTACCTTCTAGCAGACTATGTTAACCAGTACAGTCCAACATTGCTATTCAGTAACCTACACATGTTCATCAGCACTGTATATCTGTGTAATTTGGCAACAGACCAGTGCCTTCTAGTACTGTACCACAATGGTATACAATCACAGACATAGGACCAACACTATTATAATGTCTAGGTCTTGAACCGGATCTGGATATAAATCTGAACTTGGATCTAAAGGATCAGAGGAGGCCCAACATTCTCTCTCTGGGTGACCAGTGTCAGGCCCAGACTGGCATTGGGAGGGGATTGCAGACTGAGTGGACAGTTAGGAGGGTCAAGTCTTACTTCTGATCATTTAGCAATATCTTTTCAGAGTAATCCTCATGGTTCCCCTGTAGTCCAACATGTCTCCTTTGAAAAAAGCTCCATTTGCACAGTGACTGTCCTCTCAGCCTACTGCTTTATGAGGCAGTTACTGTGCCAGACCATAGCGGGCTGATAGCAGCCTTGCTTGAATGTATGACCCATCAGGCCCCTGCATAATCTTCCCTCAGATGACAGGGCCCTGCAGGCTTGGACAGTGCTATGTCTATCATCCTGTTTTTGGGCTCCTTGAATTTAGCAGGACTTTTTGCACATATCAGTAAACTGGAAACTTTAGTTTCTCCCCCTTTACTTTAGTTGTGTTTTCATTCCCCTTATACTCTTTGGCTTGGTCTGCAACTTCAGATAGTCCATTGACTCAAAGAATGAATTAACAGTTATAACAAACTGTTTGTGGTCTTGCAGGCTCAAAGAACTTGTGGCAATTCCTAAATACTGACTTAATTAGCTTGCAATTTTGAATTCACGTTGAAACATCTCGGCACAGGTTTCCATCCACCAAGCTTAATGTAGCTTTAGAGGTCTCTGATGCAAAACAAGCCACATAGTTATTTTGGTATCTCTCTAATAATCAACAAACGTGGCTAAAGTAAAAGTTTCTAAATATATTTCAAGTTTCCTTAGAAAGAAGTCCTTGAGCAACACTAATCTGTTGAATCAATTGAGGCATTTGCCTTTTCTATTGAATAACAAATAGTAAATCAATCTAAATACATAGAAATCATTCTAAATGGACCCCACAAATGGTTTCTGTAAAAGGGTCTAGAAACCAGCTCTCAGCACATCCCCCCAACTTTATAATAATCTTACCTCTGGCTACTAGTTTCAAATTGCAACATAAATAAGTGCTTTGCCTCACTTTAGAGGGAGCCTTTGATCTTTTTAGATTAGATTAGATTCAACTTCATTGTCATTATGCCGAGTACAGGTACAAAGCCAATGAAATGCATCTAGCATCTGACCAGAAATGCAAAGAATAGTGTTATTTACAAAATAACTGCAAATAAAAGAAGTGCTACAGCACACAAATATAAAAGTACTGAGACAGTACAATATGGATGCAATACTGCTTAGCGCTGTGATGTGAGGTTCAGCAGTGTCACAGCCTCAGGGAAGAAGCTCTTCATGTGCCTGCTGATGCGGGAGCGGATGCTCCTGTAGCACCTACTGGATGGGAGGAGAGTAAAAAGTCCATGGTTAGGGTGAGATGCATCCCTGATAATGCTTTTCGCCCTGCCCAGGCAGTGCTTATGGTAGATGTTCTCAATGGTGGGCAATTGGGTGCCGATAATCCGCTGGGCAATTTTCACCACACTCTGGAGTGCTTTGTGGTCCGATACGGGACAACTGCCATACCACACTGAGATGCAGTTGATGAGTATGCTCTCAATGGTACAGCAGTAAAAGTCCGTCAGTATCCTGGGACAGAGGTGAGCTTTCTTCATGCTCTGCAGGAAATAAAAGCGCTGTTGTGCCTTTTTGATCAGGATGGAGGAGTTCAGGGACCAGGTGAGATCCTCGGAAATGTGGACACCAAGGAATTTGAAGCTTGATACACGCTCCACTACAGTTCCGTTGATGTAGATGGGGATGTGAGTGTGGCTCCTGGCATGCCTGAAGTCCACAATGATCTCCTTGTCTTCTGTGTGTTATCTTTTATCTTGCTTTCAGATAAAAAGGGACACAAGTGTTGTCATTTCTTACCATAAGCATAATTATGTTTAAAACATGGAGACTTGTAGCAGTTTAAATGCCATTAACCCTGGACTGATGCCCAGTTATTTCACACGGAGGCAACTATGGAATCCAACATGAATATCTCAGGTTGTATTGTAACAGTAGCCTGATCAACTCAAATCAATCAGAACTGCTCAAACTGAATTATATTCTATTCAAGTTTAAATGTGCTTGGAGTTGTTGTTTAGAATTAGTTTGCTTTCTAAAAGCAGATACATCATCAATTAAGATGTGTCTTTTGTCAAACCAGAGTAAATGGAAGCAGATATGATGAAGTGTTCTAAGTTGGCTTTAAGCAACAGACACAAGATGATGAAGGAACTCAGGAGTCCTAATGAGGGGTGTCAGACTGAAACGTTAACTGATTATTCCCCTCCATAGATGCTGCCTGACTTGCTGAGTTCCTCCAGCATTTTCCATGTGTTGCTTAAGATTTACAGCACCTGCATTATCTGTTGTGTCTATTAAATTGATTGAAATTATTTGAGAGGAGGAGATGGAAAAGGAGGTTAAAAACCTTGAAATCTTACATTCAAACAAGATGGTTTCAAGACTTTAATAATAAGAATTAAATAGCTAAGACACAAATATACTACCTCAAGGTATTCTTAGAATATATTCTGAAACAGGGAAATATTGCTAAGTGTCACAGGGAAAAAGTTAAAGGGTCTAATTAAGGAACATAAAATTAAAAGAAAGTTTCTCAATAAATGAGAGAGTTTGTATGGGTTCTCTGACTTTGTAGTGGAATAACAATTAGATAATAGATGATTGGAGTTCTTGCTGTGAAATGTAATTAGAGTAACCATTTCTGAATTGTTTACATTTCCTATATGTCAATCAATATGAACACACAACTTCAGTGTAACCAGAACAAACAACACTTCTGTTCTGTAGAAATGCAAAGCAACTTATGGACATTTCAATAACCTGATGTCACTGAATCAAATTTTCACCTCAAAGCAGAGTGAACTAGGCTGCTTGTTGTTTGAGGGGGTGACAAAAGGGCCCTTTCTTCAATAATCCTTTCAAGTCTTGTAAAGTACACAACAACAGCTGAGAATTTTTGATATTGAAGCTGAGGTAAGATTGACATATAGTAGGTGATAAAATTGGTTTCATGCACCTGACAACTAACTGGACATGTACTGAAAATATGAGCTGTTAGGAAAGAGCTATGGAAGTTTTAAAAAAAATGCACAAGCAGATTAGTTGTGACCTGCTGTATTTAAAATATGATACCAAAATGACACATCATTTACATGCTGCTTGTAAACAAGAAACAAGAGGGCAAGTCTGATGTGAGGGGATCAACAAAAAAAAAAAATTGGCATCATGTCATCTGGCATATGTAGTCAACTTGTTCTTCTCCCTTGGCGGTCCGTCATTTCCCAGGATGTCTTGCTTCCACATGCGGTTGTGTGCGTTCTGAAGTGGTCAGTGAGTCCATTGTGACATCCACAGATCCTCCAATTGGTGAGTAATCTGTTTACACCAGGACTGGCAGGAAGCAGTTTGTGAAGGGGTGCTCCCTACCTGCCAGTTATGCCAGGCTTCTATGTGTTCCCAGTGAATGGACTGAGGGTCCTTCCTGAACACTTCTCTATTCTTAGCAGTCATGAGCAAAGGATTTCCAGGAGTTGGTGACATAACTCTTTCAAGGAATCTTTGGGAACATCCTTGAATTAAAAGTATTCAAATGACTGCAAAGAAGCCTTTATAACTGAATAACACAAATTTTGGGGACATTATGGGTGAATTACTCCTGATTCATCAGTTCAAACAGTTAAAGTCCATTATCTAGAGATCAATGTGCACGTGAAACTGAAATATCCAGGCTTACAAAGTATTGTCACATCCCAAAAAACTCCTCATTATTGACTGTTCTTCAGTTTTTAAACTGTCTTAAAGAGAATGTATGGCAGCATTCCTACTTCAAGAAGGTTTGTGAAGATTTGGAACCTCATTTAAAAATTTGACAAACTTCTGTAGATGCCCGATACATCACAGGCTGGCATTGAAACACTAATGCCCTTGAACGGAAAAGCCTCTGGTGGATACAGACCAGTCCATCTGTAAGGGTCACTAGAGAACTCAACTGCAGGAATCAAAGAGACTTCAGCAATCCAAACAAAACAAAAGACTTATTACAGAAATTAACCAGCAAAACTGACAAGAATTCAGGCAAACTATACAGAACTGAAGTCACTCACGATACATTGAAGAACTCGGTCTGAGTTTTATCAGACAAGGATACATAATGATCGAGCAAAGAGGAGTTGGCAAGTCCTACTCCTCGAAATACACCCTGTATCATGTAGGAATTCAGAACCAGACAGCATAGGTGTCCAAACAGAGCAGCAATCTCCAAAGACAAAATCTACAATAGAAGACATTGAAAATACTGTGCTAATGAATTGAATAGAAGTGATAAATACAAGGAGAGCTTAAAAATCCCCATGATCCCAAATAAGACACCTGCAAAACAAAGTGAAAAACCAGAGCTTGTCCAAGGACAAACAATAAGACATAAAAGGAATACTGCATACCCATTGAATGATGATGAGAAAATACAATCCATACGCAAACAGAAAAAAACTATTCTTTTTTCTTTTAAAAATGACCCCTGGTTGTGTCACCATCACAGGTAAAGCTCTCGCTACCATTGAGCACATCCACAAGGAGCACTGTTGCAAGAAAGCAGCGTTCATCATCAACAACGGCCACCATCATGACCGTGCTCTCTTCTCACTGCTGTTATCAGGAAGGAGGTACAAGAGCATTAGGTCCAATACTAGCAGGTTCAGGAATAATTATTACCTATCAACCATCATGCTCCTGAACCAGCATCAACAACTTCATTCACTCCAACAATGAATTGATTCCACAACCCATGGACTCACTTTCAAGGAGTCTACAACTCATATTCTCAATATTTATTAATTTAATATTTGGGGTAGCGAGGTGGAGATATATTGCTACCAAAGGAGGTCCTTCCCTCTGCTAGCCTGCAGGTCACCCTTGGGCAAGGTGTGGCACCTACTAAGCCCCCTAATCTGGGTCTCATGAAGCCATGGGAGCAGGTGGTAGACGGTTGTATGAGCAGTTGGTGCATATGTTAAGTCTTGGTTATGTGACCAGTGATGCCAAGCAGACAACTCTGAAGAGTATCGATAACCTGGTGTCACCTGTCCGCCTGATTTGTAAAGACACTGCCCAAAAGAAGGCAATGGCAAACCACTTCTGTAGAAAAATTTGCTAACAGCAATCGTAGTCAAAGAGATTTCCATGAGATCCTCTCCTCCACCCCACCCCACCCCACCCCACACAATGAGTACAGGCATAGAGCCATCAAATGGTTCTTATACCTTAACCCTTTCATCCTGGGATCATTTTTGTAAACATCCTCTGGACCTTCTCCAATGTCAACACATCCTTTCTTAGGTATGAGGTCCAAAGGAAGGTACAAGTCAGTTTTCTATCTATCTTCAGTTTACCACCTGCACAATTTCCCACATCCGTCAACAGGGAAAAGGTTCATTTTGATACTTTGCCCATTTTGATTTTCCATTATTCGGTATTTACTCTAGCCCATTTGACAAGTAGTAAAACATTTCCCAATCAGCTCATAATAGAAATGGAACACGATGTGCTGTGATGCAATGTATTTCAGCACAATGCATTGTACCAGTTACAAGCTCTTCACAACTGCTTTACAAATCCCTAGCTGAGTAAGTTGTGCAACTGAATTCAATGTCATCAAACTTGAATTATGTAAGGAAGTTCCTTGTTTAATTTTCTCTATTTTACTGCATATTGTTTTTTTTATTGTTTATTTCCTGACATCTAAGATGATTTAAATTGAATTCATAACAAAAAAAAGCCTGTTTCTAAATCTCCCTGATGACTCAGATCATATTAATGATAGAAGACTGTCAAAAAGGGTACTTCACAGTGGATCTCAGCATCTGGTGCTTAGGAGCTTATAGTCATTCATGGCTTGCTCTGCTTCACAGGATGGTGAAGGCATCCAGACCACTGGGTTGCTCAATCCCACAGAAGAGTAATAGAGAGTGTCACAGAGCATGACTACCAAATCACGCATGATCCAGCCAATGTGTCTTAAGCAAAGGTTGTAAGCACAAAATCATGCATTGCCTCTCTGATGCCAAGATAAAAGAAATAATTTGATTTCCTTATTTAAGTCATTGATATGCATTGAATTACACTCGTCTCAATCTGCCAGCTCGAGAACAAAACATTTACACCGACTCTCTATCCTTATCTGTTAACCAATTTGTGCTCATGCTTGCAATGTTGCCCTAATCTCACACTCGTTCATTTTGCACATTATTCTTGAATTTGTGACTTTATCAAAGGTCTTCTGAAAGTCCAAATACAGTACATCCAATGATGCACTTATACCTACTCTATCCATTAAATTCTCAAAAAACACCCGTAGGTTTATTACACAGGATGTTTTAGTAATGAAACAGGATCAAATCTACAGGCAAATTTCAGAGAAGTATGAAACAAGGGCAATATAGTAGAGGGCTTAACATACTATAATATTAGGATAAAATATAGTAATAAACAAGGAGAGTGAAGAATTGTTAAAATATATTCAGGAGAATATTCTTGACCAGTATATTTTAGCCTTACAAATACAGTGTTTTTGCTGGACATAATACAATGGATGAACAAAGTGTGCATGTGTCATCAAGGAGGATTCTTTGCCAATAAGTTCTCAGATTTTATATGTGATAATTTTGTGATGTGAAACTGTGCTTCATTTAGAACATGCTTGCCATTAAACATGAAGAAATTTACTGTTTGGAAAGGAACTGATATATCCTTGGAGCCAAACTTGCTTTGATAACTTGCTCACCTATTTTTATAGGGCAAACATACTCCAAGACAAAGAAGGGGTGAGGTTTATTGGAAAATGCTGGCAGTCACAGCTATTATCCAATAATGGAGCCAAGGAGCAGAGAAGCAGAGCTTAAATTTAACAGTCAGTGGAAATTGATTCAAAGGTGAAGAATCCATGGGGTTTGGACAAGTTTGGATCCTAAATTAGTTTAATGATCAGAGGCAGCAGATCCCGGTCAAACATTATTTTGGTGATTGGAGGCTGCAGCTACTGGTACACTGTAGGGAGTGTATATGACTATTGTTATTGCACATGACACAAAGATTGGTGGTGTTGTGAATAGTGATGAAGTAATATATAGCTACAGAAGGATTTGATCAGTTGGTAAGGTGGACAGAAAAATTAAGTTTAGAAACATAGAAACATAGAAAATAGGTGCAGGAGTAGGCCATTCGGCCCTTCGAGCCTGCACCGCCATTTATTATGATCATGGCTGATCATCCAACTCAGAACCCAGCCTTCCCTCCATACCCCCTGACCCCTGTAGCCACAAGGGCCATATCTAACTTCCTTTTAAACATAGCTAATGAACTGGCCTCAACAGTTTGCTGTGGCAGAGAATTCCACAGATTCACCACTCTCTGTGTGAAGAAGTTTTTCCTAACCTCGGTCCTAAAAGGCTTCCCCTCTATCCTCAAACTGTGACCCCTCGTTCTAGACCTCCCCAACATCGGGAACAATCTTCCTGCATCTAGCCTGTCCAATCCCTTTAGGATCTTATACGTTTCAATCAGATCCCCCCTCAATCTTCTAAATTCCAACGAGTACAAGCCCAGTTCATCCAGTCTTTCTTCATATGAAAGACCTGCCATCCCAGGAATCAATCTGGTGAACCTTCTTTGTACTCCCTCTATGGCAAAGATGTCTTTCCTCAGATTAGGGGACCAAAACTGCACACAATACTCCAGGTGTGGTCTCACCAAGGCCTTGTACAACTGCAGTAGTACCTCCCTGCTCCTGTACTCGAATCCTCTCGCTATAAATGCCAGCATACCGTTCGCCTTTTTCACCGCCTGCTGTACCTGCATGCCCACTTTCAATGACTGGTGTATAATGACACCCAGGTCTCGTTGCACCTCCCCTTTTCCTAATCGGCCACCATTCAGATAATAATCTGTTTTCCTATTTTTGCCACCAAAGTGGATAACTTCACATTTATCCACATTAAATTGCATCTGCCATGAGTTTGCCCACTCACCCAACCTATCCAAGTCACCCTGCATCCTCTTAGCATCCTCCTCACTGCTAACACTGCCACCCAGCTTCGTGTCATCCGCAAACTTGGAGATGCTGCATTTAATTCCCTCATCCAAGTCATTAATATATATTGTAAACAACTGGGGTCCCAGCACTGAGCCTTGCGGTACCCCACTAGTCACCGCCTGCCATTCTGAAAAGGTCCCGTTTATTCCCACTCTTTGCTTCCTGTCTGCTAACCAATTCTCCACCCACACCAATACCTTACCCCCAATACCGTGTGCTTTAAGTTTGCACACTAATCTCCTATGTGGGACCTTGTCAAAAGCCTTTTGAAAATCCAAATATACCACATCCACTGGTTCTCCCCTATCCACTCTACTAGTTACATCCTCAAAAAATTCTATGAGATTCGTCAGACATGATTTTCCTTTCACAAATCCATGCTGACTTTGTCCGATCATTTCACCGCTTTCCAAATGTGCTGTTATCACATCCTTGATAACTGACTCCAGCAGTTTCCCCACCACCGACGTTAGGCTAACCGGCCTATAATTCCCCGGTCTCTCTCTCCCTCCTTTTTTAAAAAGTGGGGTTACATTAGCCACCCTCCAATCCTCAGGAACTAGTCCAGAATCTAACGAGTTTTGAAAAATTATCACTAATGCATCCACTATTTCTTGGGCCACTTCCTTAAGCACTCTGGGATGCAGACCATCTGGCCCTGGGGATTTAATCTTGAAAAATATGAGAAGCTACAGCTTGAAAGAACTATTAAGATCAGGACATATAAAATGATTAGGGTCTAGGAACCTCTGAGGAATGGAGGATTCCATGGATCTCCAAAAGCAAGGAAAGGTAAGCAAGTTAATTAAGAAGGCTTAAATGAAACTTGCATTCATTACGCAGGAAAAGAATATAAAAGAGATTATGATACAAATATATAAAATATATAGTTAACATAAAAATAAATAAATATTGGAAAAAGAAAGCAAAATAGTGAAATAATATTCATAGGTTCACGGACCTTTCAGAAATGTGATGGCAGAGGCAAAGAAGCTGTTCCTAAACTGTGGGTATGTGTCCTCAAGTTGAGTAACCTCTTCCCTGATGGTAGTAATGAGAAGATATTGTTATTTGTATAGTTTTAATATTATTATATCTAAATTTTTCTTCCATCCTGTCAATACAGATCAATTCATTACATGGTACATTGAGATCGAACAAGGTTTAAACAATAAAAATGCATGAAGCTGTTAAATAATTAAACCTCCTGATGGAGAGGACATTCGAGGAACAGTATTCCCTTCAAAATAGAAATTATTCCTGGCTTCCTGTTTGAAAAAGATCTGAAGTTATCTGGATTAGAGTACAGATCTATCCATGGTTTTAGAGAGATTTATATTTAACTTTTTCTTCACCAGGCCCTTGGGATTGAGTATGGTCTCCACTCCACTCCTTTGGTGGCCACAGGTCAGGCTTGACATGGTGAGTAGGCAGTACGGGAACTGGTTAACTCCATCTACATTGACTTTATCTGCTTCCACGCAACAGACTTGAGGTTCTCATTGTTGTCCCAAAAAGTCCTTTTTCACTTTGAGTGATTGTGTGTCAGGGGCTTCCACAAGTTGTTGAGAATGTTGCACTTTTTCCCCAGAGGAGTATTGAGAACCTCCATATTCACTTGGTAATCTTTTGCCACAATGGAACTTAGAGGAGTACATTTTAGATGTCTGACGTCAGCTTGATGCTGGGGTTGTTTGGCTGGAAGGGGCATGCAAGTTGGCTCACTTGTTCTTCAGAGGATTTAATGGAGACAGTGTTGCTGGTATCTGCCCAACCAGTGGCGTGTGCCTTAGCATGTTTGTTGTAACTCAGAACCTGGCATGGTGCTGCTCGGCAGGCCGTGCAATTTCTGCCAAAAGTCTTGATTTTTCCGATCATCAAAGGCTATGCTGGCATTGTAGGTGATGCTGAATTTCTCATCTGCCTTTTTTCCCTGACTCCTGCAGTATGGTCCATGTTTTCCAGGGACTAGTTGCAAACTTACTCTTGCAGGCACAGTAGTATTAGAAGAGTAGGTCTGAGTGGATGTTGAGTACATGGCATCTTCTCATTTTTGCCTCTCACTGAGGCTGGACTGACCACATTGTTGGAATGGAAGCAACATCAGTACCATGGCATATAAACCAAATGTAACCAATGGGTCCACGTTTCATTGCCCTATAGATTACCTCTACTCCACTGGGCAGCTACTTAGGGGTGAGACACAGCTCTAGACAAGAAAGCTATAATGACACAACTTGCCTGATTCCATTCTGTACTGATATCTGGACTCCCTTGAGTACCTGATGATGCAGAAACTGTGATCCTACCATAACGTAGCAGACCTAAGATGGAGATGATTTGAGGGCAGCTCAGTGTGAGAAGGATCCTCCACTATCTCTCTCTCCATTGATAAATTCAACCAAATTTGTGAGGGCCAACAATGTGAAGGGAATGCTCCTGCACTTCCCTTGGGGTTAGCTCATGGTGATGTCCTCTTGCTGGACAGAATCTACACCTGTGATTTGGGAAATCACACATCAGTGATGGGGAAGGAGGAGACTGAAGAGTGCCCTGGTGATGACTTTTCCTGAACTAGACAGTAGGGTTGAGTCTATAGCTGCCAGAGAAAGATAGAAAGTATTACTAATTAGAAAAGTATTACAAAATATTTATAGCCCATAGAGAGGTCATTCAGCCTTAAGAACCTTGCTGGAATTTGTTATAAACTTAAGTCTCCTCTCAGCCCCTCCTCACCTATGCCAATGAATATAACCTTCTATAATTTTCTTCTTATAGGCTTATCAAAGTTCCTTTATGTTGCCATCACATGGTGCCTACAGGGGGTAGCTTTGGAGGATACAATCACATCTCCACAGAGCCAAGAGTTAATGATGAGGGTTCCCTGTATCTGCTTGAAGTAGGAAATTATGAGACCACGATTGGAACAGTGAGTCACCGGGTGAAAGTCTGGCAGCACTGCTCAGAAGGCAAACTCTGCCACTGATTGCATTTGTACTGCTTGCCTTGATTATTCCCATTATTCCCTGTGGGAGTAGGTTTGTCATTCTAACCACTACCTGGATAAAGAGGTTCACCTTGAAATTATTGAATTTTTTGGAGGAAAATTATTGTTGAAAATATTGGATTTATTGTTGCCTACTATACATATAAGGCCCTTAGTTCTAGACTCAAAGCAAGTAGAATTATTTACTGAATATCATACTTTTTAGGCTCTTTCCCGAAGTCTTGTAACATATCTTTTCTGTGAAGGAAAATGCCCAATTCTTTTCTGATCGAATGACTTCTCAATTATACCAAGGGTAGCCTGTGTTAAGATTCTGCTACAGCAACTTTTTTGGTTCACTTTCCAGCTACACGAGTTTCTGCTAGTCTTCACCGTTTCATAAGACACTGCATTTTCTCTCCACATACTACATGACTCATGTACTCACAGCACTCACATGTCTTTAATGTTGATTTCTCTCTCCAAAAGCAAGCATCAAATGAAAATGCACTCAAGGAAAGAAGGAGGACTTTCACTGAAATCTGCATTTCATACAAGATGAAAATATCAACAGTGCAAATCCACGTCACCAGCACTGAATAAAGGAAACAGACTGACAGATGGCAATGTTTCTGAATGACCTTGAAAACTATTAAGAATGACATTTAAGCATTTTCCACAACATTGTTTTTAAAATTGATGGTGTAGGAGGTAACATTTGGGGCATGGATGGAAGACTGGATGGTTTACAAGAAACAGAATAGGCATAAACTGTCCTTTTTCTGGTTGGCAAGATGTATCCAATGGTGTACTACAGGGAAGGGTGCTGGGTCCTTAACTTCTCCACAGTTCCCATAAGTGACCTGGCCGAAGTTAGGAAAGCTCACTAACTTTGCTAAGGGCATGAAAATTAGACAGGAATATTAGTTGTGAGGAGGACACAGGGAAGCTACAAATTTGTGCAGGTGTCTTAAATGAGTAGACAAAGATAAGCAAATGACCTGAGTGAAACATTCAAGATTCCTTGGGATCTGGAAGTGTAGAAAATATTTCCTCTTACGAGTAGAACAGGAAGCACTGTTTTAAAATACAGGGTCACCTATTCATGACGGAGATTAAGTTAGTAATTTTACACACTTGGAAGGCTGAGTAATCAATGAGACTCTTCTTCAAATGATGATGGAAGCAGAATCTTGGTATATTTTAAGGAAAAGGTAGATAGATTTGTGATAACAAATGGAGTGAAAGGTTTCCATAGGCTGTAAAAAATGCTGAGCTGTGGTTACAATCTGGTCAATAATAAATCTTATCAGTGTTGGAGCAGAATTGAAGACCTGCTCCTCATTAGTGTGATTTAATTTTTGCTTATTAGTGGTATATTGTGTCAAATATGAACTTTCAGATAGTTAAACACTAAACAGTAAATGCAAATAGTTAAACCAGATTCACTAAGGAATGTCCAGGAGGTAATATAAGCACCATTACATCCATTGTCTCTTAACTGGAAGCCGAACTGAAATCAACACCCGTGACTTTGTGCAGAAAGGCAATTCTTGAGTTTCCAAATGGCTCAGCCAGCCTTTTCAGTAGATAATTAATCTCTTCCTATCAGGGGAGTCCAAATGTTTCAATAAATATTTCAGTTGTTGTGTTTGTAGTGGTGTGCAGAGCTACAGAATGATAGGAAGGGTTGAAATAGATAGATTTTTGTTTCCTGAATGTTATTCAACTTTCCTTACTGGAAAGATGAATGTGTAAGTGTCACATCAGGTAGAGGAATGTCTTTTATTTGCTTCCACGTCCCTTCAACATTCACAGCAAGCATCTACATGGCCGTAGCATAAGGGTGTCAAAGAAGGGTCTTCTCCGGGAAACTGTACCTGAGAAGGAGTTACTGATTTCAGAAAAACCCAAATGACAGAAAAAATATTTAAAATCCAGTCACTCTCCTGTACCTTTTAAATTTATGGAATCACTATCCCTCTCAAGTTCCTTGATGATGCCAATCATGCACAAGTTCTTTCAAAGAATATTTGTCCTTGGCATTGGAAACCATAATCTGGTGCAAAGTCTTTTTTTCCCATAACTCTCAAGGAAATGACTACATAAAGAATGAACCATATGCCTTAGTGGATGTTGGGGCACTGAAAAGGTTTTTTTCATTCATTTAACACTTCCCTGCCTGACTTGTACACCATGTTCATAATCAGGCTGATATTACTGGAACACAGTAGTGCACATATTTCCCATACTCATCTATGTATCTGTAAAGGTCTGTTAATATATTTGAGAGGTTTCTACTTAATGATTTATATTTCCACAGATGCAGTAATTTTAATTTGAAATATAATGATTAGGATGAGCCTACAGTTCTAGCATTTCTTAGGAAGAGAACGTGACTCGTTTGCCATCTCTTAGGACATTTTATTATTTTCTTTTATTAAAGGTCAACCACCAGTCATTCAGATTATCCAGACAGATCAGAAGTCTGTGCAATCTGTCATACAGTGAAGATATGTATCACAAATCTCCAAAGATATAATCTTTTGAAATCATATTCTGAATACTGTTTTTTATTAAAATTATAGCTGGGTTAGATGCAGAACTAATATGAAACATGAAAAAATTGAAAAAGGTAGAATTTAAACTTAATAAAAATGGTACACCCTGATCTAAAGTATGCACAAAGTAGGAGCACCAGGAAATTAAAGTTAAGCAAGGTACAATTCTTGGGATAATATAACTAATATAAAGACCTTACGTGTTTCAAATATTTTGTTTTGCTTATTATTTTATTGCTTTTGAATTGCTAACTATTGATAGCTGAAGCATTCAATTCAGTGCACTTTTCCACAGTACTGTAAGGAGAGCTGTTCAAGATCTCAATGCTGATTTTATTTGACTGTCTAGGCGAAATATTTGGTCAGCCTTCATATGTGCAGCTGCATCAATATTTTATTAAGGCATTTAGCTTCTCTCCTTGAGACGTGACAGATTGCTGGCTGGGTCTGAATTAGGCAACTTAAATTAAAAGACAAATCAGAGAGATATATTTTAAGTTCACATAAATCTAGTATTTATCTATTTATAATACCACATTATTTGGAAGCTTAATTTTGTGTATTTATATTTTTTCTGCAATTATAACTTACTTTCATTTGATTTGATGAATTTAAAGAAAATAAATCTCACCGCAATTACAATTTGGTTTTAATTTAGGCATGGCACCACACACACTATATCACAAGAAAGTGATTCCACTATAATTTCAACAAAGAGAGATCATTTTTGACCCTTGTGTTTTAATTCAAAGCAAGCTTGATGGCTTAGATAGGATACAAGAGGAAAATTAAACTCCAAGGCAGCTGGCACAGAAATTTATCATGCTGTATGGTGTCCATACAATATGTTTTAATAATTCCACAAAACAGAAGTTCCAGTTACCTGACATGGAATGTGCATAATGTCAATGCAGAAATTTATTTCTATAGTTTCAGAAAACTAAAATCAGCAGATTCCCTGGGTGTGTGCTGGAAATTTGTTGCGAACACACATCCCGCAGACACTGAGCAATACTTAGGAAAGTAGCTGCCTGTCGGGATAGGGCCACTCTCAATATGGCAATGTTATCTGACCCTGAATAGACTGACTCCCCAAGCTAATAACAAGCTTCCTCCCTTGGGTTTCATAAAGATGGCTGATCATCTAAACAATCACAAGGAGTGCCATAGACCCAGTTATTGGATTATGCCCGTGAATGTTGGTTTAGTTCCCACCTTACGATACCATACGTTATTTTAAATTCAATTCCGTCCCAAGGAGACAACTGATCATGGATGGAGATGAACTGTTCATTTTACAACCGGATGTGGTTATGTATGTTATTGTTGTGCAGTTTCCGTGTAGATTATGTTTTCAAAATCATAATAAAGGAGACTTAAACTCCTTTGCCAGCTTTCGGCAAACATCTGGCAACTCACTCAGGCAATTTGCAGAGTGCCAACGTTGTGATGTTCCAGGCATCCAAGTACAATAGTTATTGGATATGCCAGTTCATTGGCTTAAGCAACATGCTATGTATGCAGTCGATTGAAAGACTGCAGATGCTGGAAATCTGGAGCAACCCGCAAGATGCTTGAAACACTCAACAGGTCAGGCAATATCAATGGAGAGAAATGGAGAATCAACATTTCAAGTCAAGACCCTTCGTCAGAACTGGAAAGAAAGAGGGGAGGTAGCCAGTGTAAGAGGGTAGGGGAAGGGTGTGCAGCAAGAGCTGGAATATGATAGGCAAACCCTGTTGAGAGGGACATAATAGGCGGGTGAAGACAGAAAGGACAGTTTAACATGGAATAGAGGAAAGGAAAGGAATTGGAGGGAGGAATGTGTGGGTGATGGGCAAAAATCAAGAGCGTGGGGAAGAGGACAGAGAAGGAGAAATGTGGCCAGTAGAAATGTGGCCAAATGTGGGGGGCGGCGGGGGTGGGGGGGAGAACAAAGGGAAGTGGTTACTGGTTAGAGAAATGCGTATTTATCAGTTTGGAGATGACAAAGGTTCAATATGGAGCATAATTCATCTAATCTGCATCTAGCTTCAACTTGGCAGTAGAGGAAACCATGCTTAGACGGGTCAGTGTGGGAATGGGAAGTGGAATTAAAATGGCTGGCCACTGAGTGATCCTATTATGGCAGATAGAGCAAAGGTGCTCACCATAGTGATTTTGCCCAATATGCGTTGGGTCTCCGGATACAATAAGCAATACTAATAGATTCACACTCACCCTTGAAGAACTGTTCAAGGCCTGAATGCTGGTGAGATAGAAGGTGCTGAGGCAGATGTAACTAAGCGTGGTTGCAGGGATAAATGCCTGTATGGGGAATAGTGGGGAGGGAGGAGTGCACAAGGGAGTCACAGAGAGAATGATCCCTGCAAAGAGCTAAGAGGGGAGGGGAGTGGACAATGTGAGGTCCTACTGGAGGTGGCAGAAGTTGCAGAGAATGATATATTGGATGTAGAAGCTTGAGGGGTGGGAGGTGAGGAAAAGGGGAACTCCATCCCTGTTATGTCTTGGCGGGGGGTGGGAGTGAGGGCTGATGTGCAGGAAATAGAGAAGTTGTGGGTGTAGGCTGCAATGATAGCAGTGGGAGTAATCCCCATTCCTTTTTCTCCAGATAGTAGTTTCTGATCATTCATGACACCCCTTGAATGGTCAGCTACATCATGAGCAGTGGAGACAGAGGAACTGAGGCAAAGGAATAAATTTCTTACGGGTTATAGGGTGGGAAGAGGTTAGTCAAGTATGCAGTGACTGCTTTCCTTTAAATAAGGAATTGTATTCCATTTCCCATTGACTATATTCAAAGGCTGATGAAGCACAACCTCAATCCATTTAGCTCAAGTGACCTATGCCTGCATTCAAGTACCCAGGAGTGAACTCCCGCTTACCTTTGACCTCCCGCTTACCTTGACCTCGTTTCTCTGAAAATCCTTCTACTCTCCTTGTCCTCATGTATTCATCTTGCTTCTCCTTAAGATCCACATTCCAGCTCCATGGGTAAAGTTATTAGTCCTTAATTCTTCATGGGATTTGTTAGTGATTATCTCATTATTATAGATTGAAGTATCCCACATAAACTCACTCAGCTCCTGATGCTAAACCTGCATTAAGTCATGCATTAGTTTTCTCTTTATGGGGGAGAAAATAACCAAGCTTCTGAACAATTTTGCATAATCAATACTGTATGATCCTTGAACATCTTCTGTGCACTATGTTCAGTGACCCAAGGCTCAGAACATAGCCAGCACTTGTCAAAGTCCAAACGCTAAAGAAAATTTATTATCAACGTACATATATGTCACCATATGGTACTTTGAGATTCATTTTCTGGCAGACATTTACAAGAAAATAAAGAAATACAATAGAATTTATGAACATTATGTTAAAGTCTGACAAACATCAAATGTGCAAAAGAGGGCGAATCGTACAAATAATAAATATAAGAAGTAAATGTATTAAGAACATGAGCCGCAGAGCCCTTGAGAGAGTCGTAGGCTGTGGATTTATCCAGGCTGGTTCAGGAGCCTGATGGTTTAGCATAATAACAGTTCCTGAACTCGGTGGCATGGGACTTAAGGCTCTATACCTCAGGCCCAGTGGTAGTACTGAGAAGAGAGCATAGCCTGCATGATGAGGGTCCTGGATGATGGATGCTGTTTTCTTGTGGCAGTGCTTATTGTAGATGTGTTCCACGGAGGGTTTTGTCTGTGATGGACTGGGCTAACTCCACCACTTTTTGTAGACTTTTCCAATTTTGGACATTGGTATTGCAACCAGACTGTGATGCAACTAGTCAGGATACCAGTTGCCATGCATCTATAGAAGTCTGTCAATGTTTTAGATGACATACTGAATCTACACAAACTTCTAAGAAAGTAGAGGCTCTATCGTGCCTTCTTTGTGATGTCAATTATGTGCAAAACCCAGCTCATATCAAGGTATATTAATCAATTGGTTCAATGGCAGTTCAGCAAACATCTTATTCATGGAGCAACACACAAAGCTCTGGAGGACCTTAGCAAGCCAGTTATTATCTATAAAGGGAAATGGACAAACTGATATCTTAGTTTGAGATAGTCCTTATTCTGGACCGAGACCCATTACCCATTTTGCTCCATAGATGCTGGCTATCCTGCTGAGTTCCTCAAGGAGAATCACATCTGGTCCCTCAACACCAGTTCCATAGCAAAGAAAGCCCAGCAGCATTTTCATTTTCTGCGAAGGCCGACAAAAGTCCATCTCCCACCCCCCCATCCTCACCACATTCTACAGAGGTTGTATTAAGAGCATCCTGAGCAGCTGCATCACTGCCTGGTTCGGAAATTGCATCATCTCGGATTGCAAGACCCTGTAGCAGATAATGAGGTCAGCTGAGAAGATCATCGGGGTCTCTCTTCCCGCCATCACTGACATTTACACCACATGCTGCATCCGCAAAGCAAACAGCATTATGAAGGACCCCAAGCACCCCTCATATAAACTCTTCTCTCTCCTGCCATCTGGAAAAAGGCACCGAAGCATTCGGGCTCTCATGAACAGTCTATGTAACAGTTTCTTCCCCCAAGCCATCAGACTCCTCAATACCCAGATCCTGGCTTGACACCAACCTACTATACCTTCTACTGTGCCTACTGTCTTATTTATTATTTATTATTATTTATTGTAGTGCCTGCACTGTTTTGTGCACTTTATGCAGTCCTGGATAGGTCTGTAGTCTAGTGTAGTTTTTGTATTGTTTCATGTAGCACCATGGTCCTGGAAAACATTGTCTCATTTTTACTATGTTCTCTACCAGCATTTATGGTTGAAATTACAACAAGTGACTTGACTTGACTTGACTTGACTTGAAGTGTGGGGTTTCAGATTCCAGCACCCACAGTCTCTTATGTCTCCATTCTATTTATGTGTTCAGCAGGAAACTCAGTCAGTCATGTGGCTTTCAACATTCTTCACTGTTCAATCAACTTCACACAAAAAACCTAGATAAGCCAAGATCTATGGGGGCTGGCAGGGGGAAGTGGCTGGAGTTAGGCAGAAGAAGCTGGAGGTATGGAGAAGGATCTGGATGGAGAGGTTGGATGAGAGTCTGGTGCAAGTTCTAATTGGAAGGATGAGGTGAGGGGCAGTTCTGGGATTGTAGATTGAGTAAAAATGGTCAAGGTAGGAAGCTTTGATCACAAGTTAGCAACTGGGGATGGTCAAACTGGAGGGTGGAATCTGCAACCTGTGGAGGTGATTGATTGTTGTGGGAGCACTTAGTCGGGGTATAAAACAAGGATCAGAGTACTTAATGGGACCTACTTAAGTTACTTTGTGTGGAGAGGTCCCTTTTAAGTCATGTTGATGGGGCTTGCTAGGCACTGTGAAAGCATGCCTTTATGTGAATGGACCATCCGTACATGATTGAAAGTTATGGAAATGGTGTCCACATATTTGATGCAGGTTGTTAGATTCTAATGTGTAAGTCCAGAGGTGACAGTATTTCACCACATCAAGCACAGAGAGCACCGGGAACAAAATTGCCAACTTTGTGATGCTGGCAGTTAATCCTTGACCAGCAATAATGTTTTATTGTACATAGAAATTAGACAACCTAATGTATAAAAATGTTAAATGATCAGATTTCTAGACATACTGTATGTATTTTCTTACTTGTACTTCTCTACTCCAGATGTGATTTCACAGCAGTTTATTGTAACTCTGTTACCTTTCAAAATATTTGTGAAGGAATAATTCAAATGTTTTTCAATCCATTGAGTATTTTAAATGAAATATATAGTGCTAGTCAATTTGTGCTCCTTTTGCCTTGCACCCCATTGGACTCTAATTTACTAGGCAGTATCTTACCTTCCTATCCCAGTTACCAAAATGTACTCTTGCCTCCTCTAAAACTTTTATTCATTAAACTAACTAGAAAACTTAACCTGGATGCTGGAAAAGAAAGAGCTTGCATGAACCCTATGTATTTTGCAAGCGTTGAATCATCAAAAACTGTTTGAGTAGATATCTTACATCTCTGACAATGAATCTAATTTAGAGTGAATAAAGAGATCAGAGTACACCTCCCACCTAGACCTTTAACATGTGATTGTAAACAGTACAATATACTAAAAGGAGCAGATACTCTGGCAAATTTCTACTGATGTACTGTGAAGAGCATTCTAACTGGCTGCATCACCATCTGAGATGGAGGAGCCATTGCATATTTTTGGGATCCATATCTAAGAAAGGATGTGCTGGCATTGGAGAGGGTCCAAAGGAGGTTTATGAGAATGATCCCAGATTAATGCAGGAGGGGCATTTGATGGCTCGAGGTCTGCTCTCACTGGAATTTAGAAGAATGAAAGGGGATCTCGTTGAAACTGACTGAATATTGAAAGGCCTAGATAAAGTGGACCTGGAAAGGATACATCTAATAGTGAGGAAGCTTGCACCAGAGGGACAGCCGCAGAACATAAGGACGATCCTTTAGAACAATGACGACGAGGAATTGCTTGAGTTAGAGGATGGTGAATCTGTGGAATTCACTGTCACAGTTGGTTGCGGAGGCCATTCCACTGAGTATATTTAAAGTGGAGGTGCCTTATGGTCTTAAGGTCCAAGCTAATTAAGGAAACAGCTGATACTTGTTTTGCTAACATTTTTGTCAGGCGATAACAGGAAGCTTGGTAAGACTAGCAGCCAATGCAAATGTGATTGCAGGCATCAATAAAGCAACAGAAAGGAAGCCTGTATAAAGGAACCTGAGAAACAATTACATTTTTTCTTACTTTCTTCTGTCAGAATTTTGAATATTGGGTAATTTGAATGTATGCTTTATACTGCATTGTACTTTCCTTTATGATAGATTATTCAGCTGTCATGCCTACGACAATGAACTTGAATTTTCGCATTACCATCAGTCCTGCTCTTCCGTTACTTTTGCTGTAACTTAATCTCTCTCACATGCTCAATAACTCCACCCCATTCTCCTGTCACCTTCCTCTGCTTGTGGCCTCTTTGAGTTAATATACCTGCAATATATCTTGGGAGAGATCCGGAGCACCAAGAGGAAAACCACACAGTCAAACGGAGAATGCGCCAACTCACACGGATATCGCCGGGTGTCCAATTGAACACACGTGACTGAAGGTGCGAGACAGCTGCACTTCTTGAAGCAGCAGTGTGCCATCCTTCCACCACCGGAAATACATTACAAATGTGTTTTTACTATTTTATTCTCCATTCTCTTCTTTTATCCGATTTCAATCATTCCTTCTTGAACATTTCACAAAGATGATGCTGGTGCTCTCTATTAGAGTACATGACAAAATGGGTATATAAAATGTGTTAAGTGTCATTCCGGCTAATTAAACAAGAAAGTCCTATTGGGGTTTAATGAATGATCAGAAACTAATCTCCGGAGAAAAAGAAAGCAAAATATTAAAGGGGAGGAGTAATGGATTAACACTATTTCTTCCACCCTCTGCTTTAAGCAATAGTAAACTCATTTTCTGAAGTATATTAATAATCTATCATTAATTATGTTGTCAAAGAAAAAAGTGAAGTAATCAGGAAAAAAGCAAAAACTTCAACATCTTAATCGTAGTCTGTGGAAGGAATTACAGAGTTCAGTGAAATATATGTGTAGTTAGATATATCAGTAAAATGAAATGCATGGATTAGTGTAATATAATGCTTAGATCAGAGTGACAGTGCTACATGGGTCAGTGTAATAGAGTTACATAGATCAGTGTCGCAGAGTTATATCGATCAGTGGAATGGAAGAACGTAGATCAGTGTAATATAGTACTTAGATCAGCGTGACACTTGCATGGGTCAGCAGAGCAGAATTACAAGATCAGCATAGCAGATTTATGTAGATCAGTATCACAAAAGTATATAGATCAGCATAACAGAAGTTCATAGATCAATGTAATAAAATTACACAGAACAGTGTAATGAAAACATGAAGATTAAATATCAGAGCTCTATGGAGCAGTTGTAAAACATAGTACTTGTGAATAACAAGTATGAATGGTTTCAGAATGGTTTTGAAATGAGTGTAGAAGTGATCAACGTATCACTCACGATCAGACAAGAAAACTTTCTGGGTAGACATTGGACGAGGACATCTAGACTCCAGCCTGAGCTCCACGCTCAAAGGCCAGCAGCGTGAACACAGGATTAGGACCTCAGATGCTAGGTGAACGCTCTGCACATAAAGGCCAGCAATGCAGACATAGGATTAAGGACATCAGAGTCCGGGTTTCCGCTCTGTGCTCAAAGGCCAACAACGTGGACAGGTGGTGAGGGACATCCATGGATATTGTACTGCACCAGGTCAGTGGATCCCGGGATCAGAAGTCCATGTGAGCATGAGGCATAAGAGCCAGTCTGATGGCAACTTGTCATTGGTTCATCAGTACAGAAGTTTGGAGACCTAAGGTCAATCAGAAGTCCAGAAGCTGAAGGCAGAAGCCTGGAGAATAGGGAATGGAGATCAAATTCCTGTCCCGCAGTTGGAGGACTGTCCATGTGTGTAGGTGGTTGAGTGGAAGGGAGGAAAGTGGCTTGTTTTTGCTGTTGTGTTCTGTGTTGTCCTGCCGAGCATTGTGGACGTGCTATGTTGGCATCAGAAGGTGTGGCAACATTTGCAGGCTTCCCTCTGCACATACTCAGATGTAGTTGTTAACATAAATGACACATCTCACTTTCCATGTACTGTATATGTGATAAATACACGAATTTGAATCTGGGAGTTAGACATTACAGAAGCACCATGGGGAACATTCTAACTAGTTGTATCACCGTCTGCTATGGACGGGCCACTGCACAGGATCAGAAAAAGCTGCAGAAAGTTGTAAACTCTGCCAACTCCATCATGGGCACGAGGCTTCCCAGCATCCTGGACACCTCCAAGAGGCGATCCCTCAAAAAGACGGCATCCATTATTAAGGACCCCCATCGCCCAAGACATGCCCTCTTCTTATTACTACCATCAAAGAGGAGGGACAGGAGCCTGAAGACACACACTCAATGTTTCAGGAACAGCTTCTTCCCCTCTGCAATCACCCTTCGCAATGGACAGTAAACAGTGCTTTTTCCCTTTCTTTCTGCACTACTTATTTCATTTAATTCTTTTAAATCTACTTCTTACTGTAATTTATAGTTTTGTTATTATGTATTACAATGTACTGCTACCTCAGACCAACAAGTTTTACAACATATACCAGTCATATAAAATCTGATTCTGATTCTGACATTAAATATTCTCATTAAGGACCCTTAGGTGGATGGAACATGGGTTTATGTAACCTCAGATTAGACGGACGCTTTTGGCCTGATGCCTCCTTCCACAAATGGGTCTGCCATTGCTCTTTGCTTCCTAATTAGAAATGCTTTTCCAGTGTACTTGATGATTTTCTCTGTGACCGGTATTGACTGGTTGTGTTGGTGTCAAACAATGGCTCCCATGCCAGTACAAAAGTATCTGAAGCAAGTTTCTCCAGCAATGAGAGCAGGTTGTAATATTTATGATGGGACTAATGTATCCACTTCGTTACTTTTTGTCAAAGAGCGAGCTGAAATGTGCATAAAGCATTGTTGGAGACTGTGTATTTTGCTCTTGGAATGCTGGTGCGTTGATGTCTGTACAAGCCTCGTTAATGAATATTGTCAAATATAATTACCAGGCCATACAGAGAGACGGGCAGCTCATGAAAAGGTGGCATTGTGATGAAGAGGCAATGCTCATGTGACCCTGAATGGTTCATTGCCCCAGCTCTGACCCTCCTCAGTTCCACAGATACCAAAGGGAACTCTTAGCAATCAATGCCTGGGCCTGAGATGCCAAATCTCTTGCATGTTTCAAACCAGGCACCCTACTCGGCCACAGAGTCATGAAGCAACTTCTGGCACTCTATTAAAAAATTATATATATATAGTTCCTTGCTTGTAAATATTAAGCCTTTGGCCTGTTACTGAAGAAATAGTACCAGAAAAATATCTGCAAAACTGGATTGCATGCTATTTTTATATGGCGAGCAATTGTGTTTATCAAATACAGTGGATTCCAGTTAATTGGGCCTTCTATTAATCGGAGTAGCTGCTTATTTGGGACAACTCTTAACAGACAAAAATCAGAAACTAATTGGGATTTCCTTTGTTTATTTGGGACACTATGCTGATTAATTGGGACAGGAGACTGTTGCCAAACAGTTGCTAACTAGCATCAGTCATAAACACTTGTGTGGCCATTAGACACTACACCATGCTTAAATAGCATCAGTGGCATGTGTTTGTGTTCAAAAAGCAGTGATTTTTGTCACTGATAGCTGGCGAGAAATATGCAGCAAGACATTTCAGAACTGCATTGCTCACAGCATTTAGATTTGGAGATGCCAGAAATGGCTATGAGTGAAAATGAAAGTGGTTTTGCTACTTCAACAAGTTAAGAACTAAGAATTTGAAGGTATCGGGAATCATCTTGAATGTTACAATAAAAACAAAGATTTGCAGATGCAATCATTGAAAGTATTATATGAAAGCCATTAGCTGCACTAGGTGTCTGTGCTGATTTTGGTCATTTACAATCATTCAAAAGAACATGGCAGCATACACTGGATCAATTCCTCCATCAATAACTATTATGAATACACAATTTTATAGTACTATAGTAGTCTTGCTAGCACTCTAATTTGTTCTGTATTTCATTTAAATACATAATTTATTGTTCAGTTAAATGGTAGTTTTTCTTTTTTATAAATTTTTAACCATTTTCATGAAACTTCGGCTAAGTGCAGAATCCGCTTAAGTGGGGCAATCATTGGTCCCAGTGTGTTCCAATTAACTGGAATCCCCTGTATATTTATATAAAGTTTACTTGGGATTCCCCCTGCATCATCAATTTTAATACATGGTTAATGCACTATTGAAACTAAGCATTTGAGCTTTCTATTCTATATTACTTTTATAGTATATAAGATCAGGTAAGTTTATTTTAATAAGATAAATTTTATTTTGTGAAATTAAGCAAATCAGAAATTTGTAATGCCCAAGAAGGAAACACAGAGTGTGTGCTGGAATATCTCACCTTCCACTCCACTGACAGCCTGACCAATAACTACCACATTTATAGACAATAGACAATAGGTGCAGGAGTAGGCCATTCGGCCCTTCGAGCCAGCACTGCCATTCACTGTGATCATGGCTGATCATCCACAGTCAGTATCCAGTTCCTGCCTTATCCCCATAACCTTTGATTCTGCTATCTTTAAGAACTCTATCCATCTCTTTCTTGAAAGCATCCAGAGACTTGGCCTCCACTGCCTTCTGGGGCAGAGCATTCCATATATCCACCACTCTCTGGGTGAAAAAGTTTTTCCTCAACTCCGTTCTAAATGGCTTACCCCTTGTTCTTAAACTGTGACCTCTGGTTCTGGACTCACCCATCAGCAGGAACATGCTTCCTGCCTCCAGCGTGTCCAATCCCTTAATAATCTTATATGTTTCAATAAGATCCCCTCTCAGCCTTCTAAATTCCAGAGTATACAAGCCCAGTCGCTCCAATCTTTCGAGATACAACAGTCCCGCCATCCCGGGAATTAACCTTGTAAACCTACGCTGCCCTCCCTCAATAGCAAGAATGTCCTTCCTCAAATTTGGAGACCAAAACTGCACACAGTACTCCAGGTGTGGTCTCACCAGGGCCCTGTACAGCTGCAGAAGGACCTCTTTGCTGCTATACTCAATTCCCCTTGTTATGAAGGCCAGCTTGCCATTAGCTTTCTTCACTGCCTGCAGTACTTGCATGCTTGCTTTCAGTAACTGATGTACAAGAACACCTAGATCTCGTTGTGCTCCCCCTTTTCCTAACTTGGCTCCATTTAGATAATAATCTGCCTTCCCGTTCTTACCACCAAAGTGGATAACCTCACATTTATCCACATTAAGCTGCATCTGCCCACTCACCCAGCCTGTCCAAGTCACCCTGCATTCTCATAACACCCTCTTCACATTTCACACTGCCACCCAGCTTTGTGTCATCAGCAAATTTGCTAATGTTACTTTTAATTCCCTCATCTAAATCATTAATGTATATTGTAAACAGCTGCGGTCCCAGCACTGAACCCTGCGGTACCCCACTGGTCACCGCCTACCATTCCGAAAGGAACCCATTAATCACTACTCTGTTTTCTGTCAGCCAGCCAATTTTCAATCCATGTCAGTACTCTGCCCCCAATACCATGTGCCCTAATTTTGCCCACTAATCTCCTACGTGGGACTTTATCAAAGGCTTTCTGAAAGTCCAGGTACACTACATCCACTGGCTCTCCCTTGTCCATTTTCATAGCTACATCCTCAAAAAATTCCAGAAGATTAGTCAAGCACGATTTCCCCTTCGTAAATCCATGCTGACTCCAACCAATCCTATTACTGCTATCCAAATGTGCCGCTATTTCATCCTTTATAATTGACTCCAGCATCTTCCCCACCACTGACATCAGACTAACTGGTCTATAATTGCCTGTTTTCTCTCTCCCTCCTTTCTTAAAAAGTGGGATAACATTAGCTACCCTCCAGTCATCAGGAACTGATTCTGAATCTACAGAACATTGGAAAATGATTACCAATGCGTCCACGATTTCTAAAGCCACCTCTTAAGTACTCTGGGATGCAGACCATCAGGTCCCGGGGACTTATCAGCCTTCAGACCCAACAGCCTATCCAACACCACTTCCTGCCTAATATAAATTTCCTTCAATTCATCCATTACCCTAGGTCTTTTGGCCACTATTACATCTGGGAGATTGTTCGTGTCTTCACTAGTGAAGACAGATCCAAAGTACCTGTTCAACTCGTCTGCCATTTCCTTGTTCCCCATAATAAATTCACCCACTTCTGTCTTCAAGGGCCCAATTTTGGTCTTAACTATTTTTTTCCTTTTAAATGGACTGACCAGCCTTCAAAATAGCATAGGTGTGGTCTCACCAGGGCCCTGTACAGCTGCAGAAGGACCTCTTTGCTGCTATACTCAATTCCCCTTGTTATGAAGGCCAGCTTGCCATTAGCTTTCTTCACTGCCTGCAGTACTTGCATGCTTGCTTTCAGTAACTGATGTACAAGAACACCTAGATCTCGTTGTGCTCCCCCTTTTCCTAACTTGGCTCCATTTAGATAATAATCTGCCTTCCCGTTCTTACCACCAAAGTGGATAACCTCACATTTATCCACATTAAGCTGCATCTGCCCACTCACCCAGCCTGTCCAAGTCACCCTGCATTCTCATAACACCCTCTTCACATTTCACACTGCCACCCAGCTTTGTGTCATCAGCAAATTTGCTAATGTTACTTTTAATTCCCTCATCTAAATCATTAATGTATATTGTAAACAGCTGCGGTCCCAGCACTGAACCCTGCGGTACCCCACTGGTCACCGCCTACCATTCCGAAAGGAACCCATTAATCACTACTCTGTTTTCTGTCAGCCAGCCAATTTTCAATCCATGTCAGTACTCTGCCCCCAATACCATGTGCCCTAATTTTGCCCACTAATCTCCTACGTGGGACTTTATCAAAGGCTTTCTGAAAGTCCAGGTACACTACATCCACTGGCTCTCCCTTGTCCATTTTCATAGCTACATCCTCAAAAAATTCCAGAAGATTAGTCAAGCACGATTTCCCCTTCGTAAATCCATGCTGACTCCAACCAATCCTATTACTGCTATCCAAATGTGCCGCTATTTCATCCTTTATAATTGACTCCAGCATCTTCCCCACCACTGACATCAGACTAACTGGTCTATAATTGCCTGTTTTCTCTCTCCCTCCTTTCTTAAAAAGTGGGATAACATTAGCTACCCTCCAGTCATCAGGAACTGATTCTGAATCTACAGAACATTGGAAAATGATTACCAATGCGTCCACGATTTCTAAAGCCACCTCTTAAGTACTCTGGGATGCAGACCATCAGGTCCCGGGGACTTATCAGCCTTCAGACCCAACAGCCTATCCAACACCACTTCCTGCCTAATATAAATTTCCTTCAATTCATCCATTACCCTAGGTCTTTTGGCCACTATTACATCTGGGAGATTGTTCGTGTCTTCACTAGTGAAGACAGATCCAAAGTACCTGTTCAACTCGTCTGCCATTTCCTTGTTCCCCATAATAAATTCACCCACTTCTGTCTTCAAGGGCCCAATTTTGGTCTTAACTATTTTTTTCCTTTTAAATGGACTGACCAGCCTTCAAAATAGCATAGAGTAAAATTTTTTTTTTTACAATAGAGACCCATATCAGAAGCATAGAGTAAAATTTGAAAAAAAAATTTACCTGTGTTTATATTTTAATTAACTTAAATTGCAATTGTAAAGCAGAATAAAATGGCATCTAATAGTCACCACTGGACAGAGGAGCATAGAAAGAACCCTTCATCCATGTTATCATGAGACTAAAATGGAGATCTTACACTGCAAAGTCGTTTGCAGTCAGGAATATGTAAAGCTTTGTGGGGAGAGAGCCGTACTTTCTTCCCAATACTGAGGGAGTCGTGCCCTCTTGTAGATTCTGTCTTTAGCAAACCATTTTAAACCGAGTCCTTGTCTACCTAATCAAGTGGCAATGAAGTATTATCGACAAAAATAAAACACTGCAGACGGTGGAAACTGAAGTAATGGCAGGAAGTGCTGGAGATGCTCAACAGAAAAGGCAGTATTTGTGAAGAAAGAAACAGAATGAACATTGAAGTTGAGGTACAATAGACTGCAGATGCTGGAATCTGAAGCGAAAACAAACTGCTGGAGAAACTCAGCAGGTCGGGCAGTAGCTGTGGTGGAAAATGGACAGTTAGCATTTCAGGTGAGCCCCTTCATTTGGATTAGATGTATTGTGGGCTTTGTGAGCATTTTGGTATGATGTATTCTTACTGCAGGAAAGAGGCACACTTTTTCTTTGAGCACAAAATAGTTTCATAAATCAAAAACATAAGACAGTCTGTACATGCTGGAAATCCAAAGCAACATACAGAAAAATGCTAGAGGAACCCAGCAGGTCAGGCAGCATCTATAGAAATGAATAAATAGTTGATGTTTCAGGCTGAGACCCTTTCTTTTCAGTCCTGAGGAAGGGTCTCAGCCCAAAACATCGACTGACCTGCCGAGTTACTCCAGCACTTTGTGTGCATTGCTTCATACATCAAAGACATGAACCCCACAGAATTAAGAGTGAAAAATCCTAATTTAAGTTATCATAAATTGAGGAATTGTGATATTTTGTCATTTGAAATTTAAATTCTGTACCTTTTTTTGGTGTGGTGTGTTTTGAACTCTTGTGTATGAACCATTAATCCATGCCTCAGCATTACTTGCCCAGTAACTTAACTGCTATAGCAATTTTCCAATTACCTTAGCAAATTAGGGATAATATTTTGAATCAATGACAAAAATATAATGCTTCATGCTTGAAAATATATATGGTAGGAAGAGGGTTAACATGCTTCTCAGATTATAAATGTATCCAATCTTTACAGTTGTGAATGATTGATGTTTGCGAGTTGCAAAAGATCACTTTGCTGGAGTGCACATTTCCCAAAGTTATTGCAAACACTTTTAAATAAGTATTTCCAAATTGGGCCAGGCTCTTTAGTAATTCATGCAGTTCTGACAATATCATTTTGCAACAACCGCTAGTTAACCATTTGCTTTTGAAACATGAGAAATGATCCTGAATGTAGACTTCTTTAATCAAGGGGATGACACAAATGTTCCCATTTGCTAACACAGCAACAGCAGTATTTATATAATGGTGCTTATATAGCCTCATGTGCTCTGTTTTTAAATTATTGCAAAGGCTGCACTTGTTCATTAGTGAGAGTCGGCTGCTTGCATTTCCCTAACCTCCTTGCATGGTTTCGGAGAACCAGTTAACAAATCTTCACAGTGTCTATTTTCAAATCAAGACGTTTGTTGCAAATACCTAGCCTGATATACATTTGGTTCTTTTCTTACAGTACATCTGGAGAAATGGAGATTAAATAATGGATCAGATCTATCATAAATTTTAAGTGACAACAGATGCAAAGACAGCTTTTCATATATTTGGATGGAGAGGATAAAGCTTAAAACAGTATAGCACAGGAACAGCAACACACGTAAAAGTTGCTGGGGAACACAGCAGGCCAGGCGGCATCTATAAGAAGAGGTACAGTTGACGTTTCTGGCCGAGACCATTCGTCAGGACTAACTGAAAGAAGAGATAGTAAGAGATTTGAAAGTGGGAGGGGGAGGAGACACGTTGTTTGGCCCATGATGTTGTACCAAATTAATTAATTAAATGGCTAAGTAATCACTTCAGCCTAAAAATGTCCAAATCCCTCCAATCTCTAGTTGGGAACCCCTGCTTTAAATGCATACTCTGTAGCATTACACATGTTAACCCTGGAAGAAAGAAACCTGTATCAACTCATCAATGCCCCTCATAATCTTACAACCTTCAGCCTCTGTTGTTCCAGGAAAAAAAACAACCCAAGTTTGTCCAGTTTCTCCTTATGACAACACCTTCTAACCTAGGCAGGATCCTGGTAAACTTCTTCAGCACCCTCTCCAACACCTTCCCTTTGGGATTATATGTTCAGTAATGAGTTTCCATAGACTAGGGCAATCAATACTTTTTCATAAATAGAAGGTCTGATGAGAATACAAGGGGCACTGTTTCAGATACTGAAGATCATCCAGAACAACAATGCCATAAGTTTAAGGAGTGAATTTATTCTTTTAATACCATTATCATTTTCATCAACATCATAACTGGCAACCATAGGTATTGTCTTCTTTCCACCCTCGATAAAGGGAAATTTTACCTCCACACCTTGGAAAAACCATGTTGTGTTTTTTAAAAAATATGTAACAGGTTAACATGGAAAGCATTTAACCATGTGTTTGTGTACAACAAGCATTGAATGTTTTTGCTCAATCAAAAGCAAACAAAAAAATGCTGTTCATCTTAAATAAAAGCATAAAATATTGGGAATGCTCAACAGGCTGGCAGTATCTCGGGAGGAGAAGATGGCGGCGCGACGCAGCGCGTGCAGCTCTCCGGTGAAATGATATCGTATCTGTAAGTAGGATGCCATGCACAATTCTGATTTGATGGAGACAGACGTGAGAAGCAGAGGAACATCTGGAGAAATTTCTGAAATGCTCGATTCGCTGCCGCTGCTACTGTGCGATCGAGAATCTCCAGAGGGAAGGCCCCAAAATCCCCGGCTTTGCCTGCTGCTGGTGACTGAGGCTGGGGTCGAAGCGTTCGGTAGCGATGGTGCTTGGTACTCGGTGTCGGAGGGCTGATCGGAGCTCGAAGTTTTTGGACGACTCAGAGTCGGACTGTGGTCGGGCATGGCAGGGAGAGTTTTCTTCCTTCTCCCGTCTGTGTGAGATGTGAGACGTTCAAGAAACTTTGAACTTTTTTACTGTGCCATGGCCTGTTCTTCATCAAGTTATGGTATTGTTACACTGTTGTAACTATATGTTATAATTATGTGGTTTTTGTTAGTTTTTCAGTCTTGGTCTGTCCTGTGTTCTGCGACATCACACCAGAGGAATATTGTATCATTTCTTAATGCATGCATTACTAAATGACAATAAAAGAGGACTGTGTGTCCTCATAATCTAATCTAATCTACGTATAAAATCTGATTACAATTTTAGGTTATTGATCTTTTATCAGACATATGAATGTTTAGAATCCAAATATATTTTAAATTACTGAAAGGAGGCAGGAGTGGAGAGAACAAATTGAATGTCAATGATAGGATGGAGACCCTACAACAGTGGAGCATCAGGAAACTGTGCCTATGTTCCTCTTGATACTGCGTACATGGCCAAGTATTACTGCTTAGCTTTCTGCCACTAGTTCCAAAAGTCATAATGCATCTTCCCTTTAAGAAACACTGACTGCCCTTAAATAGTTTAAACGTTGAGACTGCTGCTGAGCTGCTAATGAACTTATCTTGGGTCTGGATGTTACTAGCATGCTAATAAGCAGACAGTAGATAGTTTGCGTGGTCTGGGTTGACTGCCATTGGTATTTCTTATAACTTAATTCCATGGTCCATTTCCCATTTCTATCAAATTTAACCTCCTATTTTTTCAGAAACCAACCTTTGAGGCTTATCAATTATGTTAACAGCTTTTGCATTTTTAAGCTCAGAGCCATTAATACGTCTCACATATGCACAGAGTGTGGTAAGACACCAGGGAATACTTCAATATCCTCTAGTTGCCCTATATATGCCAGAACCATCATCTCTTGGTTTGGAAAGCTAGCAATCTGAAAGGGTTTTGCAGAATTTTCCAAGAAAAACAATCAAATCATTCTGCAGCTAAGCGAGCCATAGCAAATTGATTGAAAAGATGTCATTTACAAATTTCTTCAGGCTATCTATAGACCATTGCCAGAAAGCCAACAATAATACATACTTCTGCCTGTGGAAACTCATCCTGCAGTGGAAGGCTGTACCCAAAAGCTGTCATGCATTTCAAAATCCACACAAAACTACCTAACTTGGAGAAGTCAAGTGTCAAGAATGCTCATAGTAACCGGGCAAAAAACAAAAGTAGCTGCTTAAATGTTTTTTGGACAGGATACACTTGGCACAAGTTTAAAAATGTCTGTCCCTACTGGAGATAATGCGGTGAAACAGGAATATTACTACATATGTTCCAGCGAGTTTGCTGAACTCATTCCCTCTGAGGCAGATTTGTAACCAAGATGGGTGAAATATCTGGCATAATTATCCTCTCAAATTCAGCAATATATGTACCAGACATTTCTCCAGGGATACCATTTAGTAGGTTATATCTGAAGCTGTTGAAATGTATACTGCATGTGGTCCAACATTCTAATACTTTTCTTTGGAACCACGCCCAGATCTCCTCTCCTTTATCCTGTTACCTTCCATCTATGTGCCAAAGCATCTCCAGCTTAAAAGAAAAATGTAACCGCAGGAAAAGATAAAAAGTACATTTGTATTGCAGTTGGTGTCAAAGTCTTTTGTAAACATAAACCATTTCCCCAAAATAATTTGGAAGAGGGATAGCACAATATTGCATTTGTTACTAATTAGTTTGGACTGAACTTGACATTGTTTTTGAAATTCCAGGAATCAGGCAATAAAAATATTAGATGGAGGTGGATTATAAAGCCTGGAATTTGGTGTAATAATGACAGCAAATCTGACAGTATTCCCAGTAATTACTCTGCAAAGTTTACGACAACTCTGCAATTTCCTTGAACTGATGCCTGACACTCTCTGAGTTGGATGTTGGAAACATTTCTCAAAGGAAGAGTAAAACCTTTGTGGGGGAGTTATCTTTGATGTCAGTAGCAAGTATGCTAGCCACAAATTTTGGTGCTAGCATGATATTAATTCTTTCATTGTTAGTTGTTACATGTTGAATAATATATCATCAAAGCCAAACCTTTCCCCTTTAATTCTCACTGCTTTCCAAATGATGCTCTCTTTTAAATTGCTGACATCATACAATAGTTTAACAATCATTGACACATATCATGCACAAACGTAAACCATCTGAAAGCCTTTTTGAACTAAGGATACTTATATCCGAATAACTCAAATTGAAATATTGAACTTTCCCTAATATGTTGATTGCAAATACAGAATAAATAGTCTGGTTAAATACTGCGGAGTTACTCCAGAGTTGTCTACTGAGTTAATGTTTTGTTGAGAACAACCTTGGTCTAATTACATCTGATGTAAGAGTATGGTTCCAAATGTAGGCATATTATCTTTGTGTCAATGGATTACTGACTGGTATTTAGAGCCATATGCTCACGAGATAATCCTTATCCTCTTATGGACAACCTTCTCTTTGCTGTAGAACTTCCTATCACTATCACACACCATATCTGCTTTATATCTGGATACTGTGCATTACTGGCACGATGGCCCATGTATGATCATGAACCAAAAAGACACTCAGTGAATGGACACACTTCCAATTACATCACACAACCATATTAATACGTGGATACCTTAAAGCGTAATCAGCATCCCCCTGCACTAGTGGGAAGCCCACATTACTGGTGGAGCTATATACTTAGACTGTTATTCACTTATGAGGGCGAACAAAATACAGTTAGCACTTTCAATGCAAAGATTACCTGTGACCTACGGCGAGCAACAGTAAACCGTCTACAAGAGAAGTTATATACATAGATGGGAATTACTATCACTCATAGGCAAAGCAATATTTACAGCACTCTATACCATTTTAGCTGTGAGTGGACATCTGGAACATTACAATGAGGACATCCTTCCTTAATCATCTCTTCTCTTACTTACTTCCGAGGTGAGAATGGGAGAACTGAGGGGTAATAACACCACCAAGTTCAGGAACAGTTATACCCTTCAACCATTAGGTCCCTGACCCATCATGGATAGTTTCACTCACCTCAATGCTGAGCTGATTCCATAATCTATGGACCCACTTTCGAGGACTCTCCAACTCATTGTCTCAGAGTTATTGATTTATTATTAATTTGCGCATATCGTCTTCTTTTGCACATTGGTTGTTTATCAGTCTTTGCATGTACAGTATGTAACTTTTCATTGATTCTATTGTATTTCTTTGATCTACTGTGAATGCCTGCAAGAAAATGGACCTCAGGGTAGTATACGGTGACATATATGTAATATGATAATAAATTTATTTTGAACTGTCCCCTGACCATCTGTTGGTAAATATGGCATCCCATTGAGGGCCCTGCTCCTTCTTCTGTCTAACAGGTTGTTTTCTCTTTCACTGACTCATCTCATTCTCCTGTGCTGAATCCCCTGCAGTTTGCCTACCAGAAGCACATTGGAGTCAATGATGCTGTCATCTACCTGCTAAATAGAGCCTACTCCCATTTGGATGAGGAAGTCAGCACTGCGAGGATCATTTTTTTTTTGATTTCTCACATGCCTTCAATACCATCCGGCCCTCATTGCTGGGGGAAACGCTCCATTCAATGCAGATTGGCACTATGGACTACCTGACTGGCAGACCACAGTATGTGCAGCTTCAGAGTTGTGTGTCAGATATGGCTATAAGCAGCACTGGAGCCCCACAGTGGACTGTATTGGCTCCCTTTCTGTCTACCCTGCATACCTTGGACTTTAGATTCAACACTGAATCATGTCATATGCAGAAGTTCTGTGATGATTCAGCAATGTGGGTTGTATAAAGGGAGGATGGAAGGATGACCAGAGGGCCCTGGTGGAGGATTTTGTCAAATGGTGTAAGCTGAATCATCTGCAGCTCAACATCAGTAAGACAGAGGAGATGGTGATGGACTTTAGGAAGGCTAAGCCTGCACTGCTCCCTGTTACTATTGATGGTGAGGACATGGATGTTGTGAGGACCCACAGAATTAGAATTAAGAATTTATTTAAATCTTATTTCCATCTCACAATGTGAGGGAGTAAAGATCTTTGTGTTATGTCTCCATTGCAATGTACAGACTTGTGAGTTTAAAAATCTAATGGCTTGAAGAAAGAAGCTGTCCTGTAGCCTGTTGGTCCTTGCTGTAATATTGCGGTAGTGTTTGCTAGATGGAAGCAGCTGAAACAGTTTATGGTTGGGGTGACTGGTGTCCCTGATGACCTTCCAGGCCTTCTTTCTGCACCTGCTGTTATACGAGGGGTGATTGATAAGTTCGTGGCCTAAGGTAGAAGGAGTCAATTTTAGAAAACCTAGTGCATTTATTGTTCAACATAGTCCCCTCCTACATGTACACACTTAGTCCAGTGGTCATGGAGCATATGGATCCCTTCTTTGTAGTAATCGGTGTCTTGGACCTCCAGAAAGTGGTCCACAGCAGATAAGATTGATAAGTTTGTGGCCTAATGTAGAAGGAAATGAGTTATACAGCTCTCGTTATGCAGAAAGTTTGCCGTTAGTAACTCATCTCCTTCTACCTTAGGCCACAAACTTATCAATCACCCCTGCTGTGGACTGCTTCTGGAGGTCCAAGATGCCGACTTCCACAAAGAAGTGATCCATATGCTCCACGACCGCTGGATTAAGTGTAGCAAAAATAAATGTGCTAGGTTGAGGGGGGACTCGATAGAGGTATTTAAGATAATGAGAGGGATAGATGGAGTTGACGTGGATAGGCTTTTTCCATTGAGAGTGGGGGAGATTCAAACAAGAGGACATGAGTTGAGAGTTAAAAGGTAAAAGTTTAGGGGTAACGTGAGGGGGAACTTCTTTACTCAGAGAGTGGTAGCTGTGTGGAACGAGCTTCCAGCAGAAGTGGTTGAGGCAGGTTCGATGTTGTCGTTTAAAGTTAAATTGGACGGGAAAGGAATGGAGGGTTATGGGCTGAGTGCAGGTCAGTGGGACTAGGTGAGAGTAAGCATTTGGCACGGACTAGAAGGGCCGAGATGGCCTGTTTCTGTGCTGTAGTTGTTGTATGGTTAAATAGTTTTCTAGAATTGACTCCTTCTACTTTAGGCCACGAACTTATCAATCACCCCTCGTAAATATCCTCAGTGGAGGGAAATTCACATCCACAGATACCTGGGGGTGCACCTGTCTGACAGACTGGAGTGGGGCACCAGCACAGAGGCTGTGCATAAGAAGAGTCAGAGTCACCTGTACTTCCTGAGGAGACTGGCGTCCTTTGGAATATGCAGGTCTCTCCTTCACACGTTCTACCAGTCTGTTGTCGCCAGTACAATTTTCTACGCGGTGGCATTCTGGGGCAATGAGTGATGCCACCAGGTTCAATAAACTGATTAGAAAGGCTAGCTCTGTTATAGGAGTCAAACTGGACACACTGGAGGCTGTGCTAGAACAAAGGACCCTACGGAAAATCCTGGCAATTCTAGATAATATTTCTCACCCTCTGATGCCACCTTGGCTGAACAGAGGAGCACTTAGTAACAGACTGAGACAACTGCACTGCTCCAAACAGCGCTATATGAGGTCATTTTTACCCTCAGCCATTAGGCTCTATAACATGTCAACCTACAGGTGGGGAAGTGACAGGCCCCTCCTATTCAAATGTTCGCGGTAACTTATTTTTTATTCTTTCTACTTCTCTTCTAATATTTATATTTGTGCACTTGTAATGCTACTGTGACACTGTAATTTCCTTTGGGATCAATAAAGTACCTATCTATTTCATGAGGAATGGTTATGAATGGCAATGAGTTGAGTGGATATGGAGAGGATGTTTCCTGAAATGGGGGAGTCTAGGACCACATGGCACAGCCTCAGAAGAGATGAAAAGGAATTTCTTTAGCCAGAGGGTGGTGAATCTGTGGAATTTATTGCCCCAGATGGTTGTGGAGGCCAAGTCATGAGGTATATTTAAAGTAGAGGTTGATAGGTTCTTGATTAGTAAGGGCATCAAAGGATATGAGAAGAAGGCAGGAGAATGGGTTGAGAGGATAATAAATCAGTCATGATAGAATGGCAGAGCACACCTGATGGGCCGAATGGCCTAATTCCAGTCCTGTGTCTTATGGAAGGTACCCATGTTAAGAAGCTTATGCTAGAAACCTTGAAATTATTGCAGCCTCTGTGAACACTACTCTCTACTCTCTGTAAACTCCATGTACTCTGACCAATTCTAAGCAGTGCTTGAATCTAAGAGTGGTCGTTTCTCACCAGTACCGGACAAGAAGGTTGGGAGGTTTCATCCTGCTGTTGAATTTGTGGCTGAGTAAGCTTAACTCATGAAATTTCACATTATTAATCAGCTGATTAGGCATAATGATATCAAATTAACATCACATGTATATTTGTGTGACGATCTGCCTTCTCATGCTGAAGGGAGAGAACATTTTCTCTCCCTTCAGCATGATCAAAATTTGCTCTTTCCCAAATGGAGCCAATAAAAAAAATCATTTTCTATCTACTCTTTCATATCTGATGATCCTTTAGCCCTAACTCCCTGTGCTCTTTCACAGTGCTGGTCCTCTGATACCAACCAACAGCGACTCTATAGAAGCTTCCCACCCAAGACCCAGTCACTAAAGCCACCCATCCATCAGCATCAGCAGCCAACCAGTGAGCGCCAGCCTAGGTATCATTATCTGCCAGCTATTGACAGCCACTCACAGCCAAATGCCACAAAAATCTAACCAGCTGGGATCAACTGCAAAGCCAACAGTCAGGCATCAGCCATTAGTCAGAAAACTCCAGAAGACTGCGTAGGGATGAGAGCCTGATTCTGGTGGAAGAATTGAGCCCAAAGTGGAGAAAGGGAACAGCTGCCAGAAGCAGTGAAATAGGTGGGGAGAGAGGGAGGGAGGGAGGGAGGGAAGAGAAATCCTATTATTTTAGAAATGGGAGCCAGAGAGAAAGAATCTTTAACAGTTGGCTTTGACCAGGAGCTTCTGAGTTTGGCAGGTGTGTTGAGAGAAATGGAAAAAGTTTTATTTTTGTTCTATGCTAATAACTGTACCCTCTCCTCAGCCAATTCTGTCAGCAAATGTTGCCTTTCTTATTGGCATTCACTGCAGCCTATGAAGTTTGGCTTTGAACACAGGGAATAAGCAAATGGTGTGGGCTGATTCACCCATTTGATACGCATCAGCCCACACCTCCTGGAGTAGAACATGTTGAATCAATTGTATGACAAAGGCACTGGGGGAAAAAAATCACACCTTCAAGGGAGTTAGCGTTAGGTGAGATTTCCGTTCCTGCTTTTCTGATAATATAACTTCTTTATTCCATTAACATTTGTACCGTTTGTAATCCTAATCTATACTCGTTTCCTTTCCACTGAAAAAATAACTACTCTCGCCATGAATATGGTCTTAACTTATTGGATTTTATTTTGCTGGGATCTTATTAAAAGATTATGCTTTTTAAACAAAACAGTGATTTTTGTGACCTAATTTACTGGTGTGATTAGAGCTGAAACAAATGATTTAACTACAAATTGTGATCATAACCCAAGGTTGCTTCAACTAGACTAACATATTTTCACAAAATTTTAAATGCTAAATTGCATCATTCATTATTAGGGGAACGAAGTTTTATTTCCAGCAAAGTGTTAGAAGTATAAAATAAATACAATGCAGTATCAGATCCCGAGCAAAATGAAGCAAATGGGTGGTTATACAGGGTATAGCTTCAGTTAATCTTTAAGATATCTAAGTTTCAAAGTTCTTGCCAAATATTCCCTTCCCTACTAAAAAAAGTTAATACTTTGTAAACAGAGCTTAACAGTTGCACTGTAGCTTGGAAAGATTTCTGCTTTGAATTGAAAATTATATTAATGGCCCTTCAACATAATTGCAGAATTTATCCACGGAGGAGGATCTGCATTTTTCCCCTTCTTTGTGAACTTCAGGAAAAGTTTCTGTCACAGAGAAAGCAGCAGTGACTGAATTTTGTCCAAAGTGCTCAACAGGGGATTTTGTTCTGGACTTTTCTCCTGGCAGATGGCAATGGATTCCTGGCAGGAGCTAATCCATACAGTTACAGTGCTGTTGGTAAGTGCCAGAGCATGTAAGCCATTGCGTACCGTCAACTCTAATACTGAAACATTATGTTTGTCAGTAAACAGAATGCAAGGATTCCATGCCTAGTTGGAAGTTGGAGGGTAATGACGTTGATTTGTGCATGTTTCTAAAAGCTATTCATAAAACAGCTGGGCTTGGTCTGCTGGACCTGGGGAAAAGATGTGTATAAAATCAAGATGTCAAAATCAGAATCAGATTTAATATCACTGGCATATGTTGGGAAATTTGATGTTTTGTGGCAATAGTACATTGCAATACTTAATTATATATATATATATATTAGCAGTGAAAAAAGACAGGAAACTGAGGTAGTGTTTGCGGGTTCATTGAAATCTGATGACAGAGGGGAAGAAGTTGTTCTTGAAATAACGAGTGTGTCTTCAGTTTTCTGTACTCCCTCCTTGATGGTAGCAATGAGAAGAGGACATGTCCTGGATGATGGGGGACCTTAATGATGGATGCCGCCTTTTGAAGATGTCCTGGATGCTGGGGAGACTAGTGCCCATGATGGAGCTAGCTGAGTTTGCAATTTTCTACAGTTTTTTTTCCCCCAGATCCTGTGCAGTAGTCCTTCCAGACCAGACTGTAATGCAACCAGTTAGAACACTCTCCACGGTACATTTGTAGAACTTTGTGAGTGCCTTTGGTGTCATACCAATTCCCCTCAAACTCCTAATGAAATATAGCTTTATGTGCCTTATTTTTAATTACATCAATATGTTGCGCCCAGGATAGAGCTTCGGAGATGTTGATACTCAGGAACTTGAAACTGCTCAACCTTTCCACTGTTAATACCTCGACGAGGACTGATGTGTGTTCCTTCAACTTCTCCTTGATGAAGTCCACAATCAATTCCTTGGCCTTACTGACACTGAGTGCAAGGTTGTTGCTGTGATACCTCTCAACCAGCTGATCTATCTTGCTCCTGTATGCCTCTTTGACACGTTCTGAAATTCTGCCAAAAATAGTGTTGTTGACAAATTTATAGATGGCATTTGAGCTGCGCTTAGCCACACAATCGTGGGCATGGAGGGAGTAGAACAGTGGGTTAAGTACACATCCTTGCGGTGCGTCAGTGTTGATTGTTAAAGAGAAGGAGACTTGCATAGTTATTTCTGATCCACACGGACTGTGGTCTCCTGGTGAAGAAGTCAAGGATCCAGTTGCAGAGGGAGGTACAGAGGCCCAGGATTTGGAGCTTGTTGATTAGAATTGAGGGTATGATGGTGTTGAGCGTTGAGTTATAGTCTATAAACAGCAGCCTGATGTATGTTTTACCATTGACCAGATGATTCAAGACAGAGTGGAGAGCCAGTGAGATTGCATGCGCTGTAGACCTATTGTGGCGATAGGCAAATCACAGCAGGTCCAGGTCCTTGCTTAGGCAGGAGTTGATTCTAGCCATGACCAACTTCTCAAAGCACTTCATCACATTATGTGAGTGCCACTGGGTGATAGTCATTGATGCAGCTCACCCTGCCCTGCTTGGAAACTGATGGGATTGTCATCCTTTTGAAGCAAGTGGAGACCTCAATCTGCATAAGTGAGAGATTGAAGATGTCCTTGAACACTCCCTCCAAATGGTAGGCACAGAGCCCTATCAGGTACACCAGGCCTGATGCCTCATGAAAGCTGTTCTGACACCAGCCTCGAAGACAGCAATCACAACGTAACCAGGTGCTGCAAGGATTTTGCACAGATGTAGTTTTATTCTCTTTCAAACCATGCGTGAAAGACGTTGAGCTCATCTGCGAGTGAAACATTGTAACCATTCATGATGTTAGGTTTTGCTTTGTAGGAAGAAATAGCCAGCAAACCCTGCCAGGGCTGACTTGCATCCAATTCCATCTCCAAACTCAATCAGAATTGTTTGCCCAGCCTTACAATAGCCTTTCCTATGTTGTACCTTGACTTCCTGTATAGTTCTGGATCAACAATCCTGAATGCCACAAATCTAGCCCTCAGCAGACTACAGATCTTCTGGTTCATCCATGGATTTTGCTTTGGGTGTGTCCAGTCTGTTCTTGAAAAAACACACTCATCCACCCAGATCTTGATGAAGTTGATGACTACTGTGGCATATTCATTCAGACTCGAAGATAAATCCTTGAATATTGTCCAGTCCATCAACTCAAAGTGGTCCTGTGAGCCCTCCTCTTCCTCTGTTGACCATACCTTCTTGATTGGTTAAGAGGCGATAGAAGAATGTGTGATACAATACATTAAAAAATGCACTGCAGATGCTGGAAATCTGAAGTAAAAACAGAAAATGCTAGAAACACTCAACAGGTCAGACAATGTTTGTGGCAAGAGAAGTAGTCAATACTTTAGACCTGTGACACTTTATCAGAACTGAAAGATTGAAAATCCAAAATGTTGTCTATCTCTGTTTCCACAGATGCTGCCTGACTTGCTAAATTTTGCCAGTATTTTCTGTTTTGTATGGAATACAATAACCACACTGAAATATGATTGCGGTTTTGGATTTCTGGCCTCCTTTGACCAATAAAGAAATATTAATACAATCTTTTACCAGTAGAGTACTTGAATATAAACAGAATAAATCTGAAACACCAAAAATGATTTGTGTCTGAGATTCGTTTGCAATGACGGGAGATGGGGAACAAAATCAATATCAAGTTTAGGGAACGATGAAAAGCCTGAATACCAAGCTTATCCTCATAATTCCATGATGCTAAACACATGGGAGAAATGTTAGAGTATACAAGGCTCTCTGAACAATGGGTATCAAATGAAATTGCATGATTAATCACTTTACATAAAGTTGACTGGGCAAGCATGCAATTCTTGTCAGCTACAAGGTATCCTTTGGGGATCACGGGAAACTCTGTGAAATATTATGTAGGAGAATATGTTGGAATTAGAAGCAGCAGTAGACCATTTAGTGTCAATCCACTCACACTCTGACCTCTCTATTTTTAACCTCCCTTACTGTTTTAGGGAAGAACAACATACCAGCATTAACAGGACTTAATCTTAAACTTAGATGAACAGCTATTCCTCTTTGTTCCAGGACTGGTCAATTCTGATGTTAAGGTCACCAACCTGTTGACCCTGCTCAGTTTTACCTCTCTCTGTAGAAACTATCTGATCCACTGAGTATTATTTTAGATTTCCTGTACCTGCAGTGTTTTGTATCTTATAGTTACAGGATTATTTTTTATTCCTGCTGCAGGCCTCTGACCTGAAGCTTGAACAATTTCTTTCCCCTCACAGAATGCTGGTCAACCCACTGAGTTCTTCCAGTACAGTAGCTTGTTTGTTGCCGTCTGTTATATCTTCAGCCACCCTTACTCCTCTTCTTTACGCTAATCTACTGTGAACCCCCCCCCCGCCCTGCACTGAAAACTATGGTCAACCTTATTTTTTGGCCTTTCACACATCCTTTATTCTTTTCACTCATCCCCTTCCGAAAGGGAAAATAAATATTCTTTACTCACTTTTTAAGGTGTCCAACCTGTCAGGTCTGATTGCTTTTCTCTCTCCTCAGATATTATTCGACCTGCTCAGTGTGTGCAACATTTTGTGTTGGACTTCTAGCAGTTTTCAAACTTGTCAACCTTATTTTGAATGGTAATTGTACAAGGATGAAGAACCATCTATTTCACCCATTTTTCTCCGTCCCTTCTTGAAACACACTGTTTATCAATACCTATTTCTGTATGATCAGTTTGTCCTTCTTTAACTCATCCCTAAATACTACTAGAAAGATTAAAACTTGAATCAGACCTCTAGTTGTTCAAATTACTGGTCCACTAGTCCTAACCCAATTCATGTGAATGCCATTCTAATGCAACAGCTCCTTCCTTCTCCAGTATTAATACCAATGATCAGGATCGGAATCGGATTTGTTATCACTGACAGACCATAAAATTTGTTGTGTTATGGCATCAGTACAGTTCAACTCATTACAAATTACTATAACTTACAGTGAATAATAAACAAAAATAAATAGTGCAAAAGAGGAATAGTAAATTTGTGTTTGTAGGTTCATGGAATGTCCAGAAACTCTGTAGTGGAGGTGAGAAGCTGTTCCTAGAACATAGAGTACATGTCTTCAGGCTCCTGTCCCCCCTCCCTGATGATGGGAATGAGGAGAAGGCATGTCCTAGATGATGAGGGTCCTTCATGATGGATGCCACTTCCTTGAGGCACCGCCTTGTGAAAATGTCCTTGATGGTGGGGAGGTTTGTGCCCGTGATGGAGCTGGCCGTGTCTGCATCACTCTGCAGCCTCCTTTGATCTTACAAATTAAAGCTTCATACCAGGCAGCGATGCAACCTGTCAGAATCCTCTCCAAGGTACACCTATGGAAATTTGCTAAGTCTTTGGTGACGTACCAAATCTCCTCAAATTCCTAATGAAGTACAGCTGTTGGCATGCCTCCTTTGTGATTGCTTTAATGTGTTGGGCCCAGGATAGATCGATAAATGAAGCTCATTTGTCCCAAGTCAATATTTAAGCCATGCATTTCAAAACCTTTTCTGATCATACTGACCCTATGCCAATTTTCAGATGGCTGAGATAGTAATCCTGTGATAATTACTTCAAGTGATTCAGCTTCCTCCTTCTCCTTCAACAGAACATTTTTAGTTTTATCTATGTTGTTGGTCCTGACACAGTCTAGAACAAATTGATATCTCCTTTTCAACTAGCTTTCCATTCCTGAGACAGCAATGAAAAGGCATCATAGCCCTTGGAACTCGTAGCTGCAGAGAACAGTCTCTAACCCTCCTCCCACCCCCCCCCCCCCACTTTCTACGCTGTCTCCTACATTCCTTCCACTCCCACCAGCTTGAATGGTCCCTGTATAATGATGTTGTGGCAATTTGCCTATGCTCATTGCATTCTCAACTCTCACTCAAAGAGACTACATTCACTAGGCAACTCCAAAGGTTGAAAGCCCATCGGTGCTAATTTCTGAATTACTGGATCCCCAACCTTGCCTCACTCATATGTCTCTGTTGCTCCCGACTGACCATTGCTGCTAAGTTAATCTGACAAGTGTGATGGAGTTTTGAAACTAATATACAGGTAATGACCACCCCCCCCCCCCAACACAAAGTTCTTCAAACCAGATGGTTATTGGAGATGTGCTGGTTCATTGGTCTTAATGGGTTTTGCCAATTCCTACATACTAAGAGGTGCATTACATTTCCTGATGCATGGTATAATTAAATTAATCAATTACTGACTGAAGTTGACACTCAGTGGAATCTGCACAGCTCACCAAGCCATACCGTGCTTCAGCAGAACCTGTAGATTTATTTATTTTTAAATGGGCTACAAAGGCTCAAGGAATAGTAGTCTGTGGCAAGAGCTGTAGAATTTTTTGTCTAGGGCTATTAAAGAAGTTATAGTGTCATAGACTCAAAGCAGGGAAACAGAATCTTCAGCCCAATTCCATGCCCACTGTGTTGCTCAGTCGTATCTGCCCGTGTTTTGGCTCCTAGCCATCTAAACTCCTCCTCTCATTGTACTTATGTAGATGGCTTTTAAATGTCGCTAATGTTCCCGGCTCAATCACACTTTCTGTCAGCTCATTCCAAATACATACTGATCTCACCTCGGATCTTAAGCCAATGCCCTCTTGCTTTTAGTGTCCCCTCTGTGGGAAAATAACTGCAGTTTTCTTCCTCTTTATGCCCTTCATGATCTTATCTATCCCTATCAGGTGATCTCATTGATATATTTTGTAACTTCAAAACTTTAAACTACTTCAAAGGAAGTCACAGGAGTCCAAAATGCTGTTCTAATGCTGAGTTTACATTAAGCGAGATGTGTACATATCATATGGTACTGTGATGACGTATGCAATTCATGTATTTATACATACAACCCATAATGAATTATTTTAAAAAATGAGAATGCTAATCAACAAATATATATACACAAGATTACTCAAACATTACTTAAATATTAAATACACAACACCCTCAGTCTCCTACACTCCAGGGAATACAACCTCTGAGACCCTCAAGTCTTGGTAACATCCTAGTAAATTTTTCTGCACTCTTTCTTGCTTAATGGCATCATTTCTGTAACTGGGGGACCAAAACTATACACAATACCTCAAATACAGCCCACCATTTGGGCTCCTTATTTAAGAAAGGATGTGCTGACGATGGAAAGGGTTCAGAGAAGATTCACTGGAATGATTCCGGGAATGAGAGGGTTAATATATGAGGAACATTTGACTGCTCTTGGACTGTACTCCTTGGAGTTTAGAAGAATTGCGGAGGGGACCTCATAGAAACATTTCCAATGTTGAAAGACATGGACGGAGTGGATGTGGCAAAGTTGTTTCCCATGGTGGGGGAGTCTAGTACGAGAGGGCATGACTTAAGGATTGAAGGACACCCATTCAGAACAAAGATGCGAAGAAATTTTTTTAGCCAGAGGGTGGTGAATCTGTGGAATTTCTTGCTACGGGCAGCAGTGGAGGTCAATTCATTGGGTGTACTTAAGGCAGAAATTGATAGGTATCTGAGTAGCCAGGGCATCAAAGGTTATGGTCAGAAGGCAGGGGAGTGGGATTAAATGGGAGAATGCATCAGCTCATGATAAAATGGCGGGGCAGACTCAATGGGCCGAATGGCTGACTTCTGCTCCTTTGTCTTATGGTCTAATATAACTGCACCATAACTTCCCAACTCTGATACTCAGTGCCCTGATTGATGAAGACCATTATGCCGAATGCTTTCTTCACCACCCTGTCTAACTGTGATGCTACTTTCAGCAAACCATACACATGTATTCCTAGATCCCGCTGCTCCATAACACTCCCCAAAGCCTTACCATCCACTGTATAATCCTACCCTAGCTTGTTCTCCCAAAATGCAATTCCTCTCATTTATCTGCATTTGCTAATCCTCAGCCTAAGGCTGACTAAGATTCCCCTGTAATTTTTCATAACATTCTACACCACTTATTTTAGCATCATTCAAAAACTTGAAACATAACTTCCCATGCACAGCTGTGCCCTTTGCCCTGAATCAGACTTATCTTTCCAAGAAGTGGTAGATTACAACTCCCAGTATCTTCTTCAGCAATTTACCCTTCACTGATTTCAACAGCATTGAGTATCCTGGCTTGTTTTTGCTACCAACGGTACCACACGGCCCATTCTCCACTCCTCTGGAGCCTTGCCTGTGGTTAGGTATGAAGCAAAACTCTCTGAAAGGCCCCTACAATTTCTTCTTTTAGTTCTGTATCAAAGAATTCAGATATGGATGAATGCTAATATTGGTATAGCCTGGAAAGCTTCAAAGACCATGTACAAACAAGTACATGTGAATATGATTTGTACTTCTGTGGTCTATGGGATACATGAATGAGAGCATATATAATGACCTCACAAGGTTAGTGTAAACAACCTGACATTTATATAATAGGAAAAACTGAGGAAATCAAATGAGTACTTCTCTCCGATACTCAGGAAATTAAATGACAACTTTATTTTGTTTCCTAATTAACCTATTCAACATGTAAAGCATGTAAATATTTTGAGATCTAGGTCATTGTCCCTTCCATCTGCTGTTACTGCCCTGACACAGATGCTGGTCAGCCTGTGACAGTCAGACCACAATCAGACAATTAATGCAGTACACCTCTTCAGCAGCAAATAATATCAGGAGTTTTGCATTCAGTCAGAATGAAAAGCAAGTACTGGCTATCACTCGAGTTAACTCTGGTCACAACTGAGAGGTGGAGATCAGATGATACACAAGCAGAAATATTAGGATACATGACATATAGAGGGCTACGGTCCAGGTACAAGCAGATGGATGAGGCTGAACAATAGTTTGGTATGAACTAAATGCTTTTGTGCTGTAGTGCTCCATGATTCTATAACTCAATAAGGCAATGTGAAAGTGTGCAGTTACAAAGAATATGTGTGGTGAATAAGCAAAATCATGCTTTTATGGTTAATTGTAATGAATCATTAGAAACTCATTGTAATTTGTTTCTTTTTGCAGAGTGGTGTTGATGCTACTGCACATCGTTTACAAAATTATGACCAGTTTTCAGCGGCAGGAATGCGATTAAGGACCATCTAAAGGGTAGTGCAGTAATTGGCTACTTTTACAAAATAATTCCTTGCATTATTGGAAGATTTCTGAATGATTTCCCCCCGCCCCGCCCCCCCCCCCACAATGGGCCTCCACTGATAACTGGCATTTGACATGCTTTATGTAGTTAATAGTTCATACCTCAACAGACCCTGTGTCACCATTAAATTTCCTGCATGTTTCTCAGAACCTCTCTCTTGATGGCTTTTCAAATAACTAAGTTACAAAATGTACAAATTGGTACTGCAGGTTGAGAGATACAGGCACGTGCACTCATAAGGCCATGATCTGGAATTATTCTTCCCTTCAGCAACCTAGTTAATTTGTTAAATTCTCTTTTAATTCTGGCCCTTACAACACTGGTAATTCCAGAAGAGATACAATAAGCCTTAAGTGTTACAGATGATCTCCCCTGCCTATGTCATTCTTACCCTTGACCTTGCTGTTGAAACAGGACTTGGACTTCAAACTACTGAGTTATGATTTCATGATAAATTCCTACATATTGGGAATTTTTGTTTAGGGCTAATGTCAAGTGATTAACAGTGGAAACTTCTTAACCTTTGAGGGACACAATGTAATACCGGTGCATTCTATGGCTCCAGCCATCCTTGGGAGCGTATAAAAGATGTATTTTTCTCTCGGGCATCTGTCTGAGCTGCTGACAAATTTGCACAAATTAATCAGAGTATGCCAACATTAAGACAATTCTGGATGAAATCCAAGAAGACACTAGGCCCAGGCTTAATTCTTGACAATACGAACCAGCCCTCAGCATGCCCATACCTCCATAATAAAGAAAAACCCCTTGAACCGAAGGAATTTCATGATCCGTATGCTCAAACCGGAGATGTTTTCTGGAAAGTATCAATAATGCCATCGAGATCAATATTCAATATTAAATGAATGCAAAATATTCACAATCTTAAAATATGTACTGCAGTTCTAAACAATGGAAATAAACCACCATCTTCTGTAGATAATCATGGATGGGTCTTATGTGGAAGTGAGTGACCTCAGACTGATTAAAACGTTTGGCTACCTCATATTCTAATTAGCTGTCTGGCTTTACCAACATAATATGCACAGGAATAGTAATTATAACAAAAATAGTACACACTAACACATGCTAGCCCACACAGACGCGCTATATCTAACACAAAAGTGCATATGCTATCAACCTAATTAACATATTCATGAAAAACATGAAGACACAATTAATTATTTATGTACTTGGTCCATTATGTAACTGCACTACCTGCAAGAGACTTAGAAATAGACAGTTAATTAACATAAGCTCAAATGTTTACTTTTCTCTGCCCATACTTCTGTTAATTTAATTGTAATAGAGTCACAGAAGTCTAAGTCAAGAGAAATTGCTGAATAAAACAGCAATTTGTTTATCCATCATTTTTAGAGAATTATTGTGGGCTTTCACTCATCTTCTTTACCTGCTTAACTGACAATGATCATGAATAAAAATAGCATACTAACAACCAAGCTTCAAAACCTAGGCCTCAGTACCTCTTTCTGCAACTGGATCCTTGACTTCCTTATTGGAGATCACAGTCAGTGCGGATAGATAAGAACATCTCTGCGCTGAAAATCAACACAGGCACACCTCAAGGATACACGCTAAACCCATTGCTCTGCTCTCACTACACTCCTGACTCAAAACCATCTATACAATCACCAAAAATACTACTTCTATTGGTAGAATCTCAGATGGTGATTAGGAGGCTTACGGGAGTATGCTAGATCAGCTGGTTCAAGTTTCTGAGCATTAACATCTCTGAGGATCTATCCTGGGTCAGAGACATCAGTACAATCATGAAGAAGGCACAACAGCTCTCTGCTTTGTTGGGATCTTGAGCAGATTTGCTCTGTCACCAAAGATTCTAGCAAATTTCAACTGATGTACAGTAGAGAACATTATAATTTGTTACATCACATAGATAGATAGATAGATATACTTTATTGATCCCAAGGGAAATTGGGTTTCGTTACAACTGCACCAACCGAGAATAGGGCATAAATATAGCAATACAAAAATCACAAACAGTCAAACAACAATATGCAAACTATGCCAAATGGAAATAAGTCCAGGACCAGCCTATTGGCTCAGGGTGTCTGACCCTCCACGGGAGGAGCTGCAAAGTTCGATGGCCACAGGCAGGAAAAACCTCCCATGACGCCCAATGTTGTACCTCAGTGGAATATGGCCAGAGTCCAACAGCAAAAAGTTCAATTTCCGGTCTACAAACACGTTCCTCAATCGTAATATGACCAGGATTGCACCATCCGTTGTTGACCAGAACAGCAAGCCCTCAACTCCTTCACACTTACCGCTGTCAGTGCACTTCCGGTCAACCTGAACGGTCTGGAAACCCTCCATGGAAAAGTTTTGGTCGGGGATGTCCTCGTGCAGCCCCGTTTCAGTAAAACACATATCACTACACTCCCAAAATGTTCTCTGATTCCTGGCTAGCGGCGTCAACTCGTCCATTTTATTACCCACCGAACTTCTCTTCTCCATAAGTCTCTGTTGTCTCGACCCGGTCCTCTTACTCAATGGTTAGAATCACAAGAGGCTTACAGAGGACTCTAGACTCAGCCAGTTCCATTATGGGTACATCCCATTCCACCATTGAGGACATACCCTCTCCAAAATTAGTGCTATCAGAGAAGAGGCTTGAAGACTTCATGATTTAGGAGCAACTTCTCCACTAACAGAATTTTGAATGGTACATAAACCCATGAACACATCTTCATTATTTCTGTTGCTTCTTAGATTATTTATCTAACTTTATAACAAAGATTTTTATGTCTTTGAGCAAATTTTACATCATCTGTCAGTGAATTTACATCCAATTCTGATAAAAGTATAGAATGATGAAAGGCCATTCACCCTATTAAGCAGTTTCCTTCCTAGAAATCATTTTGGTTCTGTATCTTTCTCTGAAACCAAATCCTCCTTTGCCGTATCAGGGGACCACGATCAATGCAGATCGGTAAGAACATTTCTCCTGCACTGATGATCAACACAGGTACATCTCAAGGATACATACTTAGCCCACTGCTCTACTCTCTCTCGACTTATGACGATGCAGCAAGAAATTAACATCAAAATGGGAAACCTCTATGGTTTAGTTGAGCAATAACCCCTTAATTGCAAAAGCAATTAACTAAATCTTTCTGTATTTGTCTATTCTCTCTGTTTCATGGTTTAGTATCATATCCTGCACAGATAATCAAACAGTAGTAAATCAAGACAACTGGACTTGCTATGGTGCCTAGAAGCATTTCACCACTCATCCAAGGGGCTTCTTCAGTTCTGATCCATGGTGGGTAATTTCCTGGCTTATAAATTATGTGAGTTATTTAAAGGTATAGCAATCACATGAGGGTTGTTGAGGAACTGCTGGTTGGGCTGCTGGCTGTGGGGTGTTGTGGGGGTCATTCTGTGGGAATATTGACCGACGGTCTGTATAGGTCCGGAATGATATTTGTACACAGTCCCTTGCAAACTCTGATAGGATGGCAGGGAGGGAGACTGATGGTGACAGCAATAGCACGGTGTGAGTGGAAAGAGGTGGGGAGAGGGATTAGTAACAGGAAGATGATGGGTCAGAAGAGAAAGAAAGGAGGTGGGTCTAGTGTAGGCGGATCAGAAAGTGAGGGAAGAGAAGTTGAGGAGAAGGGCCCAAGGGCAAAATTGCTAAATGTAGTGGTAAGATTTGAGGGGGAAGGGGGAGTAAAGAAAATCGATCCGCTTAAGCTAACAAAAATCATTAGAGGACAAGTAGGGGAAGTGAACTATGCGAGAACTTTAGGAGATGGAAACCTGCTGATAGGATGTAAAATTGAAGAGCAGATGGAGAAGGCAATGACTAATGTTGGGAAAGTCAAAGTGTCCAGGGTTGTAAGAGTTGGAGCACAAAGGGTCAATGGTTGCAAGGGGGTGATATCTGGAGTTCCCCTCAGTGTTAATATGAAGGAGCTAGTGGAGAACTTGAGAGTGAGGAATAGTTCAGTGAAGAGTGTGAAAAGAATGACAAGGCTAGCAGAGAAAAGGAAGACTGAAACTGTTCTGGTAGAATTCGAGGATAAAGTGCCTCCAAAGGAGTTATATTTTGGATTTCTAAGATACAATGTAAGAGAATATATACCAAAACCTATGAGGTGTTTCAATTGCCAGGAGTTTGGGCATGTGGCCAAAGTGTGCAAAGGAAAGAGAAGATGTGCAAGGTGTGGTGGGGAACATGAATACGGAAAATGTGGAGAGGGAGTGAGACTAAAGTGCTGTAATTGTGGAGGTAACCGTAGTGTAGCGTACTGGGGATGTGAAGTGTTGAAAAAAAAGGTGGAGGTGCAGCAGATAAGGGTGAAAGAAAAAGTCTCATATGCTGAGGCAGCCAAGTTGGCAGGACAGAAGAAAATGAATGAGGGAGGGTGTAGCAAAGAGCAAGTGGCAGCTAAAGCAAGGCAAGATAAGAAGAATGCATGGATAGAGAAGAAGAAATTGGTGACCTTTATAGCAGGAGTGGTAAACGCAACGTATGAGATCAAATCTAAAACTGAAAGGATTCAGATTATTGTGAAAGCTGCAGAGCACCATTTGGGTTTGATAGGATTAAAATGGGAAGAAGTAAACAATGAACTCAGGGTACAGTCAAGTCATGGGACAGTATGTGTGGGTTGATATTACTGATAATGCTACTTCTTCAATGGAATGCAAGAAGCCTGATTGCTAATGGACAAGATTTCAAGCAGTTTAGAGCGAGTAGGAGAGAAAAGCCAGATGTTGTGTGTATCCAGGAGACCTGGTTAAAACCTAATTTAGATTTTGTTTTATATGGTTATGAGGCAGTAAGGTGAGACAGGAGAGAGGGTGGAGGAGGAAGATGTGCAACTTATGTAAAGCAAGTTGTTCCTTACAGAATACTAGGTGTAGGAAGTGAACAAGAGTATGTGGTAGTAAAATTATGGGCTGTAAGGAAAGAGTTGGTGATTGTGAATTATTATAATCCATGCAAAAGTCTAGAGTTAAACAAGCTTGAGGAGATAGAAGGGCAGAATAGTAGTAATGTTGTTTGGTGTGGTGATTTTAATGGACATATTGTATTATGGGGGAGTGACAGAACAAACATCAATGGTCGGGTAATAGCGGAGTTGCTAGATGAGAAGTATTTAGTGTGCCTAAATGATGGCAGTGGTACTATAATTGATCTTAATACAGGTAAAGAATCCGTGCTTGATCTTACATTAGTATCAAACTCCATTGCATCAGTGTGTGATTGGTTAGTGTACCAAGAAGGAAATGTAGGGAGTGATCATTACCGAATCTGGTGCAAGATAAATATTTCTGCTTCATTGGTCACAGAGAATACAGGTGGGAAATGGATCCTTGAGAAAGCCAAATGGGAGAAATTTCTGGAAAAAAGTGATAGATATCTAAGTCAGGTCAGTGATGGAGTGGACGTAGAAACACTTGACAGCACATTAAAACAAGGTATAATATCAGCTGTATTAGAATCCATTCCTAAAAGTAAAGGAAGAATAAAGAAGAGAATAATACCATGGTGGGATGATAATTGTAAGGAAGCGGTGAGAAATAGAAATAAGGCAGTTAAACTGGTTAAAAGAATTCATAACTTCCAACATATGATTCAGTACAAACAAGCTCAGGCGGTAGTAAGGAGGACAATAAGACATGCTAAAAGAACGCACTGGAGAAAGTATTGTGATTCAATTGGAAACACAGCTCAAGTAGGAGAGGTGTGGGGGATGATAAAAAGGATGGGAGGGGACAGGAGAAAGTGGAGGTACCCAGTTCTGGTTGATGGAAATGTGACTGCAGTAACAAATAAGGAAAAGGCAGAGATGTTGGCAAACACTTTTGTTAGGGTACATAGTTCCGATAATTTGTCTGAGAAGGGAAGAAGAGGTAGAGAGAGAACAAAAGTTGAAAATATGGAGGCTTTATGTAGGAAAACTAACCTTGAAGGTGTGCAAGATGTCCCTTTCAGCATGGGAGAATTAAGAAAGGCACTAGATAAAACAGGAAAGACTGCACCAGGTAAGGATGAAATATGTCATAGTAGGATAAAACACTTGAGTGAAGGAAGTCTGGAGAAACTACTGCTTCTGTAGAACAAAGTCTGGGATGAAGGGAGAATACCAGGGAGCTGGAAAGAGGCAATAATTATTCCAATTAGGAAACCTGGGAAAGATACCAGCAGGCCAGAAAACTACAGGCCAATTGCCTTGACGTCACATGTACGTAAACTTATGGAACATATGATAATTGAGAGGTTAGTGTACTTCTTGGAAAGTAGAGGTATGGTGGCTATGTATCAAAGCGGGTTCAGGAAAGGAAGGAATACTATGGATCCAGTGTTGTGTCTAGAGGATGAAATAAGAAAAGCTCAAGTGAATAAAGAGACAGTGGTTGCAGTTTTTTTTGATGTTGAGAAAGCTTATGATATGTTATGGAAAGAGGGGCTCCTAATCAAGCTACATTTAATGGGAATTGTGGGGGCAATGTTCAATTGGGTTAAGGACTTTTTAGACGGGAGAACTATTCAGGTGAAGATAGGATCAGAGGTATCAAGCCAGTATGCTGTAGAAAAGGGGACGCCTCAGGGAAGTGTAGTGAGTCCAACTTTATTCTCCATTTTGATAAATGATATATTTGTAAATATTCCAACAGAAGTGGGGAGGTCATTGTTTGCAGATGACGGGGCTTTGTGGAAAAGAGGGAGAAATATTGAACATATAGTTACGAAGATGCAAGATGGAATTAATCAAGTTGAAGAGTGGGGGACAAAGTGGGGTGTTAAATTTTCAGTGGAGAAGACAAAAGCTGTGTTCTTTACAAGGAAAAAGTTCAGGGGACTTAATCTGAATCTGTATGGAAGTAAACTGGAGAGAGTTGAAAGTTTTCAGTTTTTGGGAGTGTACTTTGACTTGAGATTAACATGGAGAGAACATGTTAGATACAGTATGTAGTTAGTAAATGTAAAAATGTGATAAATGTCAGGAGGTGTCTTGCTGGATTGGAATGGGGTGCTGATTTTGCATCACTGAAGTATATTTATGTAGCATTAATAAGATCAAGATTAGACTATGGAAGTATTGCATACAGGTCAGCAGCAAAATCTGTGCTGGCAGAACTGGATATCTTGCAAGCTCTGGCTCTAAGGGTGTACTTGGGCGTGGTTAGAACTTCCCCAGTGTGTGCACTCCAAGTTGAAGCAAATGAAATGCCATTGGGGCTGCAGCGTAAACAGCTGGAGGCCAATTACTGGATTAATTTAAGGGGGCATGGTGATAGCCATCCTACAAAAAGGGTGTTGCAGACATGCTGGGAGAAGGAGAGGACACAAAAAGAAAGTTTTGGCTGGACAGTAGAGCAAACAGCAGAAGATATGGGTGTATATGATAAAGAGTTTTGCCGAAGTGTGGTGTGGCCTGTCAGACCTTTCTGGGTATTAGAAAATCCCTCTGTAGATTTGGAATTGCTTAAGATTAAGCATAGTAATAAGACAGCTGATATACTCAGTGAATATCATAGTTATAGGGAATGTAAGTATAAAGGTATACAGATTTTTACGGATGGATCAAAGGATCCAGAAACAGGGTCTGCAATTGTTGTACCAAGTTATCGAGTGGAAATTAGCAAGAGAACACCTGATTGCTTGAGTGTATATGCAGTTGAAATGTTTGCCATATTGTTAGCACTAGAATGGAGTGAACAGGTTGATTATAATAATATTGTGATATGTAGCGATTCTGTGGCGGCCCTTGCAAGCATTAAGGTGGGTACAGCTAGAGGTCACCAGGACCTGCTTTATGAAATCCTGTTTGCAAATTCGAGACTGGCTAAACAAGGCAAAAATATCGCATTCATGTGGGTTCTAGCACATTCGGGTATTATGGGATCTGAGACACAAAAGCAGCAGTCAAAAAAGGATCTATAGAGGTCAATATTAAACTATCAAAATCAGAGGGGAAGAGCATAGTGTGGAGAAGGATAAATCAACAGTGGCAGCAGCATTGGGACAGAGCAATAAAAGGAAGACATTTACATTCAATTCAGAACAGAGTAGATATGGGAAGAAGTAGGGGAGTAAAGTGGAAGGAGCAAGTAATTATAAGTAGACTGAGAATTGGGCACAGCAAGCTGAATGGCACTCTGGCTATCATAAATAAGCATCCAACAGGTTTTTGCGATCTATGTCAGGAGACTGAAACAGTAGAGCATATCCTTATTTCATGCCGGAAATTTGCGCAGGAAAGGCAACAAATGATACAACAATTACGCAAAATAGGACTGGTAGAGAGCAGTGTTAAAGGTTTATTGGAATGTGGGGAGAGTGATCAGGGGAGGAAATGGTTGTTTAGTTTTTTTAAGGGCGACGGGACTGGAAAGACGGCTTTAATGTGAATGGACAATGAAGGACAATAAATCCTGAAGATGGCAGTAATGCAACAGTGTGGATGCCAACTGCTGTAAAAACTCAAAGAAGAAGAAGAAGAGGGTTGTTAAGAGTTGTAGAGGTAATGAGAGGGTCATTAGTCTTATCTGAGCATGAATGAGTTGTGGAGACACCGGGGTAAGAGGCGTTAGGACTGCATTATAAGTAGCCGATAGGTGGTGTCGTACCCACCTCCTCTGTTCAGGGATGGGTTTTCCAGTTTGACAAAGATGGTTTCTTTATCTCCTCTTTCAAACTACCTGTCCTTCCTCTGCAAAATGTGCACATTGTTATCATCAAAGGAGTGTCCCTTGTCCTTTAGGTGCAGATATACTGTCGAGTCTTGACCTGAGGTAATCTATCAGCTACTCACAACACAGTCCTAATATGGGAGGAGAAGATGGCGGTGCTACGCAGCGCGCGCAGCCTCTCCAGTGAAATGATATTGCATTTGTTAAATAGGGTACCATGCACAATTCTGATTTGATGGAGACAGCCGTGAGAAGCACGAAGGAACATCTGGAGAAACTTCTGAAATGCCCGGTTCGCTGCCGCTGCTACTGTGCGATCGAGAATCTCAGGAGGGAAGAACCCAAATCCTCGGCTTTGCCTGCTGCTGGCGGCTGGGGCTGGGGTCGAAGCGCTCAGCAGAGATGGTGCTCGGTGCTCGGTGCTCAGTGTCGGAGGGCTGATCGGAGCTCGAAGTTTTCGGACGACTCAGAGTCGGACTGTGGTCGGGCATGGCAGGGGAGAGTTTTCTTCCTTCTCCCATCTGCGTGAGCTGTGGGACTTTCGAGAGACTTTGAACTTTTTTTTACTGTGCCCATGGCCTGTTCTTCATCAAGTTACGGTATTGCTTGCACTGTTGTAACTATATGTTATACTTATGTGTTTTTTGTCAGTTTTTCAGCCTTGGTCTGTCCCGTGTTTCTGTGATATCACACCGGAGGAATATTGTATCATTTCTTAATGCATGCATTACTAAATGACAATAAAGAGGACTGCGTGTCCTCATAATCTAATCTAATCTAATCTAATGTCTCTACCCCGGTGTCTGTCCAACAGTTCACACCTCCATTCATGCAAAGATAAAACTAATAACCCTCTCATTACCTCAATGACTCTTAATGACTCTCATGCGATTGCTATACCTTTAAACAACTCACAGAGTTTATAAACTGGAAAACTATGCACCATGGTTTAGAACAAAAGAAGTCTCTCGGATGAGTGGTGAAATGGCTTCTAGGCACCACAACAAGTCCAGTTGCCTTGATTTACTACTGCATGATATTAGAAAAGAAGCTAAAAGAAGATATGAGGTTGCTTTGGCAAGTAAGATGAAAATAAATCCAAAGGGTTTCTACAGTGATATAAATAGCAAAAGGATAGTGAGGGATAAAATTGGTCCATTAGAGAATCAGAGTGGACAGCTATGTGCAGAGCCAGAAGAGATGGAGGAGATTTTAAACAATTTCTTTTCTTCGGTATTCACTAAGGAGGAGGATATTGAATTGTGTAAGGTAAGGGAAACAAGTAGGGTAGTTATGGAAACTATGATGATTAAAGGAGAGGAATACTGGCGCTTTTAAGGAATATAAAATTGGATAAGTCTCCGGATCCTGACAGGATATTCCCTAGGACCTTGAGAGAAGGTAGTGTAGAAATAGCAGGGGCTCTGACAGAAATATTTCAAATGTCATTAGAAACAGGGATGGTGCCGGAGGATTGGCGTACTGCTCATGTGGTTCCATTGTTTAAAAAGGGTTCTAAGAGTAAACTTAGCAATTATCGGCCTGTAAGTTTGATGTCAGTTGTGGGTAAATTAATGGAAAGTATTCTTAGAGATTGTATATATAATTATCTGGATAGACAGGGTCTGATTAGGAACAGTCAACATGGATTTGTCCGTGGAAAATTGACAAGGGTAAAGCGGCGGATGTTGTCTATATGGACTTCAGTAAAGCCTTTGACAAGATTCCACACGGAAGGTTAGTTAGGAAGGTTCAATCGTTAGGTATTAATATTGAAGTAGTAAAGTGGATTCAACAGTGGCTGGATGGGAGATGCTAGAGAGTAGTGGTGGATAACTGTTTTGTCAGGTTGGAGGCCAGTGATTAGCGGTGTGCCTCAGGGATCTGTACTAGGTCCAATGTTGTTTGTCATATAAATTAATGATCTGGATGTTGAGGTGATAAATTGGATTAGTAAGTATGCAGATGATACTAAGATAGGTGGCGTTGTGGATAATGAAGTAGGTTTTCAAAGCTTGCAGAGAGATTTAGGCCAGTTAGAAGAGTGGGCTGAAAGATGGCAGATGGATTTTAATGCTGATAAGTGTGAGGTGCTACATTTTGGTAGGACTAATCAAAATAGGACATACATGGTAAATGGTACGGCATTGAGGAATGCAGTAGAACAGAGGGATCTAGGAATAATGGTGCATAGTTCCCTGAAGGTGGAATCTCATGTGGATAGGGTGATGAAGAAAGCTTTTGGTATGCTGGCCTTTATAAATCAGAGCATTCAGTATAGGAGTTAGGATGTAATGTTAAAATTGTACAAGGCATAGGTGAGGCCAAATTTGGAGTATTGTGTACAGTTCTGGTCACCGAATTATTGGAAAGATGTCAACAAAATAGAGAGAGTCCAGAGGAGATCTACTAGAATGTTACCTGGGTTTCAGCACCTAAGTTACAGAGAAAGGTTGAACAAGTTAGGTCTTTATTCATTAGAGCGTAGAAGGTTGAGGGTTGCTTGATAGAGGTATTTAAAATTATGAGGGGGATAGATAGAGTTGATGTGGATAGGCTTTTTTCCATTGAGAGTAGGGGAGGACATGAGTTGAGAGTTAAGGGGCAAAAGTTTAGGAGGAACTTGTTTACTCAGGGAGTGGTAGCTGTGTGGAGCGAGCTTCCAGTAGAATTGGTAGAGGCAGGCTCGATTTTGTCATTTAAAAGAAAATTGGATAGGTATATGGACAGGAAAGGAATAGAGGGTTATGGGCTGAGTGCAGGTAGATGGGACTAGGTGAGAGTAAGCGTTCGGCATGGACAAGAAGGGCCGAGATGGCCCGTTTCCGTGCTGTAACTGTTATATGGTTATATACAATGATCTGGATGACTGAGAACCTTCATAGACATACCGCATAGATAATATTTTCTTCTTCCCTTAAAGCCTCAGTTTTCTGACAACAAAAATGCTGGAGGAACAGTTCCTCAACCCTTATTGTCCAAACAAAAGTGTAAAATAGTGTGTCAGAGAAAATATATGAATGTGCATGAAAGAGATCATGTGAGTACTAAATGTTAGGTTTAACTTTCATCTTGTGCAGAGACTAGCACAAGGAGTTGAAGGCAATCCCGACTAGAATATTGTATGAAGCAATATTTTCTATTGAAGGGAAAATATACAAATTTGCTAATATGACCAGTGGTGCTCCAGAGTGATTCCTGGTTGGACTTCAATTACTCATCATATTTATAAAAGAGATGATGAGAAACGACCAAAGATGTCTTGGTAAGCCAAGGCAGAAACTTGTATTTATAGAGCTGAGCGTACATCTCAAAATATTTAATCAGTATTTTGTTTAATTAACAAATTCCACAAAATAAGATGACCAAGAGCCTGATCAAAGGTATGGATTTTAAGAAGCACCTTAGAGGAGGAGAATGTAGAGATTATAAAGGGAGGAAATTCCTGAGACTGTTATCGTGAGAATAGATAGCACAGACACCATCAATGGTAAATTCAATTCAAGCCAAGGATATTCCTGTGGCAGAATTGGAGAAACACAAAGATTCCAAAAGAATAGTGAGATCGGCAGAGATTACTGAAATAATATGATTCAGTGCTGGGGATATGGATGAAGATTTTAAAACTGAGCCTTTGTTAGAGTGATGTCCAGTGAAGATTGATGGGTGAACTGATTTGGGTTATGCCCAGATAACAAAAATTGCTTTTTATTCTATCCGGATAGCATTGCCTGAAAGCAATGTTTAAAAAAGGGAAATCAGGTAAATGTTTATTTGAAGGGTAAAAAATTCAGGGAAGGATCTAAAGTTATAGTTCTTTCAGAGAGCTGACACATGAACAGTGGGGTGACTAGCTCATGCTATACATTTTGTAACTCAGTGAGTGTAGTTTTACAGTCTCTCCTTCACACTAAAAATAGGAACATGGACAAGACACAGGTGGCTCTGAAAACCAAGTCAATGGGTATACTTAAAGCGATGGTTGACAGGTCCTCAGGGTGTCAATGGTTAAGAGGAGAAAGCAGGAGAATGGGGTTGGGAGGAATAATAAATCCACCATGGTGGAATAACACAGTAGACTCGATGTGCCAGGTGGCCAAATTCTGCTCCTGTCTTACGTAGAGACGTCTTGCTCCACTTATAAAGTGAGATCACATCTAGAATACCCTGGACACTTCTGGTCTGTGCAGCTGAGAAGTGGCACACTTGCAAGAGAAGGAGTTCAGTGTAGCTTTGCCAGAGTCACTGCTGGGATGATGGGCTTTTAGGATGAGGGAAGATTAGGCAGACTGGCATGTGCTCTCTTCGACCTCTAAATGCCTTATGGATAATTTGGTCAAATCGTGCATCTTACATTTTTGCATTTACACACCGATAATTGATATTCTATTCTCATTAACGATAATTGTAGAATTCTTTATTTGAATACTCTTCTGAATTTTCACTGTGTTATCATTTTGGCCTTTGTTTGTCATGATGTTCTGGAATTTAGCTCTACAGATGACAGCAGATCTCTTGTAGCTCACTGAAGATTCTTCCTTACATGTCATGTCAATTGAAGAGAAAACCTAGCAGGAAACAAAACAGGCAGAGGACCCATTCTGACTGCTCTGTCACCCCAGTGAAGTAGCTTTGCAGTGAGTACAACTGCAGAACACCTTGACTGCCCAGCAGAAATAAGTTATCCCAATAACAGATCAAATCTTGCGTGGGGGAGGATATCAGTAATGTTTCAACAGACCACTGGCATAAGCATACAGTGAACTTGCCTACTTGGCAATAACCTCAGATATTTATATTATCGACCCCTATACAAACTGAGCACTCTTACTATGCATTAGTGAGCTGCCTTTAAAGAGGCTTATCCTAATCTGGTCAGGGTATATATATTATTCTGCAGCTGAAGCTGCTGCACGCACTGAGTTGTAATCTGATTACAGGTCTAAACAGAGTAATTCCCAGCAAAACCTGAGAACTTTTAATCAACACAAGAAGTACAAGTTCTGTTAGCTGTTGATGTTTAGGAATGGATATGAGAAATTGTTAAAAATATAAGAAGCCAATTACCTGAAGTTACTTCGATAGGCTTGCTGGAATGTAAGAAATCTAGCAGGTAGGAGGCATTTCATTATGATTTGCATCTATATTTAAATATTGGGACAGATTTGGAAAGTACTCAGTACAAAGGCAGATTACAAAATTTATGCAGGATGCTCATTAAAATATACCATTCTATTTTCCCTTAGCCCTTCCTGTTTGCAAAGTGACTCCTTGAGTTAAAGGGATATGTCTTGCATATGCAAATTACATCTAATTAGCAGAATTAATCATTTCTGGCATCTGTGATAGGATCATGAATATAACCTTGCAAGTTTTGTAAAGATAGCCTATGTACTTTTTTTGTTGGGGGAAAATTTAAGTAACCTAATTTGAAGACACAAATATAGGCTACATTTACATAATTTATTAGCCATGGCAACACCATTTTCCAAGTTTTATAAAGATGGCTGTGGGTTGATATGCGTTGAAAACGCGATTTAATTAACCCTGCTTATATAAATAATGTCATCCACAAAGAATATTCATTGTCATTTTAAAATGTGTAATAAAAATAATTGAATTTCATCAGAAGTACATCTACGTTTTAAAATGAAGAGGAAAGTTGCATTTGTAATGCCACAATTTGGATACTTTTAATGTTGCTCCAGTTTGCCAACATTTCTTATTTCTGAAGGTGATACAACTCTTTATGAAGTAAAAGTGAACAATGATCAATATTGACAGTTTTATATGTCAGAAATCTAGCCCAGTGGATAGAATCATTGGTAATAAGATGCTATATTATAGCTAATTTATCACACAGGACAAATCACAACAAAAAGAGTGTGGGATTCTGTTGTGTTAACAGAGTTGTAACCTTCTAAGGCAAAAGCTTCCAAAACTAACTTTACAACATTTTTTTAAAGCCAAGTAGGTCAGATGGATTAAAAGAGAATACATATAGGTTCAAAATACATTTTCAGGCAATGTTCTTAATTTTTGTAATAAAGTTTCAGCCTGTTGCTAACGCTTATTGGATGGATTTTATAGCAAGGTTTTCATATGGAACAACAAAGAGAGCTGTCCCATTTAACCCTGCAACATGACACTAATCTGCACTACACACAGAACACTGAAATTTCTCAGCTATAAATTGTGGCATCTGGTAGGGCCCAGAAGTTGCAATATTGTATGGTGTACAGAATGGAGGGAAACATTTTGAAATGAGACAAAAAATAATGGAATGACAAAAATTTGGTTAAATTTCGTATACAGGTCTCCCCCACCATCTGAAGATACAGCGTTCCTATGAAATGGTTCGTAAGCCGAAATGTCGTAAAGTGAAGAAGCAATTACCATTTATTTATATGAGAAAAATTTGTGAGCGTTCGCAGACCAAAAAATAACCTACCAGATCATGCCAAGTAACACATAAAACCTAAAACAACAGTAACATATAGTAAAAGCAGGAATGATATGATAAATACATAGCCTATATAAAGTAGAAATACTTTTCCACAATCATTACTGAACTGTTCTCCGTAGCGAAAATCTCACGCAAGTGCCGTTGGCAGAAAATCTCACACAAGAGCTGTTGGCAAAAACACGGCGCAAGTGCTCTCCAGTAACCTTTAAGCTATGAAGCTGCCAAATCATACCAAGTAACATGTAAAAATACACAGCCTATATAAAGTAGAAATAATGTATGTACAGTGTAGTATCACTTACAGGAATCGGGAAGACAGCGCCGAGCACACTGATGATGGTGCGTTAGACTGAGTCGTCGCAGGTTGGGTGGTTCAGTGGCCTCCACCATCCAGGCCGCCGAGCGATACATTGCCGCGAAGCATGCAGGGGTCCAACGGTAGCCGGGAGGCACACAGCACATCTTTAAGAAAAAAGCCGAAATAAACATGCTAATTAATTACGTGTTGGGCAGCACTTAATTAATTAGCATGTTTCTTTCAGCTTTTTTCTTAAAGATGTGCTGTGTGCCTCCCGGCTACTGCTGCATTCTCCGCGAATCGGTACAGTATCTGTCTGCGGCCTGGGTGTTGGGGTGGTGGGACACTGGGGTGTCATCTCGTCGTCTGTTTCCATTAGAGCAGGCAGCTCATCTTCTCCTATGACTGCCTGCCTCGATGTCGAAGGTCGAGGTTCGTCGTCTGCTGTGGCTGATGTGGAAGGCTTGCTTGACTGCTGAGCCTCGCGCATTTTTCTATCATACAGTTCTTTATAAGGACTCAAACCATCCTGAAAATATCCCCTAAACCTACGTACCCTTTCAAAATTCAAGTCGTACTTTATCATTGCAGTGCAAATCTCTTGCAGGTCACTTTCGGTCCATTCGCTACTGCATTCGGTTTCGATTGTTATCCTTTTTTCTTCCAATTGCATCAGCTCTTCATCTGTCAGTTCTTGGTCATGGGATACCAAAACCTCTTCAACATCATCTTCATCAGCTTCCACAAGCCAAACTCACTTAGTCCTTACTTCGTTCACCACGATCAAAACGCTTAATTATGTCTAGTTTTACGCTAAGTGTAACACCCTCACGAGCTCTTTTAGGCTTTTCCAACACCTTAGAACTCACCTTGCAAACGGCTGCTCACAGGCACGTGTTTAAGCAATGCCGATGAGAATGCAGTTCCGAATCCGGGGAGAGCGGCTGCTCGGGGCATGCGGCGCGCTGCCTTTTATCGCGCGCTGATTTTCCCCGCGCGCTGCTTTTTTTTGTAACAGTGAAAACACCTTCTGAAAGCGAAAACAGGGTACTAATGTAGGTCTTTTGTAACAGTGAGGTTCCGTAAAGCAAACGTTGGAAAAGCGGGGGACACCTGTACTGGAAAAAAGCCAAGCACACTTTTCGCTCCCCTCCACTTTCTGTTTCTGCAGGCATCACTCTCTACATGATTCCCTTGTCCATTCGTCCCTCCCCACTGATCTCCCTCCTGGCACTTAACCTTACAAGTGGGACAAGTGCTACACCTGCCCCTCCACCTCCCCCCTCACTGCCACTCGGGCCTCCAACGGTCCTTCCAGGTGAGGCAACACTTCACCTGTGAGTCTTTTGGGGTAAAGTACTGTGTCCGGTGCTCCTGGTGTGACCTCTTGTACATCGGTGAGGACCGTAGTAGAATGGGAGACTGCTTCACCGAGCACCTATGCTCCGTCTGCCAGAAGAAGCGAGATCTCCCAGTGGCCACCCATTTCAATTCCACTTTCCATTTCCATCTGACTTGCCTATCTACGGCCTCCTCTACAGTTGCAATGAGGCCACTCTCACGTTGGAGGAACAACACCTTATATTCCGTCTGGGTAGCCTCCAACCTGATGGCATGAACGTCGATTTCTTGATCTTCCGGTAATGCCCCCCCCACTTCACCATTCCCCATCCCCTTTCCCCTTTCTCACCTTCTTACCTGCCCATCACCTCCCTCTGTTGTTCCTCCCCCCTTTCCTTCCTTCCATGACCTTCTGTCCTCTCATATTAGATTTCCCCTTCTCCGGCCCTGTATCCCTTTCACCAATCAACTTCCCAGCTCTTTACTTCACCTCTCCCCCTCCCAGTTTTACCTATTACCTTGTGTTTCTCCCTCTCCTCTTCCCACCTTTTAAACCTACTCTTCATCTTTTTTTCTCATGTTCTGCTGGAGAGTCCTGGTCCGAAACATTGACTGTACTCTTTTCCTTTGATGTTGCCTGGCCTGCTGAGTTCCTCCAGCAGTTTGTGTGCGTTGCTTGGATTTCCAGCATCTGCAGATTTTCTCTTGTTTTGTGATCGGAAAAAATGGATACAGACTGTGACGTACACTCAGTGGCCACTTTATTAGGTATCTATGTACACCTGCTTGATAATGTAAATATCGAATCAGCCAATTATATGGCGGCAACTCAATGCATAAAAGAAAGCAGACATGGTCAAGAGGTTCATTTGTTGTTCAGAATGGGGAAGAAATGTGATCTAAGTGACTTCGACCATGAAATAACTGTGTCAGACAAGGTGGTTTGCATATCTTAGAAACTGCCAATCTCCTGGGATTTTCATGCACAACAGTCTCTAGAATTTACATAGAATGATGTGAAAAACAAAAAAAAAACATCCAATGAGAGAGGTCAGAGTATGGGAATAGCCAGACTGGTTCAAGTTAACAGGAAAGTGGCAGTAACTCAAATAACTACGCATTACAACAGTGGTGTGCAGAAGAGCATCTCCGAACACACAATAGTTTGAACCTTGAAGTGGATGGGCTACAGCAGTAGAAGACCACAAACATACTCTTAGTGACCACTTTATTAAGCCCAGGAGGTATCTAATAATGTGGCCACTGACTGTATGATTCAACAGTATGCAAAATTTTTGCTGTTTTTTTTATTTCTTTTAGTCAATATTAACTACAGAATAAACTGTTAGAATGCTTAGTGTCGAGAGCCAATGTCATGTGTGTAAAGTCACCCAAAGTTAAGGTGTACTGCCTTATGCCACCAGATGCTTCTCAAAATGGGAGATGCATCATGACTGCAGCAAGTGCTAGGAGGAGTTCTGCAACTTCGTCTGATCATAGGCAGGAGGAGAAGGTGGAGAGGAGCAGATAGAGGAAGTGGAGAGGCCTGGTTGGGAAATTGCACCATCTCGGATCGCAAGACCCTGCAGTGGATAGTGAGGTCAGCTGAGAAGATCATTCGGGGTCTCTGTTCCCACCATTACAGACATTTACACCACATGCTGCATCCGCAAAGCAAACAGCTTTATGAAGGACCCCAAGCACCCCTCATATAAACCCTTCTCCCTCCTGCCATCTGGCAAAAGGCACCGAAGCTTTCGGGATCTCACGACCAGACTGTGCAACAGTGTCTTCCCCCAAGCCATCAGACTCCTCAATACCCAGAGCCTGGCTTGACACCAACCTACTATACTCTCTACTGTGCCTACTGTCTTGTATATTATTTATTGTAGTTCCTGCACTGTTTTGTGCACTTTATGCAGTCCTGGATAGATCTGTGGTCTAGTGTAGTTTTTGTGTTTTTTCTTACGTGGTTCAGTGTAGTTTTTGTATTGTTTCGTGTAGCACCATGGTCCTGGAAAACGTTGTCTCATTTTTACTATGTTCCGTACCAGCAGTTATGGTTGAAATGACAATAAAAAGTGACTTGACTTGACTTGATAGGCTGCAGCCATTGTATTACCTTCCTTCGATACTGCTGCTGAACACCTCAAAACAACAGTCACCAACCAACCATCGCAGTCAGTCCAGTTTACCTCACCCTCACACACTGCAGCTGTCTCCCACATCTCATACATTTCTCAGTCAGTTGTTCAAGCACCACTGCAACATCTTATAAATAGGTGGCCTGGCATTCCTGGACTGAGTGCTCTCTCTTGCAGAGTGACCTGTTGATTAGCCAGGCAGCCACAGCAGCTAAGCCGTGGGGGAGAGGTAGTAGCAGTGGACCCCTGTGCAGCGGACCCCATTGTTGCTCCATTGACGATGAAGAGATGGTATTCATTGTCAATGGAGTAACAATGATGAAGCTGTGTGCAGTGTGGAATCCACTGTAGGTGACAGTATCCTCACACATAACCTTCCCTCTTCTACCCCAGTACCTACTGGCTTACTAGCAACATATTGTGTAAGTGCGCAGCTCACAGTTGGCCTCCTCCTGTCATGTCGAAGTTACTTTATACCTGTCTCCTCTCAGGTCGCTCAGAATTCCGACCTAGTCAGATATGAAGAGACTTCAACCTTCCATGTCATGGTCTGTACTGCCAAACAGTTCTGGGAGTCGGTGGTTACACTCTCATTCAATGTCATGGGTGGGATACACGTGGAGACCTTCCTCCTCTTATCTGACACCCCGGTTTCGAGAAATGTTGCCTCATTTCTATATATATTATTTGGTTTTATACATTATATACATGTATGTAGTTAAATTATGACAAACATCACTTGAATTGACTTCACTATTGCAAATTGGCCATCACCTTTTATGATTTCACACGGAGGAAGTTAAACCTTTGAGCAAAATTATTGGCTATGGGATTCCTTAACTCAATCTATTTCACAGTTTAATATGCATTCTGCGCTCTTCATTGAACTAGGATTTCTAAACATTTTTGTCCATTATTGGTCTAGTTTAAACTAAATGCACTTTAAATCCAAGAAAGACGAGATGCAGAATTTGGAATCTCCAGAAGGGGGTAGAGTCTTATCCATCAACTTTTAGAATGAATGGAGAATTAATGTAACTAGTTCAGTGTGGATTCAAGTAGCAACACACACAAAATGCTGGAGGAACTCAGCAGGTTATGCAGCATCTATGGAAAAGAGTACAGTCGATGTTTCAGGCCGAAACCCTTCAGCGGGCCATTTGGATTTAGAGGGCCTGTTTCCATGCTGTTGTATGTCAATTTGGTTCTTATGCCAACTCAACTTAATTAGTTAAAAGAGCATTAATTAAACATTAGTTTCCTCTGTCCCTTATACTTACCTCTTTATTCTTGCAAATGATTTTGACTATGCGGGAGGCAGATATTCCCCCCCAAGTGCGTGGAGCTGCCACAATTTTGCCTCTGAATTCTACGATCAACAAATGAGAGGGAATGCTAATGGAACACAGTGAGCAAGTTGGGAATCTCCAGCTTCACCCAGTCTTGCAACATTTAGGCCCAAAATTCCTCATTCTATTACATAATGACAAGAGCAAACTTTGAAAATCAGACTGAAATCCTACGTTCCTAAATGAAATCAACTTCATCAGTACACTAATGATGCACAGTGCTGCTTATCTAAAATAGATATTAATTTACAGAAGTTTGTACAACTAATAAGAGAAATGGATTCTAGATATGATTGAATTAACTGCCTTTATGAGAATTGAACTCTCTGCTGCAGGCCATGCACACATGAGCTGCATTTCATATTTTGAACAGGTTAATTGTATCTAACAAAAATGCTCAATATATTAAATTGGATCTGGAAGTGTCAAAATGTGGTGAACATTTGTCATTTTTATGGTTTATTAATAGTGTTGCTCAGATATAATTGTTTAAAAATTTATATTAAAGCATTAAATCTCAATGTTTACTTGTTGTAATCAACTCTTTAAATCTTGCACAAAGAATAATGATACTGTACATGTAAATGGGAGAAAATTATGGATAATTGATAGACCAGTCTTCGGCAAATTCTTGAATTTACATATATCAGTATCTTCAAGCAATCCTGAAGTAAATTATGAACTGACTGTGAGGCCTGTGGCTGAGCATTTTGAACATTTGAAACCTGGAACATTTGGACACTGAAGGTGCATATATCAAGATGTTCCTCATTGACTGACTACAGCTCGGCATTCAATACTATCATCCCCTCAAAACTAATCAATGAGCTCCAAAACCTTGGCATTAATACTTCCTTATGCAACTGGATCCTCACTTGCAGACTCCAGTCAGTTCGGATTGGAAGCAGCATCTCCTCCACAATCACTATCAGCACAGTTGCACTACAAAGCTCTTAGTCCCCTGTTCTACTCACTTTATACTTATGACTGTGAGGCTAACACAGCTCCAATGCCATATTTAACTTTGGTGAAGACACCACAGCCAAATTAAAGGTGTAATCGCCATATAGAAGGGAGATTGAAAATCTGGCAGAATGTTGCCAGAACAATTTCTCACTCAATGTCAGCAAGACCAAGGAGCTGATTATTGACTTCAGAAGGAGGAAACCAGATATCCATGAGTCAGTCCTCATCAGGGAATCAGAGGTAGAAGGGGAGAGCAACTTTAAGTCATTTGGTGCTATCATTTCAGAGGATTTGTCCTGGGTTCAGCATGTAAGATAGATAGATAGATAAATACTTTATTGACCCCCAAAGGAAATTACAGTGTCACAGATATACAAATATACAAATATTAGAAGAGAAGTAGGAAAGAATAAAAAATAAATTACCTCAAGCAGTCTAACAGGGGTCATTACTTCCCCAGCTATAGGTTGACCCATTATAAAGCGTAATAGCCGAGGATAAGAATGACCTCATGTAGCGCACTTTGGAGCAGCGCAATTGTCTTTATGAAGAAAGCATGGCAGCGCCTCTACTTTCTTAGAAGTTTGTGAAGATTTGGCATGTCATCAAAACTTTAAGGAACTTCCATAGAAGTATGGAGGGGAGTATATTGCCCGGCTGCATCATGGTCTGATATGGAAACACCAATGCTCTTAAATGGAAAAGCCTACAAAAGGGAGTGGATATGGCCAAGTCCATCACTGGTAAAGTCCTCCTCACCATTGAACACATCTACATGGAGTGCTATCACAGGAAAACAGTATCTAAATGCGGGAGGAGAAGATAGCAGCGCACCGTGCGCGCGCAGCCGTCCGGTGAAAATGATATCGTATCCATTAAATAGGGGCCGTGAACAATTCTGATTTGATGGAGACAGATGTGAAAGCACAGAGGAACATCTGGAGAAATTTCTGAATCGCAGGTTCGCTGCCGCTGTGACTGGGCGATCGAGAATCTTCCAGAGGGAAGGCCCCAAAATCCCCGGCTTTGTCTGTTTCTGGCGACTGAGATTGAGGTCGAATCGTTTGGATAGAGATGGTACTCAGTACTCGGTGTCGGAGGGCTGATCAGAGGCTCGAAGTTTTCGGATGACTCAGAGTTGGACTGTGGTCGGGCATGGCAGGGAGAGTTTTTCTTCCTTCTCCCGTCTGCATGAGATGTGGGACATTTGAGAGACTTTGAACTTTTTACTGTGCCATGGACTGTTCTTCATCAAGTTATGGTATTGTTGCACTGTTGTAGCTATATGTTATAATTATGTGGTTTTGATAGTTTTTTCAGTCTTGGTCTGTCCTGTGTTTTGTGGTATCACACCGGTGGAAATATTGTATCATTTCTTAATGCATGCATTACAAAATGACAATAAAGGAGGACTGCAGGTCTTCATAATCTAATCTAATCTATTATCAAAGACCCCCCCCCACCCACCCCACCATCCAGACCATGCTCTCTTCTCACTGTTGCCATCAGGAAGGAGGTACTGGAGCCTCAAGACCCGCACCACTAGGATCAGGAATTGTTATTATCCTTCAACCATGAGGCTCTTGAACCAGAAGGGATAACTTCACTCAACTTCACTCACCCAAACACTGAACTGTTCCCACAGTAAGAATATAAGAAATAGGAGCAGGAGTAGGCCATCCAGCCTGCCCCACCATTCAATAAGATCATGGTTGATCTGTACGTAAAGTCAGCTCCATCTACCTGCCCTTTCCCCATAACCCTTAATTCCCTTAAAACCTATTTAACTGTTTCTTAAATATATTTTGTGAAGAAGCCTCAACTATTTCCCTGGGCAGAGAATCCCACAGATTCACCACTCTCTGGGAAAATCAGTTTCTCCTTATCTCCATCTTAAATCCTCTCCCCTGAATCTTGAGGCAATGTCCCCTAGTTCTAGTCTCACCAACCAATGGAAACAACTTTCCCACTTCTATCTTATTTATTTCTTTCAAAATTTTGTATGTTTCTATAAGATACCCTCTCATTCTTCTTGTCATAAGGAGGTGGGTAGGAACGGACCCAAGTGCAAGACACAGGCACTGAAGTACTAGGGACAGGACTAGGATACAGGGAGAGGGCAAGGACATGGACACGAAAACTGGGAACCTGGAACAGGACTGGACAAGAGAGCTAGGAGCCCGGGCTTGGACTCCGAGCCAGAGACTGGACAAGGACCCAGTACCTGGGTCTTGCCTCTGGCTCGGACCCCAGAACTAGGCAAGGACGAGGCTTGGCTGGCAGGCAGGATGAGGCTGGAGTCTTCAGGCTTGAGGCTAGAAACTAGAGACGAGGCTTGGCAGAAGGCAGGAGGCTGGAGTCTCCAGGCTTGAGGCTAGAGGCTAGAGACTTGAGGCGAGGCTTGGCAGGAGGCAGGAGGCTAGAGACTTGAGGCGAGGCTTGGCAGGAAGCTGGAGGCTAGAGACTTGAGGCGAGGCTTGGCAGGAGGCTGGAGGCTAGAGGCTAGAGACTTGAGGCGAGGCTTGGCAGGAGGCTGGAGGCTGGAGGCAGGAGACTTGAGGTGAGGTGAGGCTGGAGGCCGGAGGCAGGAGACTTGAGACGAGGTGAGGCTGAAGGCTGGAGGCAGGAGACTTGAGGCGAGGCGAGGCTGGAGGCTCCTCCTGGGCAGGACGCAGTACTCCACCCGACGGAGGCAAGGGACAGGAAGGGACAGAACCAACCGCAAGTAACGGCAAGATGGCCTGGCTTACCTGACGGAGGCAAGGGTTAGGAAGGGACAGAACCAACCGCAGGTAACGGCAATACTGCCTGGCTCACCCAGCAGAGGCAAGGGACAGGAAGGGAGCTAGGTATGGGGTGGCTCCAGGACAAGACTGCAGGCGAGACGAGGCGAGAGTTACCAGCAAGACAAGGCAAGGCTTCAGGCAATGCAAGGTGAGACAAGAACTTCAGGCGAGGCGAAAGTTACCGGCAAGACAAGGCAAGGCTTCAGGTGAGGAAACAGAAGGCAGAGGAAAGGATACAAGGAGTAAGGACAAGAACAATCCAGGCAGCCGCGCCCTAGTCTCTGAAGGTTTTTATGCAGCCAGCCCCAATGAGCATCAGCTGCCTCAATTAGAGCTCAACAAGAATAGAAATAGGGTAGATAGAAAAACCTATAGAAAAGGGTCGATGGACCGGACTGTGAACCGGAATAGGGACTTCACGGACCGGACCATGACACTTCTGAACTCCAGAGAGTATGGTCCCAGGCAACTCAATCTCTCCTCATAAGTTAATCCCTTCATCCCTGGAAGCAAACTGGTGAAGCTCCTCTGCACTGCCTCCAAAGCCAGTATATCCTTCAAGTATGGAGACCAGAACTGCACACAGTACCCCAGGTGCGGCCTCACCAGTACCCTGTATAGTTGCAGCATGACCTCCCTGCTGTTAGACTCAATCCCTCTGGCAATAAAGGCTAACATTCCATTTGCCTTCTTAATAACCTGTTGTACCTGCAAGCCAACTTTTTGCAATTCATGCACAAGGACTCCCAAGTCCCTTTGCACAACAGCATGCTGCAATCTTTCACCATTTTAATAATAATCTGCTCTTCTATTATTCCTTCCAAAGTGGATGATCTCGCATTTACCAACGTTGTATTCCATCTGCCAGACCTTGGCCCACTCACTCAACCTATCTAAATCCCTCTGCAGACTTTCCACATCCTCTGTACAATTTGCTTTTCCACTCAGTTTAGTGTCACCAGCAAATTTTGCTATGCTACACTCAGTCCCCTCTTCCAAATCATCAATGTAAATGGTAAACAGCTGTGGGCCCAGCACCGACCCCTGCGGCACCCCAGTCACCACAGACTGCCAACCGGAGAAACACCCATTTATACCAACTCTCTGCCTTCTATCAGTTAACCAATCCACTATCCATGCCAATACACTTCCTCCGACTCCATGCATCCGTATCTTATTTATAAGTCTCTTGTGCGGCAGCTTATCGAACGCCTTCTGGAAATCCAAGTATATGACATCCACCTGTTCCCCTCTATCCACTACACTCATTATGTCCTCAAAGAACTCCAGTAAGTTTGTCAAACAGGACCTGCCCTTTCTGAATCGAATATATGGACTCACTTTCAAGGGCTCTTCATTTCATGTTCTCAATATTTGTTGCTTATTTATTTATTATTAATATTTCTTTTTGTATTTGTGCAGTTTGTTGTCTTTTGCACATTGGATGTTTGTTGGTCCTGCATGCGGGTTTTCATTGTGTTCCTTTGTCTTTACTGTGAATGCCATAAGAAAATGAATCTCAGGGTTGTATTTGGTGACATATATGTACTTTGATAATAAACTTACTTTCTACTTTGAACACTGCCTGGTTCAGGAACAATTATTACCCTTCAAACATCAGGCTCCTGAACTAGCATAGATAACCTCACTCACCACAACACTGAACAGATCACTAAACTTAACCTAAGGACCAACTTTCAAGGCCTTAATAACATGTTCTCAGTATTATTTGTTTACTTTTGTATTTGAACAACTTGTCTTCTTTTGCATGTTGATTGCATGTCAGTCTTCGTGTGTGGTTTTTCATTAATTCGATTGTATTTCTTTGATCTATTGTGAATGCCTGCAAGAAAGTACATCTCATGGTTGTGTATGGTGACATATAGGTACTTCAATAATGAATTTACTTTGAAATTTGAGCTCTGAGTAAAGAGATACCTCCAACAAATCTTAATAAAAGTAGCTGGGCACAAAAAGCGTTAAATTCAATCTTCATAACAGTGTTAATTTAATAGCTGCCGTATTATCATTATCAACTGATTGCACTGCTAGCCGCTGTGATTTTATGTTGATATAAACTACAGATTTGCTGCAGAGTTTTGTTCATGAAGCAAGAATATATCACGACTGTTATGGTATCTCACTGCTTTCAGACTAAGTCAACAGGTCAATGGAAACTTGCAGCTATTTGCAGCTTCATATTCGTCTTTAAGAAGGATGTACTTGCTCCATCAGCAGTACTGAAGATGGATTAAGTGCAATTGAAGATCTCATTCTACAAGGTAATAAAACTGTTTGTTCTGGATTTGGTCAGAGTGTTTGATCCCCAGCAGAATTCTGCAGCAAGTGGTAGCATCACTGTTTAAATAAGCTTCAGCAGCTTATGCAATTCTGCTCACTGAGTGTAATACAACTGTTGTAAGGCAGTATTTCAAATCAGAGTGCTCTTAGAATGAAATTCAATGCACTACAGATTGACTTCCAGCTGGGAATTCTGTGAACTCAGAGAAGTTGGAACAGGGCAAGCCTGTGGGTAGGTGTCAGTACCACAGGGGGTGTTGCTTTCCCGAACATAGACCCTTTACTTAGATTTTCCGCACATTGCGTTAGATTGTTCTGTATCTGACATTCAGACAAGCTGGGGGGGGATCAAGGCATTTACAGGGAAGATAACTATTCTTCAACAGAGGATATCTTTGGACTGAAGTGCCATTTAGCTCTGTAAACGAGTGGGCTGTTTATTGACTGATCAATTTGCAGGAGGATGTTTTATTTTGGGGTGAGGCTATACCTTTTACAGAATTGAAGTCAGGATGAGTGATGGGCAATGTTTCATCTTAAAATCCCAGTATTTCCAGATCTGGCAGAACACATGGAAGTGAGTGCAGGAACGTGCAAAATGAGCCAGCTGTCTTTACCACTCTTGCTACGTCTCTGACCATGGACATGGTCTTTACTGTTCATGTCTTAAAGGAGTTTTGATGACCACAAATATTCCTTGCATAGCATATTAAGCCAAATGAAATATCCTCTATTTGTGTTCTCTAACCCCTGCTTTCCCAGAGAAAAGTTACAGGTATTTCTTCCTCAAAATTCCAATTGCAACAAGATTACCACACATTGAACAATAACTAGGTTGCGATTACACGTGACACAAATCAGCAGTAATGATTGCACATTTAAACAGTACGCTTGCCAGATAAACTTTGCATAATAAAATCACTATAAAATATTATAAATGCTTCCCACCATTAACTGTAATTTTTTTTTTGCAGAAGAAATGTCTGCGTTTACCTGGTGCCTTTCACAATCTCAGGGAATCTCCTTTGCAACCAATTAAGATTGTTGGAAATGTAATCACGAGCATAATGTAGGAGACATGACAGCCCATTTGCATAACAAGCTGTCACAACAGCTATTTGATCAAGCCTGAGTAATCAAACCTTTGTGACATCAGATGAGGGCCAGATACAGGAGAGAATAAAGGGGAGAACTCCGACACTTCCTTCAAATATTGGCATCAGATTCCATGCCTATGAGGGAGAATAGTCCATCACATGAGCATCTGGGCCAATAATCCACCTCAGGACTGCACTGCAGTGGCAGCCTAGATATCTGTGCTCAGAATTTGCCATGAGGTTTGAACACTCTACATGTGCTGACTCAGACATGAGAGAGAAAGTGGAACAACAGCTAAATACTAACACAAACTATTAATGAATCAGGCCAGCACTGTGGCACAGTGCTTATGTTCTTCAATGCAGTACACAACTGACCTAATTTTAATATGGTAACAAGGGATGTGCATGCTCATGGTCCCGCCTCATTAAAGTACTCAAAGGAATCTATTGTAAAATTGTAATATGTTGATGACACGTCACCAGTCTGGAGCTCGGACACAACTGTTCCAGCTCAGTATCATCAGCAAGATTCTACTTTCACTGTCTTTAGAGAATTTGCTCTAAGGCTAAAATTGTGGGAGTGTGTACTGGGTGCCCAAATTAGAAAAGCAATGTCAATTATGGAAATAGTTGGAGAAGAAACAGATGGTGATATTTGTGCTTTTACAACTATTTTTGTTAAGTTATCAAAGTATGAACTATTAATCCTGGAGCACGAAATTGATATGCTGACTTTTTAGTGTTCTATGGTGAAAATATATGAGTGCAATAAATCCCCATTCTCCAAAAAATATAAAAATCACATTTATTGTGTATTTAAAACAAAGGAAAATAATTTTGCTTGTTGGCAAGATGTTGTACAGTTGCTTTGAACAGTTTTGTAATTGGAATACAGTGCAGGGACAAGGGTAACACCCACATCTTGCTTGAGGGTAACACCAACATTTTGCTAAAGATTAAAAGGGAGGTGAGAGTTGATATTGGACCTCTGGAAAATGATACTGGTGAGGTAGTAATGGGGGACAGAAAAATGGCAGACGAACTTAATGGGTACTTTGCATCAGTCTTTACTGTGGAAGACACTAGCAGTGTGCCAGAGGTCCGTGAATGTCAGAGAGTAGGGGTGAGTGCCATTGCCATTACAAAGGTAAAAGTGCTCGGCAAACTCAAAGGTCTTAAGGTGGGTAAGTCACCTGGTCCAGATGGAATACATCGCAGAGTCCTGAAAGAGGTTGCTGAAGGGATCATGGATACATTAGTCATGATCTTTCAAGAATCACTTGATTCTGGCATGGTCCCGGAGGACTGGAAGATTACAATTGTCACTCCACTCCACTCTTTAAGAAGGGAGGAAGGCAAAGGAAAGGAAATTATAGGCCAGTTAGCCTCAGTGTTTAGGAAAGTGTTGGAGTCTATTATTAAGGATGAGGTTTCAGGGTACTTGGAGACTAATGATAAAATAAGTCAAAGTCAGCATGGTTACTGTCAAGGGAAATCTTGCCTGAAAAATCTGTTAAGTTCTTTGAGGAAGTAAGAAGCAGGGTGGACAAAAGAAAGGCAATGGATGTCATTTACATGGATTTTCAGAAGGCATTTGAAAAAGTGCCGCACATGAGGCTGCTTAACAGGATAAAATCCTATAATGTTACAGGAAAGATATTGGCGTGGATAGGGGAATGGCTGACAACCAGGAGGCAGCAAGTGGGAATAAAGGGGGGCCTTTTCTGGTTGGCTGCCAGTGACTAGTGGTGTTCCGCAGGGGTCAGCATTGGGACCGCTACTTTTCATGTTGTTTGATAATGATTTAGATAATGGAATTGATGGTTTTGTGGCAAAGATTGTGGATGATACAAAGATAGGTGGAGGGGTTCGTAGTGCTGAGGAAGCAATGCAATTGCAGCAGGACCTAGAGAAATTGGAAGAATGGGCAAAATAGTGACAGATGGAATACAGTGTTGAGAAATGTATGATAATGCATTTTGATAAAAGGAAAAGTAGTGCACACTATTATTTAAACGGGGAGAAGGTTCAAACATCAGAGGAACTTAGGAGTCCTTCTGCAAGATTTCCATAAGGTTAATTTACAGGTTGAGTCCATGGTAAAGAAGGCAAATGCAATGTTGGTATTTATTTCAAGGGGAATAGAATGTAAAAGCAAGGAGATAATGCTGAGGCTTTATTAGACTCTCATCAGGCTGCACTTGGAGTATTGTTAACGGTTTTGGGTGTCACAATGGCGGGGGCTTTGGGAGCAAGGATGGACCCAAATGCAAGACACATCTAGTGAGGTTACTTAGATTTACTTTATTGTTCGATACCAAGAGAGCAAAGCAGAAGCAGGAATAGCGAACAGGATAAGGACTCGGGACTACGACTAGGCTGGGACCAAGGGTCTGGGCTAGGACTCGGAATCAGCTCCCAGAACTAGAGGAGAAATGAAGAGGCTAGGGTATGGACTCCGAACCAGAGACTGGGCAAGGACCCAGTACCTGGGTCTTGCCTTGGGCTCGGACTCCAGAACCAGGGAAGGACATGACATGGGCTAGGGAGAGGAGGAACATGGGAACACAGAGCCTCGGTCTCGGAGACCAGGTACATGGAACCATGGACACATACACAGAACAGAGTGTTGGGATCCCTCCTTGGGTACAGGACATAGGGCCAGGACTCATGACTCTCCACGGGGCAACGGCAAGACGGCCTGACTTACCCCACGAAGGCGAGGACTAGACAAAACAAGACCAACATGAAAGAACACCAAACAGTACCTATCTAGCTCTGGCAATAGAACTAGACCGAAGTGCAGGTGAGGACTGCAGACGAGGGCTAGAGTTGAGAGGGGCAGAGAAGGGATTCAGACAGGGGGGTAGGACAGGAATCACAGACCACCAGGGCCAGGACTTGACTCGGAACTGGGAAGCCGCCAGGGCCAGGACTTGACTTGGTACTTGAATGCTGCCGGGGCCAGGACTTGACTTGGTGCTAGAATGCTGCCAGGACCAGGACTTGACTTGGTGCTAGAATGCCGCCAGGGCCAGGACTTGACTAGGTGCTAGAATGCCGCCAGGGCCAGGACTTGGCTTGGTGCTAGAATGCCCCCGGAGCCAGGACTTGACTTGGAACTTGAATGTTCCCGGAGCCAGGACCTGACTTGGAGCCTCCGGGTAGAGGCGAGCTCTCGACTCGGCCCGGGAACAGTAGACAGTGGCTCCTGATTCCCTCCGGCGGGTTAACTGACGGACCCACCTCGGTGAGGAAACTTTGCAGGCTCACTTTGGCGAGGTAACTTGACAAGGTTGCTCCGATGAGGAAAGGCGAATTACCGGCACTCGCTTCGGGCGGAGACTAGGCTTCCTCCGGCCATATGACATTGGCACGCCGTACCTTGGTGACTTTGCAAACGCTCCTGCCCTGAACGGCTGAAAGCCAGAGACTGTAAACTACTGGTTCAGCCCAGTGTTAATTGCCTCTAATCACCAAAGTCGAAGGACACAGGAAAACAGGGAATCAACGGTCCGGATCGTAACATAAACAAGCTAAATTTAAAGGGACCCCGATCTGGACCATGACATTGGGCCCCATATCTCAGAAAGGATGTGTTGTCATTGAAGAGCGTCCAGAGGAGTTTCACGAGAATGATTCCAGGAATGAAGGGTTAACATATGAGGAGCATCAGGCAGCTTTGGGTCTATGCTCGCTGGAATTTAGAAGAATGCGGGTGGGGGGGGGGATCTCATTGAAACCCATGGAACATTGAAAGGACTAGATAAGGTGGATGTGGAGAGGATGTTTCCAATGGTGGGATTATCCAAAACTAGAGGGCACAGCCTCAAAATTGAGGGACAACCTTTCAGGACACAGGTAAGGAAGAATTTTTTTAGCCAGAGAGCAGTGAGTCTGTGGAATGTTCTGCCACATAGTGCGGTGGAGGCCAGGTCTGTGGGTATATTTAAGGCAGAAGTTGACAGTTTCCTGGTCAGTCAGGGCATCAAATTATATGGTGAGAAGGCAGGAGTATGGGGTTGAGTGTGATCCAGGATCAACCATGATGGAATGGTGGAGCAGACTCGATGGGCTGAATGGCTTAATTCTGCTCCTATGTCTTCTGGTCTTAATTACTGTAAACTCCCATCCAATTTACATACAGGGCCAATTAGGTTACCGAGGTCTTTGTTTCACAGTATTAAGTAATAAAGATGCTTCAAATAAAATCACTTTTTGTTTGTAGTTCTGCAGGACTTACAAATAGCTGGGCAGCACAAGCATTAGTCTATGAGTCTGCATCAGTACTGTGGAAGAGAAAGAGAGATTATACATATAGCAGGTAGGTACCCAAGTGAAGCAAGTATCCTTACAAGCCTAATTATCTTCATTTCTGTTTCCTCTGTGCATCAGTTTCCTATTGTTCTAATGGAGTACCAGTTATTTATTTGCACAAATTCTATTTTAGGCCACTTTAGTTTACTTTGCATTCTATCAAACCGCTTTCGGAATAATTTAAAGAAATAAAGCTCTGATCCATAGCAAAATGCACCAAATCTATGAAATGTTTAATGATCCTAACTATCACTTTGTCAGTTGTATTTTTATAGTCCAGAAACATTCAGGCTAGTAAGTTGCTGGAAATGATTTGAGAGGACAGCATTCATTATATTATCTTCAATAAAGAGAGGGACTTAACAATTCTATTCATTTCCTTAACAAGTCAAAATAATGTTAAAATTTTTCATTGAAATTTCAGTGTCTCTTTAAATTGAAATGTTCTCACAAAGAAGCTTACCTTCTTCACTTCGAATGTTTGCAAGGAGTCCATGGCCACATTTGATAAAAATAGTTTTATTCTTAGACTCCTCCTTGCTGAGTTATCTAAGTTTATGTAGATTCATTGCACTTTAATTTTTCTCTGACTCAAAGTGGGTCTCAAGTTTGATCTCAGGAATAAAAGTGAAACACTCATATTCTGTCTCGTTTTATGATATCCTTTCCAAGTGTCACTTTGAATTTCCATATAACAACCTTTACCAATATAGCACCTTTAACACCACAGAAATGCTACAATTCTTCGAAAAAACATCAACAAAGTATTTGGGTGCCAACTGTAACTGTCGCTTATCAGAATCAGAATCAGGATTAATATCACCGACATTTGTTGGGAAATAGTTAAGTTTGTGGCAGCAGTACAATGCAATACATGATAATAGAGAGAAAGTTCTCTGAGTTACAGTAAGCACATGTATTTTTTGTACTACTTATATAGTTAGTGCAAAAAATAGGAAATAAAAAAGCAGAGAGGTAGTGTACATGGGTTCAACGTCCATTCAGAAATTGGATGGCAGAGGGGAAGAAACTGTTCTTGAATCATTGACAAAAAGATGCTGGAAATCCAAGCAAAACACACAAAATGCTGGAGGAGCTCAGCTGGCCAGGCAACATCTACGGAAAAGAGTACAGTCGATTTTTGAGACGTCAACTGTACTTCTTTCCATTGATGCTGTCTGGCCTGCTGAGTTCCTCCAGCATTTTGTGTGTGTTGCCTGAATCATTGAGTGTGTGCTTTCAGGCTTCTGTACTTCCTTCCTGATGGTAGCAGTTAGAAGAGGGCATGTCTTGGTGGTGGGGATCCTTAATGACGGACGCTTTTCTGAGGCACTGCTCCTTGAAGATGTCCTGGATACTACGGAAGCTAGACCCCATGATGGAGCTGACTAATTTTACAACTCTCTGTAGCTTACTTCGAGCCTGTCCAGTAGCACCGACCCCCACCAATACCAGACGGTGATGCAGCCAGTTAGAATGCTCACCATGGTACATCTGCAGAAATTTGCAAGTCCTCTTGGTGCCGTACCAAATCTCCTCAAACTCCTGGTGAAATATGGCTGCTGTTTTACCTTCTTTATAGCTGCATCAATACGTTGGGTCCAGGTTAGGTCCTCTGAGATATTGACACCAAGGCACTTGAAATTGCTTACTCTCTCCACATCTGATCCCTCTATGAGGACTGGTGTGTGTTCCCTTGTCTTACCCTTTCGGAAGTCCACAAACAGTTTTTTGGTTTTGCTGTCATGAATGCAAGGTTGTTGCTGCAACACCACTCTACTTGCTGGTATATCTCACTCCTGTATGCCCTCTCATCTTTCATCTTGCATGCTTCCTCATTTACCACTTTTATTTCAGTTACTATTATAAAAAAATCCACATACACTGTTCATGACTTCCCTAACATGTTAAGTTGACTCCATCTTGATTTGTGCTGATCAAAGTATAAGTAGGCTTGCTGGGAAAAAAAACTGTTTTACGCTTTTAAAGATACAATATTTAAATTCCTGCATTATGCTATTCCTATGATTATGTTAAAATATTTGCAACTGAAATCATCGGACACATTTGATATCCCTCAGTATTTGTATGATTCTATTAGCTGTAGATTGTAAAATTTAACACATCGATGCGATTAAAAAACTTATTATTAATGATTTAAATGTTATGACTTAATAGTTCATAAAACTAGTTTACAAATAGTTCTACTGAATGTAAATTTGGCCTGTATGGAAATGCTGCATGTTAAGTTGGACAAAACCAAAATCATTGAGTAAATCCATGTACACACGTAATTGTGTTGTCTATAGATATCTCATCACTTAATTTCACAATAGTATCATCAGTACTTTGCTTTCAACTAAAGGTGAGTAACACTTAACTTCTGATGATTATCTTCATTTAACTTTTTTATTCACTCTCACTTATTGAGAAATTTAACACGTGGCAACTTCCAGCCTATTCTTAATACCTTTCCATTGTAAGACCTTTGCTGTATCTGAAATTGTTAATGCATATGCACTCAATAAATTTAAAGTTTCTTAAAGGTTATTATGCACTATTCAGACTGTTTCCCGTAAGTTCTGCACTCTCATTAAACTACCCTTCTTAGTTTTGCAAATATTGTTTAGTAGTAAGTGTAGCTGAATACATAGATTAATGCTGCACAATTAAATAATAGATTTAAATAACTTCCTAATATTTCCATAAATGAATTTTTAAAAGATGAACCAAACTGTAAATATTTATATAATATATCTCAGCATAGCTATATAGAATAAACACAAAAAATGCACAATTATCTATGTCTAACTTGGGTAGTTTCACTAATTTCGGATTAAATAACTGGGAAAACATCAAGACTGTTAAATTAAGAGTCTTTTATTTATGTGTTTATCGCTCCTAAGCATCTTTGGGCTTATTTCTAGTACAATTCATTGAGGGCATATAGAAGAATGGCAAACACCACCATTACTATTTTCCAAGCTATTAATCCTTAGAAGATATTCTGTTAGTCTTATAGAACTATTAACCTGTATTAATATCACAGAATGAGATATCATTGAACTCAGGCATACATCATTATGAATGCTACTGTACAGAAATCCTTTTAACAGTATAAATAGCTGCACTGCACTTGCTTCCTCAAAACTACATTCCTAAACATTCTTTCCAAGGAGATTGAATAAGGCAAGGAAGAATAATTTTTTGCATTAGATTATAACATGTTTCTGGATAGAAATAGAAATCAAAGAAGACAATATGACAACAGTATGCAAATCAGTAGAAGTAGAAAGCAGAAGAGGAAACGTTAGGGTATAGTGTTTTTTGTAAATGATGCGATCAAATCCCTATTACTGAACAGTATCATAGGACATGGTGATTTGTTGAAGTTAAATGTTAACTAATAAGTGATTCTTTTGGTATGGCACTTGCTTCAAACAGGAGAATTAAGGCCACGTGGGTCACACAATTGAATAACATTGCATCTGAGATCCAAAAAATCGGCCCCAGTTTACAGCAAGTATAGAGCAGATCCCACTTAAGCATGGCTGAACTTTGAATGGGTAGAAATCAGCAGTAAATAGGTTAAACAAGCAAGGGAAAGGTACATTTGCACCAGTTTATTTTCTTTCAATGAAATTCAAAATTTACTTTTCAATTAAGGTAATCATCATCCAAACCCGTCCTGCACAGCGATCTGGAAACTGGGAAGCCTTTCTTCTTGGACACTGGTTACAGTGCAGCACATATTTAGTTCAAAGCTGCCTCTGGGAAAATTGTCAGTGCACAAGTTCAAGACATTATGCAGTAGTAAACTGATCATGTACTGGGAGCAGCAGACATGATTGGCATCTGTAAGTAAACAACTGTTTTCTTATGCATTATTTAAACACAGTTTACACTTCTATTTACATGCAGCCCTGTCCATATGTGACAGGAAGATGGGTGGTTCTTGACAACAGAAAAAAGATTTGGTCCTTCAGCCAAAGAGTTTAAGAGTTTTCTAATCAAAGTGAATTTAGTTGGGTTATTTATTGGTTAATGGACTGAGGTGATTAAGATGGTAGTAAGCAGGGAGCACTTGCATCCCTCTTACAGTAATGATAGTTGCATTGGTCCATAAGGAGTGAAAACAAGCTGCTGACAGCACTCTGAGTTGGAATGACTTGACTTTCTTTGCCCGAGCACCTTGGCTTAAGAAGAAGGAGAGTTGAGAAAAAGACTATTGCTGCTCACAACTGACAGAGAGACACCTCGCTGATTATTGTCTGACAGATCAATCCATTGGGCAGGAACCAACACGTCTCTACATCTGCTTTACATTTTGTTTGAGATAATTTTGATAATTCACTTCTTTGTGAACTAAAAAAGCCCCTCCATTCCTTGACCCTTTTGGTAACCTGTAGTCTTTGGAAAAAGCTGAAATCTGAACCTTTCTCACCTTTGGCAGGAATGATATGATAACAGTTTTTCCAGCCGCTTTTTCTCATTTTTGCCATCACTCTGGTCAATGCAAGCACATTTATTCCCACTAATTTCATTGTGCTTTCTTTAAAGCACCACACTAAATTGCAAATTTACAGAGAACATTTTGTGAAAATTTATCATGCCTTTGGGCTCTATGCTGCTATTTGCAGAATACAAATTCTGATTGGTCTGCTTATAACTTGTCTACCAGCATTCACACTTCAAGGAGCTGAAAGAAGCTCAGAGAGTATTAAATAGAACAGAAGGGATATAAAGCGTGCCACCTTGCCTGCTACTAAATACTAACCTGTTTTTTACTTACCCATTTCCGTCAAAGGGTCCTGGACCTTAATCATTAACTGTTTCTCTTTCCACAGATGCTGGCTGATCTGCCAAATCTGGTATTTTACATTTTTATTTTAGATTTCCAACATTTGCAGTTTTGATTTTCAAGTGTTTCTTTGTCCTTCCATACAAGCTACAAATATTAACTTTAGTTTCATATCTCAAAGCATAACATCTCACCTTTTTAACAAGAAATTGTGCCCACCTCTTCTCTGCCCTTTCCAATGTGCCCTGTTACTGATAATCTTTTACTGTGATCAAAACCTTCTGCTTTTGTATCTTCTACGAATTGGTCAACACTTCCCAATCTTTCTCCTAATTTTTACACCATTTTTCTGTATGATTTTCCCATCAGTGACCAACAACTGTGAAGTTCAATGTTCATATAGGATAAACTAGAAAATAAATATAAAAACATCTAGGATCAAACTTTCTGGATAGTGAATACAGATCTTTCAGGCTCAGAGGGACAGCTACAGAGTGAGACATTCCATAAAAATTGATGCTTTTCTTTTATGGTGAATGGACTTAAATGTATCTTGGATTTATGAGATGATTGTCAAAGTTCGTCTAAAACTCCATTTCATTCCAAATAAATCCTATTCCAATTAAAAGAAAGGAAAGAAAATCCTAAACAAACTGAATACGGCACCAGTGTGTTGCAGAAACTACTCATTAGAGAAACAGCCACAGTGTGCCAGGAGGTATCAAAGCTACCTAGGAACGATTGAAAGGTGGATAAATGGACAGTATCATTCCAGTGATCCAGTAAGATCCTGGCCTCGAGTGTTGTCCATGACTGCATTGCTTCCCTCTGAGTATTCCAATTTCCTCCCACACCCCAACAACATGCATGTTGGTAGGTTAATTTGGTCACAGTAAATTAACTAACAATTGTATGTGAGTTGCAGAATCTCAATCAAATGTGGGAAGAATAAAAAGGGATTCATGTAGGATTGGTGTAAACAGGATGTTCTTGATGGTCGGTGCAAACTTGGTGAGTTGAGGGCCTGTTGCTGTACTCTATGTCTTGGTGATAAAGTCTTGCAATATGTTGCTCAGAATTTGTTTAACTCGTTAGCCTATGGTTGTTTTGTTGATTCATTCTGGAATTGATCAGCACAACATTGTGGGCCGAAAGGTCTGCACTGTGCTGTAAAGTTCTGTGTTCTGTGATATCAACTCATAGCCATGTTTTCCGTTTAATCAATATGACAATTCATCTTACATACCGTTGTGGTGAAGTGTTTTCGGGAATTTTGGAGTAGGTATTGTATAAACGAAAACTCAGTTTTTAAGGATTTCTCAAAAAACATGTTGATAATGAATTGCATTAAGTAAAAAAAATGTCAATTTGGTTCCGTGTAATTGTGAAATTAGATGGTATTAGAGACTGTTTTAATGAGAGTATAACAACTGGCCCAAGGAAGGGAAAACAGTTGTCAGCATTCCCTAGCCAGATGATTAAAAGGTGATTCCTGATGGGAATCCACATGTGTGGACATCATGTGAAACATAGCTGAAACCTGTTATGATGCCTAAAGTTCAGAACAGCTTGCTGATACTGGGTGTCGAAAACAACATGCAGACAAAACCTGGGACAGTTGCCAGAAGCTGTCAAATGTTATCCATGCACTAGTCTCCATCTTCAGCAGAGAAGAGATAAGGTGAGAAAACTGGAGGTAGGCAAGCTTATCAAAATTATTACATCCGCAAGGCTACACATATAACAAGCAACAGTTGAAAAATATCAAAGCTTACCATGACATTGGTTTCCAAATAATATAAATCCATGCACTATTATTATGTATCTTTTCAGCAAAATCTTTTCGCAGAGACTAGTTAAACAGCTTGCTCTACAAGGTAGCTACTTTGTAGATGCACAAGAACTGTTCATTAGCTTTTCATCCTGCATATGACAAAATATATGCATTATGTGTAATCATAACTTGGCTGAGAATCATGCTAATCGTACCATTATATCTAATTCATATTCTGATTTATTTATGCATAGGATGCAGTTACACTTTAGACTTGTATACCTGGAATGCAGTACTGTATGTAGTCAACATCTCGGGATGCTGTATACAGCATGGAATCTAGTTACCAAGGAAATCTGCTCAAGCACACTTGAATGTTTTTAGAACTCTATTTCTGATTACTTCAAGTTTACTACAAATGAAAATCCCCCCCCTCCCTTCCAGACATTTAAGTAAGCTACCTTGAAATCAACAATAAAAAAAACACTGCAGATACCACAATCTGGAGCAAATAGGAAGCTGCTGGATGAGTCAGGGGTGGGGAGGTTAGCCAGCATGAGTGCGGGCAGTGGGATATGGGTTTTGACCTGAAACATCACCAATTCCTCTGCCTTCACGGATGCTGCCTGGCTTATTGACTTTCTTCAGCAGTTTGTCTTTTGCTACCTAGAAAATATAGGTGTATTAGACTGACGTTACTCTGCTGCCAGAGTAATGTGAGGGGACTTTTGTCATAGGCTTGGCTTCAATGTGATGAGATGCCTGTTGGAGGCATTAGCATTGTCTTTTAATATAATACTTTATTAAGAAGTACTTTTTTTTACATATGTACACACTAAATTGTTGCTAAATAGATTTTGATGAAAGGTCATCACCCTGAAACATTCACCTTGTTCCTCTCTCCACAGATGCCGCTTGACCGACTGAGTATCTCCACCGCTTTCTGTTTTTTATTTTGGATTTCCAGCCTCTCCACTCATATGCTTTTAAATGTTGTTAAGGAAGCGAGATTTGTGAAGTATGGCTATTGAGTAACCGTTACTGCATCCAACCAAAGCACTAATTACACGAGTAGTTCACCACAGCATTCTCAGCTCCGTTGGTGGAACATCAATTATTTATATCTTCTTGAGTAGGAAAAATAACTATAAAGGATTCTCACACTATAATACTCCTCATTATAATGTAGGTTTACTGTGCTCTCTGTGATATACTTACTTGATGACGGTCTCCTTTTGCCTTAGCATCCGTGGATGCAGCACAAGCAAATCATTACTGGATTGGATAGGGTGCACTGAATGGAATATGAAGTGGGAGTTGGGTGATTGGGTTAGAAATTTTGTGCTAACAAACAAATTAAAATCATTGCAAGTTATTTATAAATCAACAGTGTGAATTTCACATAGTTTTCTTGCCTCAGTAGAAAGACATTGCAGCTAATTTACCATGTAATTAGACCTAACTTGCTTCTGGTTGGAATTTAATAATTTATGCATTCAGATTCCTGAATATCAATGGTTTATTCCAAACACCCTCATAACAATTTATTAATATATGAATCTAATTGTTTCTTTTGAATACTGTGGTGTCAATACAGCCAGTAAGCCTAAATTGGTTTGCAGGAGTCCGAAATACCATTGGGTCCCTTGCGTCAGCTGTTTGGCATGTTTTCAATGCAAATAACCAGGTATTTGTCCAGAATTATGGAGATGTAACTACGGAAACAGAATCTTCAGCTTACCAAGACCATGCCAACCTTCACACACCCACTTTCATTAAAACCAACAGTATTTAGGCTCTGCTGCATTCACTGGCATCAGCAAATACTAACGGGTTATCTTTATCAAAGATCATTGAAGAAAGGCCCATAACCACTTGCTGTATGTATCTGCTGGTCCAACAAAAGCACCAAAACTCAGCAAAGATCACCTTCACCCTTGATTCCATCACCCATGCCACTACCTTTCCCCACCCTTTGGACAATTGTACACCCACCACAATTATGTTAAAAAGCCTGCCTTGTATATCCTCATTGAAGGCTATGAAAATAACCGCAGGAAGCTCTGAACTAATCACTTATTTTACACCATAATGACTGGCTTGTTTCATTTCCAAGTGGGCTGCGCTTGTATTCAAATTAAATGTTGAGTCAGGAAAGCAGTGAATATTTCAGTACCAAATGTTTAGTGTAACATACATTACAGTATATCTTTGAAAACAATAATTTCTGATTGGTTGGAAATAAGGCAAATTGGTTGGTAAATTAATTTTTGTGACTTCAAAAATAACCACAGATTAAGCTTCTTTAGGATGGTAGGTTAGCTCTGAGAGCACAAGGTACAATTTGTGGCTTTTTTAAAAAAAAATCTGAAATAAAATATTTTTGCCTTCAAAGACTTTTAGTGAGCTGAAAGGTTTGGGGAGGCATTGTCAGCTTTCTGCATGACTTTCCAGGCATCATGACCAGGTCAGTTTGATTATGGGTTATATTGGGTGAGAGGGCAGGAAGAAGACTGGTGGCGGGGGGTGGTGGAAAGGGTGCATCAGGATATGGCAGGATGGACTCACATTCAAGTGACTGGAGGGATAAGATGCATGACTGAGTGCTGGTAGGGGATTGTACCTCAGCAATTGGTGATCGGGAAGGAGGAGACACTGAGGGGAATCTGGAAAGACTAGCAGCAAACAAGAGGGGGGTTGGATGCAACTGGCAAGTAAAGTTCTTAAGGCATGACATACAGACAGATCAACACCTCAGCTGGCAATGAACAGGAAAACTAGAGGAAGGCATCAGCTCTGAATAAAAGCAGGTCCACCTCAGTCATCCACCCTGGATGTGCAAATGAATTTTGCTTATCCACATTATGTGATCTACGTTGTGTCTAGCAAACAGTTGATGGTTTGAGTTAGCTCATAAATGCATAAAGATGTTATGCTACTTTAAAGATTATGTCCCCATGTACATACTCAATTCTGACTCCACTTTTACACTTTGCCAACCTTGCTGAATTTCTGGTAAATTGACACATAGAATAGAGTCACTTTGTGTGATACCAAATTTTAAATTTTCCTTTCAATATAATAAAAAATGCGCAAAGCCATTGAAGCTCCTTTACTTTTAAAATTTCCCTATAAGTATAGTCCCAGTCCTGCCAAAACTTTTAGGAAATACTCATTCGAGTTTTGTCATGCCACACACTTCTATCACTTCTTCAATGTTTCAAAATACTTATAGTTGTCCTTATAGATTATACACAGAATTTCATTTGAAGGTAATTCTATTTCTGAGTATGGAGCTAATACATTTTAAATGTATCATATCTTCCTTAAATTATCGGCACATTTAATGCACTGTACATTGTTTTTGGAAAATCTGTCATGAGCTAAATTGGATTAAAGGAAAATTGATCAGACCTGCAAGGGTTTGTATTTTGGCACTGAGACACCCCAGCCAAATTGGAAATTGTGAAAGAATTGTTTTGTCTAAAAGAAATATGAAGCTGAGAAAATGGATCTAAGGAATTTAAATGGAGTTCCTTTGTTTTGTGAATTCATGATGAAACTTGGTTCACAAAGAATATTTTCTGCATTAATTTCTATATTGACAGTTTGCAGCTTTGCAATGTTTCATCCAAACATTTTATTCATCAGTAGTACAGTAAATTCTTTCTTCCTCAGCCATCAATGACATCGTGTGTAATCTTTGATCCTGCATTATTTGATTTATTTAAAGAAAACATTTTATCTCCTGAGTTTTGAAAATGGTGAAATGCACTCAGTGGCCACTTTATTAGGTACAGGAGTGGAACTCAGTGTGGTTTTGTGCTGCTGTAGCCCATCCACTTTAAAGCATGTTGTGTATTCAGAGATGCTCTTCTGCATACCACTGTTGTAACGTGTGATTACTTGAGTTATTGTCGCCTTCCCATCAACTCGAACCTGTCTGCTACTGTCCTCTGACCTCTCTCATTAACAAGGTGTTTTCAGCTACAGAACTGCTGCCCACTGGATGTTCTTTTTATGTTCTTCACATCATTTTCTGTCAACTCTGGAGAATGCAGTGTGCAAAAATCCCAGGAGATCAGCAGTTTCTGAGATACTCAAACCACCCCTGTCTGGCACCATCAATTCAACTGTCAAAGTTACTTAGGTCACATCTTTCCCCATTCTAATCTATAGTCTAAACTACAACAACTGAACCTCTTGACCATCAGCATGCTTTTATGCATTGAGTTGCTGCCTCGTGACTGGCTGATGAGATATTTGCATTGATGATTAGGCGTACAAGTGTACCTAATAAAGAGGCCACCGAGGGCAATAGTCAATGAGTATACACTGACTACAATGATGTTCCATTATCAATCAACAAGTCGGTCATAATTCCTAAAATTCATCCCAAGCTTAGACTGGAAAAGTCCCCATACTGTGCAGAAGCATAGTTCCACTTTCCCCAGAAGTTGAATCAGGTTTAATATCACTGACATATGTCATGAAATTACCTGTAGTTGTTTTGTGGTAGTAGTAGAGAGCGATACATAAAAATACTATACAAAACAATAAAAATACACTATATTCTGTGTATGTACACACACACACACACACACACACACACACACACACAGCTACATATAGCAAGGCAGTCAAAGTCTGCAGAACTATGACACGTTTTCCAAGATGCGTGGAACAATCTACCAGCTGATTTTCTTATAAAACTGCACAACAGGGTACCTGAGATAGTTGATGCAGTTTTAATAAAAGCAAAGGACAGTCACACCAAATATTGATCTGATTTAGTTCTTTTTCTGTTTACGGCTCTTTATGTTTTTTTGATATTTATAAACATTTCATTTAATTATCAAAAACATCTTTGCAGAGTTTTCTTACATTTGCCAAAGATACTTGCACAGTACTATTTATATATATAAACATATATACAGAGGCATGGAAAAATTTGGGTACCCCTGGTCAAAATTTCTGTTACTGTGAATAGCTAAGCAAGTAAAATATGAAATGATTTCCAAAAGGCATAAAGTTAAAGATGACACATTTCTTTAATATTTTAAGCAAGAAAACTTTTTTATCTCCATCTTTTACAGTTTCAAAATAACAAAAAAGGAAAAGGCCCTGAAGCAAAGGTTTGGGCACCCTGCATGACAGTACTTAGTAACACCCCCTTTGGCAAGTATGACAGCTTGTAAACGCTTTCTGTAGCCAGCCAAGAGTCTTTCAATTCTTGTTTGGGGGATTTTCATCCATTCTTCCTTGCAAAAAGCTTCTAGTTCTGTGAGATTCTTGGGCCGTCTTGCACGCACTGCTCTTTTGAGGTCTATCCACAGATTTTCGATGATGTTTAGGTTGGGGGACTGTGAGGGCCATGGCAAAATCTTCAGCTTGCGCCTCTTGAGGTAGTCCATTGTGGATTTTGAGGTGTGTTTAGGATCATTATCCTGTTGTAGAAGCCATCCTCTTTTCATCTTTGGCTTTTTTACAGATGGTGTGATGTTTGCTTCCAGAATTTGCTGGACTTTAATTGAATTCATTCTTCCCTCTACCAGTAACTGTTCCCGGTGCCATTGGTTGCAACACAAGCCCAAAGCATGATCGATCCAGCCCCGTGCTTAACAGTTGGAGAGGGGTTCTTTTCATGAAATTCTGCACCCTTTTTTCTCCAAACATACCTTTGCTGATTGTGGCCAAAAAGTTCTATTTTAACTTCATCAGACCACAGGACTTGTTTCTAAAATGCATCAGGTTTGTTTAGATGTTCCTTTGAACCTTTTAAATAGAACTTTTCCCCCCAAACAAGAATTGAAAGACTTTTGGCTGACTACAGAAAGCGTTTACAAGCTGTCATACTTGCCAAAGGGGGTGTTACTAAGTACTGCCATGCAGGGTGCCCAACCTTTTGCTTCAGGCCCTTTTCCTTTTTTGTTAGTTTGAAACTGTAAAAGATGGAAATAAAAAAGTTTTCCTCTTAAAATATTAAAGGAATGTGCCATCTTTAACTTTATGCCTTTTGGAAATCGCTTCATCTTTTACTCGCTTAGTTATTCACAGTAACAGAAATTTTGACCGGGGGTGCTCAAACTTTTGCATACCATTGTACAAAGTATATATACATATATGTGTGTGTGTGTGTGTGTGTGTGTGTGTGTGTGTATGTATAGGTACATAGTTAAATAAAATAAGTTCTGCAAAAAGAAAATAAAAATAGTAAGACAGTATTCACGGGGTGACTTTCTGTTCATTCAAAAATTTGATGGTGGAGGGGAAGAAGCTGCTTTTAAGATGTTGACTGTATCTCCTCTCTAATGGTAGTAATAAGAACAGAGCACAGCCTGGGTGGTGGGGATTTTTAATGAATGATGCTGCCTTTTTGAGGCATTAACTTTTGAAGATGTAGATGTCGTTGATGCTTGGGAGGCCGGTACCCATAATGAAACTGGCTGAGTTTGCAACAATCTGTTCCTTTTATTCCCAATTTACTTCCCAATTTTTAACAAAGTTTTTGTAATTTTGTTTCAGACATTTCTGCTAGAACATTATATAAACTATTTGCCATATGATATTGCTTTTAAGGAAAACCCAAATGAGAAAAGTCACCTGTCATTTCTTTTATTAATGCAATATAGAACTTTGCATACATTTGATAAAAAAAAGATTCAATATTGGATATGACCTCTGTACATAATACTGTGGAAAGCAATGTTAGTGCAATATCATTTTATATTAGGAATAGGAATAGACTTCTAATGGAGAGCATTCTGTATTACTTCCTAAAATTACATTCTCATATGAAGAGACTTGAGAAATTAGATAATGTAATGGCACATGTGTACTTTATTTAACATTAAACACTCTATGGAAATTAATGAAATATTTGCTTTTTTGCTGTTATTTTAATGTTTTGATAGCACAACAATTCTCATGCACAGGCAGCAACGGAGGACTTTGTGTGTGTGTGTGTGTGTGTATGGGGTGTATTTTATTCATTTTTAATGTCATTATGATAATGTAAATATTGTATTGCAAGAAGAAAATAAAAATATACATAGATAGTATGTGTGAACATAGCTGTTATATGTTAAGGGTTTGGTTGTAGAACAGAATAATGTACCTTTTGAAATAACAGAGTATCAGAGACATCTCTGGGGATCTCCTGCTTCATTGTTCAATTTTCTGTCATTCAACAGAGCAATATGCCTGTTGCTAGACTGACAGCAGCATTTGCAGTTTGCTGCCTTCCAAGTAGAACTGGGAATGGATCTCTAGTGACCTCTACTGATAATGTAAGTGCACATCATCAATTCAAGTTCACCATGGGTGAGTGAACAATGTACTTCAGGGGATCTTCAAAGTGAAGTCCAAGTGGTTACAATTTCCATTCATTTCTGGATCGTTAACTAAAGGCAGATTTGATCTACAATGTGCTCACATATCTTACTTATACGTCGAGAGCAAGACAATTTTGATAAACTTATATTGACTGGGATTAATAAAAGAATCCTTCTTGGTGACCAAAAATCTTCAATATAGCAAAGCAATTTAATTTGCAATGGGAAGTGATCCCACAGTATTCAATAGAAACATAAAATAATCCAATGTGGGTAAGCTTAAGCCTGGATTTTACATTTGTTACAGGAGACAAATGGAGTACCAACATAATAAAACATATGTTAACTATAAATAATTTTGGGTTTTCCAGAGCCCATGAAAGATGGCTTTTAAATGCAAGTTAATAATTCCAATCTATTATATCTGACTTTATTGATAATCATTTAGCTGTTGAATCTAATTCTGCCAAAATAAATGGGAAATAGAATAACATTTTGAACAAGTAACTGCAGAGGCTGGAAATCTGGAATAAAAACAGAAATTGTTGAATTCCCTCAGCAGGATAGGCAGTGCCTGTGGATAGGAAGACAAAATTAATGTTCACTGACCTTGCATTAGGATTAGAAAAAAATTACAAAGCAAGTGTATTTTAAGTTGTAAAGAACAAAGATCTGATTGCTCAGTTGGAGAACGAGAGATGAAACAACTTAAGTGGTGATGATTCTCACTGAGAATGGTGGTTAATATCAATAGATTTATGAAGAGATGTGTACAGAAGGACTTAAATAAGGACAGGGAAAAGGAAAAGCTGCAGTTGCTGGAAATATGAAGGAAAGGGAAACACAGAAAATAAGAATTGTTCATTGTGAGAATTAGTTCAACCAGGTGGCAGAGGCTGGTGGTGGAGGAGTTGGGGGCAGTTTGTGCTCTGCTTAAGAAGGAGAAAAGGTCGATATTCCATCTGAGATTGATATGCTGAAAGAATGGATGTCTGGTGAAAAGTGGAAACTGGCAAATGGTCACAGGTATAAAAGACATCACAGTTGTAATTGGAAAGAAGTTTGATGAAAGGAGAAATAACAGAGGTAGGAAGAAATACATTCTATAGATACAATGGAATTGCATGATTGGTCTTTATCCTACATGTGGATCCAGGCAAAGGGGCTGTACATTGTTGAGTGGCTACAGGAACAGAGATTATTAAGGGAATTATCCAAGGAAATTATGTCAGTGGCTGTCTGCAAAGACAAAGAATGGGCTAAGATTCAGAGAAGGGGACATATCTGCAGGACAAGAATCAGTCTCTGCAAGGTAAGGACCAATTCACTGAACTACAATAGCACTGCCTTTTGTGCCATCTAGTGTCAGTGTTAGGGCTAGCATTTGGTGAGTGGAGTGCTACCGATTTAGAAGGTGGAGGGGAGTGTGCATTTAGACCATAAGACCATAAGGTATAGGAGCAAAATTAGGCCATTCAGCCCATTGTGTCTGTTTCACCATTTGATCATGATCATCTATTTCTCTTTCAACTCCATTCTCCTGCCTTCTTCCTGTAACCTTTCACGCCCTCTCATTAAGAATCGTAAACGCATTCTTGAAATGAATGCTAACATCACATTTGCCTTCCTCATCACTGACTCAAGCTGCAAATTAACCTTTAGGGAATCCTGCACAAGGACTCCCAAGTCCCTTTGCACTTTGGATTTTTGAATATTCTCCCCATTTAGAAAAAAGTTTGCACTTTTATTCCTTTTACCAAAGTGCATGGCCATACACTTCCTGACACTGTGTTCCTTCTGCCACTTCTTTGCCCATCCTCTTAATCTAAGTCCTTCCGCAGCTTCCCTGCTTCCTCACCACTAGCTGCCCTTCCGTCTATCTTCTTACCTTTTGCAAACTTGGCAATACAGCCATTAATTCTGTCATCAAAATGATTCACATACAACATAAATAGAAGCTGTCACAATCCTGACCCTGTGGAACACCACTAATCACTGGCAGCCAATCAGAAAAGACTTCCTTCATTCCTATTTTTTGCCTCCTGCTAAGCAGCCAATGCTCTACCCATGTTAGTACATTTCCTGTAATACCGTGGCCTCTTATCTTGCTAACCAGCCTCATGTGCAGCACCTTGTCAAAGGCTTTCTGAGAATCCAAGCACACAACATCCACTGGTTCTCCTTTGTCTATCCTGCTTGTTATTTCCTCAAAGAATTCCAACAGGTTTGTCAGCAAGATCTCCCCTTTAGCCTATTTCACCATGTGCCTCCAAGTACCCTGAAACCTCATCCTTAACAGTTGATTCCAACATCTTTCCAACCTCTGAGGTTGGTCAGGCTAACTGGCCTATAATTTCATTTCTTCTGCCTCCTTCACTTCTTGAGGAGTGGAGTGACCTTTGCAATTTTCTAGACCTTTGGAACCATGCCAAAATCTAGTGATTCTTGTAAGATCATTACTAGTGCCTCCACAATCTCTTCAGCTACCTCCTTTAGAACCCTGGGATGTAGATAACTGGCCCAGGTGACTTATCTACCTGCCTACCTTTCAGCTTCCCAAGCACCTTCTCACTAGCAATTGCAACTGTTCTCATTTCTGTTCCCTGATGGTAATCAAACTTCCAGCATACTGTTTGTGTCTTCCACAGTGAAGACTGGTGCAAAATACTTAATCATTTTCAGCTCTCCAGTGCTGTTTTCCAGAATTTCAATATCTACTCTTGCCTCTCTTTTAGTCTTTATATATCTTTAAAAAATTGGTGTCCTCTTTGACATTGTTGGCTAGCTTACCTTCATATTTAAACTTTTCCCTCCTTTCTGTTGGTTTTTGAAAGCTTTTCAGTTCTCCAACTTCCCATTATTATTTGCTCTATTATATGCCCTCTGTTAGCTTTGACTTCCCCTGTCGGCTGCGGTTATGCCATTCTGCCTTTAGATTACTTCCTTTTAGAATATTTCAGAATAATTCTTCTTTGGATCTTTGCCCCTTCCAAATTGCTACTCAAAACTCCAGCCATTGTTCCTCTGCCATCATCCCTGCTAGTGTCCCCTTCCAGTCAACTTTGGCCACCTACTCTCTCATGCCTCTGTGATTCCCTTTACTCCACTGTAATACCGATATATCTGACTTGAGCTTCTCCATCTCAAAATGTAGGGTGAATTCTATCATATTATGATCACTGTTTCCTAAGGATTCTTTAGGCTTAAGCTCTCTAATCAAATCTGGTTCAATATACAACACCCAATCCAGAACTTCCGGTCAAGATGGAACCAGCAAACGACAATTCCTCAGGTGACATCTTTCAGATAGCCAATCTCTTCAATTATTTCACTTTTTCTACACCTGCTTGTTCTTTTGGTCTTGATCGTGGAAACTGTGACATGCAGTTTGGAGCTTGATTGAATGATCTAGGACTCTGCTATACCCAGAGAGGTCTGAGATCTACCTCATGGAGAAGACCTGAGACTGGGTGAGGGGCCATGGTTGACTCCTTTTTGAAACATCAAGGAAGACTGAAGCATCGAAGCGATTGGGGAGAAGGTCAGTGGTCACTCTCATGGAGGCCGGGGTCAATGGGTCAGTAGCCTTGTTGATGGCATTTGGAAGGCCACAGATTGGCAGTGAGGCGGTTGCTCTTTATGGAAGGACTGAATTCGATTCTGATGGGAGGATGCTTTCGAAATTCTAAGATTTATGAGATTATTGGACTGCAACTTATATTCCTCTCCTTCAATTTACTATGTTTTCTTTCTTGTTGCTGGTTGGTAGGTTGGGATTCCAGGTGGGCAATATGTTTTTGTGAGAGGGAGAGGTTGGGGATTTGGGATCTGGTACTCTTGTTGTTTTTTTCTGTGAGGGTGATCTGTTAGTTTTTGTCTGTGGGGGGGGGGCGGTTGGGGGCTTGGGGTTCGATGTTCCAGCCACCATTTTCCATGTGGGTGATACATTAGCTTGTAGGCGAGGGAGGGGTTTGGTGTTTTGGGGTTTGCAAGTTTTGTTTCTTTTTCCTTTTCATGCAGGGAGGAGGTTGATGTCTTTTCTCTTTTCTGTATTTCGTTGCTATCTGGAGAAGACAAATATCAGAGTTGTATTGTACATGCATACTTTGACAATAAAATGAACCTTTGAACCTTTGAATAGCTGATTCCCTACTGGGCTCAACTACAAGCTGCTCTAAAAGGCCCACCTCCGTCTTGGAATCCAAAATCAGCACCCACCTGATATTCCCAATCTACCTACATATTCAAATCCCCCATGAATATCATAACATTGCCCTTTTGTCATGCATTTTCTATCTCCCGTTGTAATTTGCAGCTCATATCGTGGCTACTGTTCAAAAGCCTGTTTATAACTGCCATCAGAGACCTTTTGATTTCATTTCATTTTTACCAACACAGCCACCCCATCCCTGTGGCTACCTGCCTACACTTTTGCTACAATATGTATCCTTGGATGTTAAGCTCCCGATGTCATACCTGCAAATATTTAACTGCACTACAAGATCATTGTGCATTCAAGTCTAACACCTTCAGTCCTGTATTCATCACCCTTTTTGATTCTGTCTCAATACACTGCAATACATTCCACTGACTGCAATTTTGCCCTATCATCAGCCTGTCCTTCCTCACAGTCTCACTACACACTACCTCTGCTTGTATACCAACTGTCCAATCTTCAACCCGCTCTGTTAATCTCCTATCTCCCTGCTGAATTAGCTCAAACCCTCCCCGGCAGTTCAAGCAAATCTGCCTGCAAGGTTCAGGTGTAACCCATCCCTTTTTTATTGGTCATACATTCTCCAGAAGAGATCCCAATTTTTGCAGAAATCTGAAACCCTGCCCCCTGCACCAGTTCCTTAGCCACACATTCAGCTGCCAAACCATCATATTGTTACCCTCAATGGTGCATGACACAGGCAGTAATCCACAAATTATCACCCTGGAACTTCTGCTTTTCAGTTTTCTACCTAGCTCCCTAAATTCCCTCTTCAGGACCTCCTCCCTTTTCTTACCTATGCCATTTAATATGTACAAAGACATCTGGCTGTGCTCTCTCTCCCTTTAGCATGTCGTGGACCTGATCAAAGACATCCCTGACCCTGACACCTTGGAGGCAGCATGCCATCTGGGCGTCTTTATTGCTTCCGCAGAATCTCCTGTCTACTCCTCCCACTGAGGAGCCACTGTGCCAGGCTCAGTGCCAGAGGTCCAGTCGTTAGGGCTCTCCCCGGCAGGTACCGCTCCCTCCAGCAGTATCCAAAGCAGTACTCTTATTGAGGGGGGCGACCACAGGGGTAATCTGCACTGGCTTCTGAGTTCTCTTCCCTCTCCTGACAGCCACCCAGGTGCCTGCTTCCTGCGACTTAGGGGTCAACACCTCCCTGTAGTTCGTATCTATCACCTCCTCAGCGTTTTTTATGAGCCGAAGGTGTAATAAGCTCTTTGGGCCTGTGTGGGGAGCTGGACAGCATTGGGCTCCAAGGTTTCTCCAGCACCCGAACTCGTTCATTGTTGCTTAACGAGAGTCATTAATCATTTAGCTTTCCTTCTGTTTTTCTTGAGTGATTCGCTCTTTGTAATGCAGTTTCCTGGTGCTTCTTGCTTAAACTTAAGTTTATTTTGATAGCCTCAGGGATTCTGTGTTACTTGCAGTATTTAAGCGGTTGCCCAATAGGAGCTAATCACGAGGTCGCAGTTTTGAGAATGTTACGGTCTCATGATGTTGCTCGGCAAAGCCACCGACATTCTGCTGGAATCCTTATAAATAAACTTTAGTTGCCATCTCATCATTGGAGTCTGGCCTTCCTCCACACTTGGGTTCCAACATTGCCAGCACACATTGAGCCAGAAGCTCATCGTGCTGCAGCTCCATTTCCTTGACACATTGTCTGAGGAGCTGTTGCTCGGTGCGCCTGGTGTGAATGTGATTGATTGGGAGGCTGGAGATCTCCCAGAATTGCCACATCTCATACCAAGAGCGCAGCAAATCCCCTGCAGCCATTCTCACTGCTCTATCTGCTAACAGATAAAGACTGAAGAACGAAAAGAAGAATGTTACCAGACACTTACCTTGCCCAAGACTCTTGAGCCAAATCTTCCCCACTCTGACACTGGTCCAGTCACACAATAGCCGCTCCGTTTGTCCCTATCTTATTTTTATTTGTCCTTGCTAATGAATTGCTATTTGATTAGGCTGCCAGAAAACACTGAAAGCTCTTGAATGCTCCTTTTTAAGATTTCACTCAGGGACCTGTGAGTTGCTTCCTCTCTTGCTCCTGATTCAATTGAGCTGCCAGAAAAAAAAAACTATATCTTTAGGAAACAGCAAGGGTAAAATTGACTCTGTCAATCTCACATCAGCAGTTAGCAATGGATATTTTTAGATGGATTTAAAAGAAGAAATGAGGGATTAAAATTCAAACTAGGTTAGAGAGTGTGCCTACAATCTTGCTTGAAGACTCCTAAGCAAAACGATGGGCCTGGAGATAAAGGCAGCCAATGGAGAGCTCAAAATCACACTGGGCTCAGAATTCATTAAGAAGGGAATGCAAGGGATAAAATTGGGTAGTGATCATTCAGGATCAGAAAGGGGAAGATCAAAAGAGAGAGTGAAAATTAAGTATGGGGTAACACGGGGAGAGATTGGGACTTAGGATAATGACGCACAGAAAGATTGAGAAGTATTGGAATTGAAGGGATTTTGACATTTTCAATCTCTCTCATTTTTTGAGAAGGTAAAATGTCTATTGTTTGATAGCTTTGATCAGCAGAGAACATAATTCTTTGTCAGTATCCTAGCGCACAATTAACATTAATTTGTTGAAGAGAAGAAGTGACTGTTCCCATTGCATCTCATCTGACACAGTCATTTATTCCATTCAGGTTACAAACTGATAGTGTTATTTTAAAAACTCCAATAGTAATTAGCTCTTGCTTACAGTCTTAATACTAACAGCATAAATGATAGTGCTTCACATACTGATGAGCTCAACATCTTTTATGCACGCTTTGAAAGGGAGAATGAAACTACATACTTATTTTCATTCTTACTGCCTGACCTGTTGAGTTCCTCCAGTATTTTGTGCACATGTCTCTGGATATCCAGCATCTGCGGAATCTCTTGTGTTTATAATACAATACCTGTCTGACTCCCCACACCATCTGGCAACGCTGTGGTCTCTGTCTTAGTGGCTGATGTCAGAACATCCTCCAAGAGGGGTGTACCTGGCAGGGAAAAACTGCCAATAAATTGACTAGAGTGTTTAAGGACATCTTAAACTTCTCACTGCTGCAGTGGGAGGTTCTCATCTAATTCAACAGGGCATCAACCAAACCGGTGTGCAACAAGATCAGGATGATTTACCTTAGTGATTATTGGCCAGTAGCGCTCACATCTACTGTGACAAAATGCTTTGCCAGGTTGGTCATGGCTAGAATTAACTCTTGCCCGAGCAACAACATGAACCCACTGCAGTTTGCCTACTGCCACAATAGGCCTACAGCAGATTCAATCTCATTAGCTCTCCACTGGCCTTGGAGCACCTGGACAACAACAGTACTGAGGAAATGATGATACTGAACACAACTCAGTGTTCAACACCATGATACCCTCAGTGCTAATCAACAAGCTTCAAAACCTGGGCCTCTGTACCTTCCCCCGCAACTGATTCCTTGACTTCCTCATCAGGAGACCACAATCAGTAGTGGTAGTAATATCTTCTCCCCGCTGACAATCAACACCAGAGCACTCCTAGGATGCATGCTTAACCCACTGTTCTACTCTCTCTACACTCATGACTGTGTGGCCAGGCACAGCCCAAATTTGTCAATACTGTTGGTAAAATTTCAGATGACAACAAGGAGGCATGCAGGAGAGAGATCAGTTGGTTGAGAGGAGTCGCAACTCAACTTCAGCAAGATCAAGGAATTGATTGCGGATGTCAGGAGAACACACATCGGTCCTCACTGAGGGTTCAGTGGTGGAAAGAGCAAGCAGCTTCAAGTTCCAGGGCATCAACATCTCAAAGAAATCTATGCAGGACTCAAGACACTGATGCAATCAAGAAGAAGCTGTACTTTATTAGGAGTTTGAGGAGATCTGGTATGTCACCAAAGACTCTAGAAAATTTCTACACATGTATGGTGGAGATCATTCTGACTAGTTGCACCATTGCCTGGTATGGAGTTTTCAACGCACAGGATCCAAAGAAGCTGCAGATGATTGTAGAATAAGCCAGTTCTATCGCGGATACAACCCTCCCCATTATAGAGGATACCTTCAGCAGGCAAAGCCTCAAGAAGGTGCCATCCTTCCAGGATTTGATCTCTTTTCATTACTACCATCAGGGAGGAGGTACAGGAGTCTGAAGAATGTTTTAGGAACAACTCCTCCATCAGATTCCGGAACAGTGCGTGAACTCATGGATGCTATCTCAATAGCCTTCTTTCGCCCTTTATTTCATGATTGATCGTCTTACAGTAATTTTTATGTGTTGCTCTATACTGGTGCCATAAAACAACAGATTTCAATATGTACCGTATATCCGTGATCATAAACCTGGTTCTGAATCTGATTGATAGCAGCTACACACCATGAAAGAATATAGCAGAGAAATGCAATGTAGCCAAGCAGCTGGCAGTGGATAGCACAATAAGGGTTTATGCCTTTTCCTAAACTACCAGTCCTCAAACATACAAAAAAGCACATTAAAATGATGGTAAGTCAGGCTAAACACTGTTGAACTCCTTCTGGTAATAAGCTGTAAAGATAGATAGATAGATAGATATACTTTATTGATCCTGAGGGAAACTGGGTTTCGTTACAGCCGCACCAACCAAGAACAGAGCATAAATATAGCAATACAAAAACCACAAACAATCAAACAACAAAATGCAAACTATGCCAGATGGAAAATAAGTCCAGGACCAGCCTATTGGCTCCGGATGTCTGACCCTCCACGGGAGGAGCTGCAAGTTCGATGGCCACAGGCAGGAACGACCTCCCGTGCCGCCCAGTGTTGTAACTCGGTGGAATATGGCCAAAGTCCAACAGTAAAAAGTTCAATATCTGGTCTACAAACACCTTCCTCGATCGTAATATGACCCGGATTGCACCCTCAAGACACCCTCAAGAAGAATTTAGTAATGTATAAGAAAGGATATCCTACATTTATAGTCAGTTCTAACATGGCATAGATCCTGAGATCTACTGAAGCTCAAATTAGACATAACAGAAGGACCATCAAAAGCTTCCCATAATGTAAGTTTTAATAGGAGGTGACACAGGTGATAAAGTTCAGGAAAAAAAAAATAATTGCAGTCTGTAGTCTAGGCAGCTGAAGTCTGGCCACCAAAAGTGGAATAAAAGGAGGAAAGAGTGTTTGTACAGGATGCAGTCAGAAAAGAAAATTTGGAGAGTGGGATAAGTTATAGATTCAATAAGGAGGACAAAAGGATAGAGAATAGTGGTGCTACGGGAGGATTTACAAAATAAAAACATTCAAGTTTCAGGAAATAATAGTGGAGGATAGAATTAATGCTCAAAAACTGATAGCTTTTTAAAGTCACTACAAAACCTGTTCTAAAAATTTAAAAGAAAAGAAAAAAGTGCTTGTGATTAATAACTTAAAGTAACATCAAAGTTTAATCACAATGCATCATTTGGAACATCAGTGTCCACAAGAACAAATACCTTGTGAGAATAAAGATATGATGCTATAATATATGCATTGGAATGCTTTCACATTTGTTTGACAGTAGCAGTAATGTTTTGTGACTGAAGCACATAAAAGGAAATATTCATTAATATCCTAATCTCTTTGAACTGAAATTTGTCTTGGTGCTCTGCAAATATTTAAGGTTGGGTCAACTATATGTTATCTTTGAAATCATGAAAACTCTTTTATTGTAGAAATAACTTGTAGATAATCACTGAGGAAACTCAAATAAAGTTAGGCAGGGAATAAGTTAGGCAATAGCAGTGAGAGCTCTGGGAACCAAAATAAGCAAGAGCAATGTGATGAAATAGTTAATAGTTGTAATTAATGCAATATATCATGGAAGGTGACAACCTTATAAACTGAGATAGAACCACGAGAACCCACTGCCAACGCAACAATGTTATTTTATTTCTAGGTGAAGGCATTGCCAATTACCAGAGGTACATTGGTAGAATGATACTTGTGACAACTTTTTTAACCAGGTTCATTTGGAAAATCTATGCAAACAGATAGCATTCAAGAGGATTAGATGAAAAATCTACTTGCTGAGCAGAGGTAAAGATTTTTATTTGAAATAAAAAAGATAAAAAAAACTACTGGGTCAAAACTTAACACCATATTATTTCATGTCAAAAAAATATATTTTTGTATGAGCATCATCGAAAATATATCTGAGGACAATGGGTGTGACCTTGGGGGATCTTAGGGAGGCAGTTTCCAACAAGGAGGCTTGGTGTGCCGGAGTCCAAGCGATCACAAAGAGTCAGACTCGACTTAACAACTGAACAACAATTAAGGGGAGATACATGGAGAAAACCGATTGCACGTCAAAATTGGTGATTAGGAAGTTATACCATTCAAACTGGATATCTTGTACTGAAGCAATATAGTACCACCTGGAGGCTCCCTCAAGTCACACACCATTCAGATAAGAAAATATCTCACCATTACTCCTGACCCCACAAAACTACTGTAACACAAACAAAAAATTGTGGACAAGCTCGGGCAGCAACTGCAGTGAGAGAAGTAATGCTTATTTTTGGCAAAGACTTCATCAGCAATTGTGCAACAGTTTAAGGAGGCATATCACTCTCTTATGGGCAATTAAGGAAAGGCAGCAACCTCCAGTCTTGCCAGTAGCACATCCCATCTATAAATCAAAAGAAAATTGTGGGGGACAATTCTACTCTGCAATAATAATACAGTATAATTGGGCTTCTTTTGCAGGACCAATCCCTTTGTACCACATTGGCTGATTCCTCAAACACCATCAACACACTCTTCCCTTCCTATTAAATATCTTTCACATTCTTCATTGTTTTCAATCATCTGGTGACCTCCACAATATTTTGGATGAAGTAGAAATTTATTCCTTCCAATTCAGGAGATCGTATTTGGTGTTCACAGTGTGGTTTCTTCTAAAAGAGGAAACCAAGCAGAGATCAAGTGATTGCTTTGCAACACACCTTTGTTTATCTGTTATTGTCACACTGAGTTTCTGGACACTTTTGCTGAAGGGAGATTGTTCCTTTCCATTCCCTACAGAACTACTGGTCACCAGCACTCCACTAAATGGCTGAGCAGGCAGGAGCAGCATAAGGTTTAGTCCTCTTCCCAACATTCTCAGTCGTTGTTCCCTTCTTCTTCTCATTCTTCTTCACTAAGCCTCAGAACTTCAAAGGCATTTCGGTGAACAAAACATTAACCGGTCAAATTTTATGTTATTCTCTGTTATTTTCAATTCTTCTCCCAATTACGCCAGTGTCTTAGAGGAAATTAAATATCACTCGTAGTGAAATCCCTCCTCCCGAACACAGCACATTTGTGAAGAGCAGTGAATCATTGGAATCTAATCCCTACAGCAGGTTTGCAGATTTTAAATATGTGAGCTCTAATTATGTTATTGCATTTCAAGTTAATTACACAATTATTCATTTCTCCATTTTAAGGATCTGACTTGTGTTCTTCTGCACCATACTTTTGTTCATTGCAAACAAACAACATTCATCAGCACAGAACCTGAAGGTTTGACGTTTTCCTCATCTCGATTAATTTGCTTACAGTTCAATGTTTTAGTATTTCCTCAATTCTCCTCAAGCTTGTTATGTTACTCCCATCTCTTTGAAAAAATGTTCACTCATGGTGGATTTGTAATTTTCCAAGTCTACAGTTGGGTTTACATTGGCTTTGCTCAAGGAAGCTTCTCCTAGGAACATTATCAGAAGATCATGTCTGCAATGATAGTCTTCATCAGCTCAGTGTCTGATCCACTCTCCAATTCACAATGCCAATTCCAAAGTTAGCATCCAAATGCCTCATAAACACTATCATCTCAGTTTTGCACTAACCTTAGTCTTCCTGAAGGAAACACCAAAATGAAAAAAAAAATCCCAAAAAAACAGAGTAAACTTATATCCTTCCTTAAAACTTGAACGCAAAGCCATATTGGCCTTTTTCAGATTTTATTTCATTGAATGATAGCCAAGAACCTCATAAAATATATCACTTTATGTAACTTTAGAAAGTCTGTTTGAGGACTTGAAATTGAAGGAAGCAACTTTCTCACCATTGTAGGAGGCTGAAAGTTATTTGCAAATTTCTCTTCTATTGTCACAAGTTATTTGTACATTCTTCTCTAACGCGTTCAAGTAAAAACTAATGTCCCTATACTCATATGTGATGCATTTAAAAAGTTTAATGCTATTGACATAGACGGGATGTAAAAACAAATTATGTAGCTATTGTATTGAAAATATTGCAGTGAATTTGATAATGTGATAATGGTATATTTCCACTCTGCAATTCAACAAACCTCTATTCACACATGAAAATAAAAAGAAACATGATACTAGCAGAGGTCTGCTATATCAGATTTCACATGTTTAATTATTTGAATTTTATTTTAGTCTGTGTTATACATTAGATGATTTAATGCCTTGCATGTTTTTACATCAAGCAGCCTTCACCGCTCTCCTGAGAATCTTGTCTGTAATCTGAAATCCTATTAGCAAGGATTAAAGTTAAAAATTATAGGCAAGTACAGCAAAGAAAATATATATTTTAATAACTTGTCATGGAGTTGATTCAAATTTCTAGCTTTGTGACGAATTGGCATTTTAAATATTTCAAGAGCATAATTCAATTTTAACAGCACAGTTATGCAACAAGCTACCAATTGCTAGCAACAGAAAGCACTTTCAGCTTCATTTCCTTGCACTGTCTGCCAGTTGTGAAGTACATTTTCATTCTACTATTATTTACAATGTCAATGAGTCATGGAATGTCAAATTAAAGTTAGCCTATGATAAATTATTAAATTATAACATTTCTGAACTTTGACTGAGCTTGTGAGTGCAGGAAAATGGTCCGAATGCAAACAATGCAATAAATTACACCACAGAGTGTACAAACTTCATAAATACACATGTATACACTTAATATCTGATCCTCTGCTTTTTATGGAAAATTAAATAGCAAAATCTTGAAGATGAACAACTAGGGGGGAAAAATCAAACAAGATGTTCAAAACTACCACTCACTAGACTGCCCATCTAACTCCTACCAATGTGTTTTCAATTCAAAGTTCAAAATTCAAAGTACGTATTTGTTACCATATACAACCCTGAGATTCAATTGCTTCTGGGTAGTCTCAATTAGCCCATAATAGAATCAATGAAAGACCGCGCCGTCATGGGTGTTCATCTGGTGTGTAAAAGACAATAAAATGTGCAATTACAGAAACAAAATAAATAGTAATAATAAATAAATAAGCAATAAATATTGAGAACATGAAAGGAAGAGCCTTGAAAGTGAGTCTATAGGTTGTGGGAACATTGCATTGATGGAACAATTGAAGTTAAGTGAATTTCTCTTTTGGGTTCACGCTCCTGATAGTTGAGGGGTAATAACTTTTCCTGAACATGGTGGTGTGAGTCCTGAGGCTCATGTTGGCAGCAGCCAGAAGTGAGCATGAGCTGGGAAGCAGGGGTTCCTGATGATGGATGCTGCTTTTCTGCGACACTACTTCACGTGGATGTGTTCAATGTTGGGGAGGGCTTTACTCATGATGTACTGGGTCATATCCACTACGTTTTGTAGGATTTTCTGTTCGAGGGCATTGGTGTTTCCATACCAAGCTGTGATGCAGCCAGTCAATATACACTCCACTACATAACTATAAAGGTTTGTCAAAGTTTTAGATGTCATGCAAGATCTTTGCCAACCCCTACTGAAGTTGAGGCACTGTTGATCTTCCTTGGTAATTGCACTCATGTGCTGGGCCCAGTACAGTTCCTCCAAAATGATTACACTAATAAATGCAGAGTTACTGACTCTCTCCACCTGTATATTATAACACAAAACATCTTAAGGAATAAAGTAATTCTGTAGTGTAGCAATTTCAAGAATTAGGAATGTTAAATAAATAAATACATTGTGGAAATTCATCCTCTAAATACACATAAAAATGCTATTTTTGAAATTCCATTCCATTGAGTTCAAAGGAACAATAGTTCAAAAATGGACTTCAATCTGTTTTTAATACTACTTTACATTTTTAATGTATGCAATGAATAACAAATATCTACCACAGAAATGGATATATTGTGCAAAGCTTTTTTGAGCTAAGCTATTGGCAGTTTATTTTTCTTTATGAGTAATTTATCTTCTTCCTCCATTGTCTCTGTGTTTCTTGCACTTCACAATTCAAAAGCCTCATTTAATGTTATTAATTCAATAATTATTGTGATGTTAATGGTGGGAAATGCCTGTGGTATCTGCCAGAATTATTCTCAACATTGGCGCTCCACAAGGTTGCATCCTCGACTCCATACCCTATGCCCTGTACATTGATGACTCTATGTCCCAGTTCTTCTCTAACTCCATCTACAAGTTTTCAAATGATACCAGATATTGCAAATAATGATGAGTTGGAGTTCAGGAACTAGATAGACAGCCTATTGACATGGTGTCATGACAGCAATCTTTTCCTGAATGTTAGCAAACAAAGGAGCTGGTCAATGACTTTGGAAAGGGGCGCATTGCACATGCTCCTGTTTACATCAATAACGCCGAGGTGGAGAGGGTTGAGAGCTTTAACTTCTGAGGAGGGAATATCACCAATTGCCCGTCCTGATCCAACCACGTTGATGCCAGAGACAGGAAGCTCATCAGTACCTCTCCTTCCTCAGGAGGTTAAAGGATTTTGACATGTTCCCCTAACTTTTGCTGATGCTTCAAAACACACACCTCATCTGAATGCATCACTGCTTGAAGTGCAACTGCTCCATCCACGACCAGAAGAAACCACAGGGGATTGTGGTCGCAACTCAGCACGTCATGGAAATCAGCCTCCCCTCCCATGGACTTCGTCTACACTTCTTACTTCTCAGTAAATCAGCCAGTACTATCAAAGACTTTCCAGTTGGATTCCTGAGCCATCTGTGGAAAAATATTGGCCTTTTATGATTGGGCTCTGATTGTGAGTAGAGAATGAGGGGGATGAGCACAGAAGGCACAACCTTTCCAGTCAAAACCTGGCCAATGTTTCCTTTCAATAGATCACAAGCAGTTAAATATTCCCCTATCACTTCCAGCAGCCTGCTACCCATTACCTACAAGTTGTAAAGTTAATTACTGATGCAAATTACTTCAAACTATTGAAAATATAATTAGTGTCAGATGGTTATAATAGTCTGGTATTCTTTCACAGTCTCATTAGAAATAATTTCACTTATTTTTCAAAACGTGCTGACAAGGGGAAGTAAATCAAAAGTTATACAATTTTCATCTGCTTGATTCTGGTTTGGCCAGTGCACCACAGTAGTGCAGCAGTTAGTGCAATGCTATTACAGCTCAGGGCACTGGAGTTCAGAGTCCAATTCTGATGTCATCTGGAAGGAGCCTGTATGTCCTCCCTGTGGAATGTGTGGGTTTTCTCTGGGTGTTGAGGTTTCCTCCCACAGTCCAAAGACGTACTGGTCCGTAGGGTAACTGGTCATTATAAATTGTCCCATGATTAGGGTTGCTGGGCAGCGCAGTTCGAAAGGCCTATCTTGCGCGGTATCTCAATAAATAAATAAATACATAAATACAGTCCAAGTTGTACTGCCAGATAAGGGCATGCGCGGTAACCAGTAATCTGCTATGTTAACGTAATTTTTCCTATGTGATCTAAATGGGTATTTATGACTCTTTTCAGTTATGGGTTTGATTGAACACAACTGCTAAAACTCTCATTCAATGCATGAGTTTCCATCTTTATTAGTTTGGACCTAAATCACATATCTTGTAAAAGGGACTTGGACCATTAATGTATTTTACTTAATGAGATGACAATCTATATAGATCCCGTACAAAATACTTTTACACAGATCAAAAAGATTATAAACTAAAGGTAAAATAGAACAGTGATAAATACATATTGATTGAAGTGTGATGATAAAAATTATAGCTGACCTTCTCATAGGACAATATTGAAAACAGTCAAAATATTACACTGTTAAAACATGAATCAAAACTGTCACTGCCTGTGGACATATTTTTGAAATTGCTTAGCTGCATGAACGTCCCTTTAGTCCTTGAAGGACTTTAATAAAATTGATTTTCTGTGTATACCCTTTTAGAAGCTATACACTTGAAATATGAACCTTTCATTGTTGAAAGTGTTTCATTTTTTTGCCCCTGTAGCTAATGATCAAGGGAAATAGTTTGTTCAGAATTCTCCACGGTTGCCATTTTCATAATTAAATAGTGCTAATAATGGAGCCTCGCAGACTTTAAACAAACTGTTCTTGAAACAGAATGTGGTTTGTGTGTCTCATTTAAAGGTGTATGCAATTAGAAGTTAATGAATAAGCATGCATCAGCAATAAATATGACATTTCCACATATTGCATCTTTAGAAAGGAACAAATGATGACATTTATTTTGCTTTGATTAAAAATTATTACTTAAGTTTCTCAATAGCTTATAATTAAAGAACTTGAGGTTATTATCCTTAACCAGTCTGGAACAGCTTTCCATCATACAATGTTTTAATAATGCAGAAAGTGCACAGCAACATAAGCTGCAGCATAAATCATCCTATCATTTAGCAGCAACTGTGTCAAGTCACAAATTGTTAAAAGCAGATTTCATTACACCTTACAAAAAACTTTGTGTTGAGACAATTAGTATCTTAATGATGCAGTAGGCATTTATTCCATTTTCAACTACAATTTGCATTTTCAAATATTTAAACATGATTTATTTTTGAACCAATTCTGACCATCTTGGATCAATGTCACCTATTGTTTTAGAAGTTTCAGTGCAATGAAGAGTCATGCAGATACAAATTATCATTATTGGATGTAATATCAGCATTCATGGGATTTGGTATTAAGACATTTAACAAAGCCAATCTTCCAGCACTTCCAATGACTCCAGTTGTAGTAGAATCTGCTCCCAAATATTTCATTTACTCACATACATAGAATAAAACTTTAAGAAAATTCTTGCTTGTAAAGATAAAAATAATAATCTGATGCTCATTGTTTCACTTAAGTAGATAATAAGAAAATGTAGGAAGTCATAAAGAATACCAGAGTTCAAAATACATAGCTGATCAGTCAACATCTCTAATTAGAAAATAAGTTTTAATAATGGAAAGAACTTGAGTTCATAGATTTCTTAACTCCATTAAGTTATCTTGCTTTTCTTTGATATAACCTTTCCTGAGAAATCTTCTGTCTAGTAATCACTTACAGGGCTCCTCAAATTTACAGGAAAGTTTTGTTAATTAATTAAAAAAATCTATTTTAAGTGCAGCAAAAGAAAAATGTCTCTGTCAGTGCATTCTATCTAATACAATTCCGCACACTCAATTCCTTCCCTTAGCCGCTCAGTGAGATGGGAGAGCTTGTAATCATGCCTAAAGTGGGTGTGTAGTGGTTCGGATGATGGCAGCTAGCAAGTTGCAGGCACCAACCAGCCTCTCTGCTGCAACTGGCCAGTGCAGCTTTGGAAGGTGTGGATAATTTCTGGCAACGCAGGATTGATCCTGTTGATTGAGAGATGCTGGGCTAAATAGGGTGGCAGGGCAGAAAGCCACACCAAAATTCTCAGCATTCAATAGCCCTATACCACTTTCCAGAAGGGAACTTTTGGAAAAGGCAGTTTTCAGTGTGGGTAGTATCCAAATCCAGATGTCCATCTGATTTACTTTTGGTATTTGACTTCACTTCAGGCTGAAGAGTAGAGCCAGATAGATGGAATCTGCTTTCTTCGGACACAAGCATTTCCTCCCCTGATGTTGGGATCACTATACCTAAAGCTAACATTACCTGACTGCCAAAAGAACAACCATAATATCAAGTGTTTTTGTTACCAGCAACAGAAATCAACAGGCTTCTTCAGAAATAATTTTCCGACTCTGGTAGGCCAGTGCATTTCGTTCCCATTGAAATATTGAACTATACAAAACCAGAAGACAACAAATCTGCTGGCAGGCCTTGGCAGAGTTAACTAGGCCTGGCTGTAGGACTAATTAGAATGGTGCAAGTTACCTCACAAGCAATGGACTGGGAAAATGGAAAATCAACTGCACTGTTGTCTGAAAATATGCAAATATAGGTAGAAGGAAGTCCAAATATGTTGCTTTTCGTAGGCAAATACGGTAGCTTCTCAATATTAATTGCTAGAATCATTCAAAAATGTGGCTAGATAGGAAGACTGCAAGAAATCCCTTCAAATGTAAATGCATCCCAGAAACAGTTAGTGTCCTCAGAAAAACAAAGGGGAATACTTGTAGGAAAAAGGTTAACTTTTGTGTCTGTATTGAAGGTTTCAACTATTTCAATTAAAAATATGATAAATATTGGAAAAAAGAATTTAAAACTTTCAAGAAACTCAGTGGAGATGATAAACTACAGCTTTCCAGGTAAGCTACCCCAGAGGTTTTGACAGACAGGCAAGGCACCAGAAGAGTAAGCATTTAAGCAAACATCTAAATGCAAGGGTTCCAGACTGAAGTCTAGGTTCTGACATTCCTTGTAGAGGACAGCCTCTGATTTCCCAGCATATCCATTATCATAGAGGTGGTTGGAATGAGCTGGGCTCCCCAGATCAGGGTTTGTCTGGGCACTTAGTACAGCCAAATCATAGGTGGTAGACAAAGTTATCTGCTCAGACCTTGAAGTTCAGCAAAGGAGATGCTTAACATGACATAAAATCTCTGATTGTGGTCTGAACCAAAGAAAGAAGTTGGTATGTTTTAGCAGCATTTTATTTTTTATTTTTTATTTTATTGACATACAGCATGGAATCGGCCTTTCCAACCCTTTGAGCAATGTTGCCCAGCAAGCCCCCAAGTTAATCCTACCCTACTCATGGCACAATTTACAATGGCCAATCAGCCTACTAACCGGTATGTCTTTGGACTGTGAGAGGAAACTGGAGCACCTGGAGGAAACCCAAGCAGCCACAGGGAGAACTTACAAGCACCTTACAGGCAGCAATGGGAATTGAACCCAGGTCACTGGTACTGCAAAGCGTTGTGCTAAACATTAAGCTACCGCGCCGCCCCGGTAAAAGTGGTCCTCTAAAACATGGAGATCAGCTGTGACATTTCCTGAAGACTGGCCCTAAGATCTCCCCTTGAACACGTATACTGGACTTTGCGTCCTGATGAAGGGTCTCGGCCGGAAACATCGACTGCTTATTTATTTCCATAGATGCTGCTTGACCTTCGGAGCTCCTCGAGCGTTTTATGTGTGTTGCTCAGGATTTCCAGCATCTGCAGGAGCTCTTGGGTTTAATATCTTTCCAGCCACAGTTACCATTGTAGCTGCATGTTAGTGGCAGCCTAATTAGAAAACCTTTTGCAGACTCCTGAAAAAATGCAGGGGTCAGTAGCAGAGGTTCCCAGCGGGTATGATTCCCCCCCACCCCCAGTTGCTGGAATCACTGGCCCATGAATTTCTGGTTTAACTTTTGACAAATAAATCAAGTACTCATTGACATTGATGGATTGAAGTAAATTCAAAATATATTGGCACAAATTTAAAAGAGCCATCAGCATCGGTTTCTTTCTAATCACAGTGCTCAAAGACACTAACTGCTCCTGCAAACTATTAATCTAAATTGTCCTGGATAAGCATAGCATATTAAACAATTGATCTGTTATTGTATATTATATATTAGAGGTTTGAGCTTACTTTGGCTTATCAGCTTTCTAACTGTATTGGTTGTTAGCACAGTTACACCTTATTAGCTTCCAGTTAGGCAAAACTTAACATCGAAGACTTTCCTGTGGGAACACCAGTTTTTATTACATTACATCAGACTGTTAATTGCCCTCCTAGGGTGAAAGGCAGAACTAAACTAGCTTAGTATTTTCTTAATGACCATGCTGACATGTACTGGCCCAAATGCCGAGGCAACTTGTGTTCCGATTCCTCTCTTTGGGACTCAGGTTTCAGTGTGGAGTGTGTCCAGCAGACCAAAAAGCCAAAGGGGCAGCCAGTTCAGGAAATATAAGTCTGCAAAGCAGCCAAAGACAGGAATTTCTCAGCATAAAATTGTATAGAGCAGAAGTAGCCAACAAAGTGAAATACTTGACTAAAGGGATATGGAGCATTAGTGTTCATGGAGCATTAGCGTTCATGGAGCAGTGCTTGCTGGAAGATTATTTTATCTTATCATATTAGCGGGGTACAGTGCTAATATGGGTACAGAGACCCTTCCAGATAAAAGAACTGCACCTCTTACCAACGCAACGATTTCATCACAGGACAATTTACAACCAACAATTAACCTACTAACTGGTACATCTTTGGAATGCGGGAGGAAACTGGAGCACCCAGAGGAATCTGGAGGTAAAAGCTTGCGGTGAAAGCTTGCAGCAAAAAGCAAAAGCTCATTGGAGATGACCCAAGAAGTTTCTCCTTTTTTCTTCTCCTGGAAATTAAACTAACTGGGACTGTATCAACATATGCTAGAGCATTTTGAGGCCCCTGCTGCTAAAGTATTTACATTTGTTTTTAAATCTGCCTAAATCGACATGTTATTTTTTTGGAAGTTCATCCAACCAGTAAATCAAGACCTCTGAATCAGCGAGTAAATTCATTGTATTGTTGTGTAAAATCCATGGAAAATATAATCCTATTGAAAGTTTGGATTGCATGGTTCCATGCTGCTGGCATGCAAGTGTACAAAAATCGCCGAACATATACTATTGCCATCCATCATACCTTGACACAAAGTCAGGGAATGGACTATGGAAAGGGAAGTAAGGCCAAGAGGAGGAAGCAACACCAGTCCTGGAACACTTAAAGTGGTAGAACAGAATTTGATAGAGATTCCATAGCAGAAAATAATGATGGGACTGCTCATCTGTGATGGTGGAAAAGAATTACTTTCTTCTCTGTTCCTCTCATTTGGTGTCTAACATTGTTATTATCCTAGGATTCCAAGAGCTTCAATTTTCTAATGTATGTTTCTTTATTGTCATTCAGAAATGCATGCATTAAGAAATGATACAATGTTCCTCCAGAATGATATCAAAAGAAAAAACACAGGACAAATCAAGACTAAAACTGACAAAACCAGAGAATTATAATATATAGTTACAACAGTGCAAAGCAATATCATAATTTGATAAAGAGCAGACCATGGACACGGCAAAAAAAGTCTCAAAGTCCCAATAGACTCATTATCCCACGCAGGGGGCAAAAGGGAGGAACTCTCCCCGCCATGAACCTCCAAGCGCCGCCAACTCGCCGATGCAGCACCATTGGAAGCACCCGACCGCAGCGGACTCTGAGTCCATTCAAAAACTTCGAGCCTCTGACCAGCCCCTCCGACACAGCCTCTCTGAGCGCAATCCTTTACCGAGCACTTCGACCTTGCCCCGGCCGCCGAGCATCAAGCAAAGCCGAGGACTCAGGGCCTTCTCCTCTGGAGATTCTAGACCACACAGTAGCAGCAGCAGCGAAGCAGGCATTTCAGAAGTTTCACCAGAGGTTCCTCTGTGCTCTCACGTCCGTCTCCATCAAATCAGGATTGTGCACGGCACCCTACTTGACAAATAACAGATACCACCACCGGAGTGGCTACTGTGAGCTGCGATGCGCCACCATCTTCCTACCAAAAAGGTTTGTCAAGATTCTTTCTTAAGATCTGTGCAGATTGCAATACTTCTTAGTAAGGGAAATGGGAACCAAAGTGATAGGGTGAAGATGGGGCAGTTGATATACAAGTAGATACAGTGTGTAGTGAGATTGTGGGGAAGGACAGGCAGAAGATAGGGCAAAATTACAGTCAGTGGGATGAGTTGAAGTATAACATGGGGACAAAACTGAAAGGTGTGATGAACACAGGAGTGAAGGTGTTTTATTTGAATGCTCACTGTATATGGAATAAAGTAGATGATCACGTGGTACAGCGATTGGCAGGTATAGTACTGTAGGCTTTACTGAGTCATGGCTGACAGAAGATCATAGTTGGGAGCCTAACATCCCAGGATACATGTTATATTGAAAGATCAGGCAAGTAGGCAGAGGAAGTGAGGTGGCTCTATTGGTAAGAAATAAAATCAAATCCCTAGAAAGAGGAGATTTCTAGAAACCTCTTGGGTAGAGTTAAGAATCTGCAAGGGTAAAAAGACCCTGATGGGAATCTTATATACAGGCCTCTGAACAGGAGCCAAGGATGTGGGATATAAAGTACAACGGGAGATAGAAAAGGCATGTAAAAGGGATTTCAATATGCAGGTAGATTGAGAAAATCAGGTTTATGCCGGATCCCAAGAGAGGGAATTTGTAGAATTCCTACAAGCAGCTTGTGCTTGATCCCACTAGGGGAAAGGCAATTCCAGATAGGGTGTTGTGTAATGAAGTAAGATTTTATTAGGGAGCTTAAGGTAAGTAAACCCTTGGGGATAAGTGATCATAATATGATAGAATTCATCCTGCAGTTTGAGAGAGAGAAGCTAAATTCAGATGTATCAGTATTAGAGTGGAGTAAAGGGAATTACAGAGGCATGAGAGAGTTGCTGGCCAAAGTTGATTAGCAGGAGACAATAGCAGGAATGCAGGGAGACTAGCAATGCCTGGAGTTTTTGGGAGCAATTCAAAAGGCGCAGGAAAGATACATCCCAAAGGTGAAGAAGTATTTTAAAGGGAGGATAAGGCAACTGTGGCTGACAAAGCAAGATCAAGACAGCATAAAATCAAAAGAGAATGCATATAATGTAGCAAAAATTAGGGGGAAGTTAGAGGATTGGGAAGCTTTTAAACACCAATAGAAGGCAACTAAAAAACCATAAAGAATGAAAAGATGAAATATGAAGTAAGCTAGCCAATACTATAAAAGAGGATATCAAAAGTTTTTTCCAGCTATATAAAGAGTAAAAAAAGAGGTGAGAGAGGATATTGGACCACTGGAGAACGACTTTGGAGACGTAGTCATGGGGAACAAAGAATGGTGGACCAACTTAATAAATTTTGCATCATTCTTTACTGTGGAGGACACTAGCAGGATGCCAGAAATTTGAGAGTGTTGGGGGCAGAAGTGAGTGTAGTTAATACTGCAATGAAGAAGGTGCTTGAGAAGCTGAGAGGTCTGAAGGTAGGTAAATCACCTGGACAAGGTGCACTACACCCTAGGGTTCTGGAAAAGGTGGCTGAAGAGATTGTGGAGGTATTTTTAATGATCTTTCAAGAATCAGTAGATATTGAAATGGTTCCAGAGGATTGGAAAACTGCAAATGTCACTCCACTCTTCAAGAAAGGAGGGAGGCAGAAGAAAGGAAATTATATGCCAGTTAGCCTGAGCTCAGTGGTTGAGAAGATGTTGGAGTCCATTATTAAGATGATGTTTTGGGTTACTTGGAGACACATGATAAAATAGGCCAAAGTCAGCATGCTTCCTTCAAGGGGAAATCTTGCCTGACAAATCTGATTGGAATTCTTTGAGGAAGTAACAAACAGGATAGACAAAAGATAGTCAAGGGATGTTAATTACTTGGATTTTCAGAAGGTCTTTGACAAGGTGCCACACTTGAGGGTGCTTAACAAGGTAAGAGCCCATTGTATTACTGGAAGAATACCAGCATGGATAACAGATTGGCTGACGGGCAGGAGATAAATATTGGGAACAAAGGGGGCATTTTATGGCTGGCTGCTGGTGACTAGTGGTGTTCCACAGGGGGCAGTATTGGGACCGCTTCTTTTCACATTATATGTCAATGGTTTGTATGATAGAATTGATGGCATTGTGGCCACGTTTGTGGATGATGTGAAGATAAGTGGAGGAACAGGTAGTGTTGCAGAAGCAGGGAATCTGCTGAAGGACTAAAACAGACTGGGAGAATGGGCATGGAAGTGGCAGATGGAACATAGTGTAGGAAAGTGTGTGGTCATACAGTTCGGTAGAAGGATTAAAGGCATCGCGTATTATCTAAACATAGAGAAAATACAAAAATTCCAGCTGCAAAGGGACTTGGGAATCCTTGTGCAGGTTTCCATAAAGGTTAACTTGCAGACTTAATCAGTGGCAAGGAAGGCAATTGCAATGTTAGCATTCACTTTGAGAGGACAAGCATATAAATGCTAGAATATAATGTTCAGGCTTTATAAGGCATTGGCCGGACTACATTTGGAGTATTGAGAGCAGTTTTGGGCATCTTTTCTTAGAAATGTTGTGCTGGCGTTGGTGAGGATCGAGAGAATGTTCACAGGAATGATTCTGGGAATGGAAGGGTTGATGTATGAGGAGTGTTTGGTGGCTCTGGGCCTGTTCTCACTGGAACTTAGAAGAATGGAATGGATCTCATTGAAACCTATTGAATATTGAATGACCACTAGCGTGGATGTGGAGAGAATGTTTCCTATAGCAGGTGAGTCTGGGACCAGAGAGTACAGCCTCAGAATGGAGGAACGTGCATTTAGAACAGAGATGAGAAGGAATTTCTTTAGCTAAAGCTAGTGAATGAATTGAATTCAGTTTCACAGATGGCTGTGGAGGCCAGCTCATTGGGTATTTATAAAGCGGTTTTGATAGGCTCGTAATTATTCAGGGTGTCAAAGGTTACGGGGAAAAATCAGAAGAATGCAGTTGCATATTTTGCAAATCGGCATTAAGTATATAAAGAATGGAAGGGGAAAAGGGAGAATCCATCTCAAGACAGTGGACTCATCTGTGGCTCAACAGTCCTGGAGACCATGGCAGCAGTCAAAGTCAAAGTAAAATTTATTATCTAAGTCGCTATGTGTAACTATATACTACCTTGAGATTCATTTTCTTGCAGGCATGTACAGGAAAATAAAGAAATACAATAGAATTTATGAAAAACTATACATAAAGAAAGACTGGCAAACAACCAGTGTGCAATAAAAGACAAAGTTTGCAAATAAAATATACAACTGAGAACAATAGTTGTAAAAAGTCCTTGAAGGTGAGTCTGTAGCTTGAGATGTGGTGAGTGAAGTTACCCTCGATGGTTCAGGAGCCTGATGGTCGTAGAGTAATAGTGGTTCCTCTACCTGGTGGCATATGAGGTAATGGCTAAGTAGAGTAGCAGTTAATCCCCAGAGAGGGCAACAGCCTAGGGCACAGAAGACAGCACTGGCATGAGTCTACATGGGAAGGGACAACAAGATAGGCTCAAAAGGTTCCTACGTGACTATTTTCCATGAGGATCTGTGCAATATCTGACTTTATCTTTTATTACAGAGAATACAAGTGATATCCCAGGCTCATCTGTAAATCAGAATTGGAACGGAGATGGGAACTTGGGAAAACTACAAATGCTAGGGATGAAATACTGAACAAATTGTTGGAGATGCAAATGAAAATTTCTTGTGTCCAGTCAGACTTCATCTCTTAGTTTTAAAAGAATTGGCTGAGAGATCATTTAGTTTTCCATCCCTAGATTCATAGAAAACATAGAAACATAGAAAACCTACAGCACAATACAGGCCCTTCGGCCCACAAAGTTCTGCCGAACATGTCCCTACCTTAGAAATTACGAGGCTTAACTGTAGCCCTCTATTTTTGTAAACTTCATGTACCTATCCAAAAGTCTCTTAAAAGACCCTATCATATCCGCCTCCACCACCATTGCCGGTAGACCATGCTATTCACTCACCACTCTCTGAGTAAAAACTTACCCCTTACTTCTCCTCTGTACCTATATCCCAGCACCTTAAACCTGTGTCCTCTTGTGGCAACCATTTCAGCCCTGGGAAAAAGCCTCTGACTGTCCACACGATCAATGCCCCTCATCATCTTATACACATCTATCAGGTCACCTCTCATCCTCCGTCGCTCCAAGGAGAAAAGGTCGAGTTCACTCAACCTATTCTCATAAGGCATGCTCCCCAATCCAGGCAACATCCTTGTAAATCTCCTCTGCACCCTTTCTATGGCTTCCACATCCTTCCTGTAGTGAGGCAACCAGGACTGATCACAGTACTCAAAGTGGGGTCTGATCAGGGTCCTATATAGCTGCAACATTACCTCTTGGCTCCTAAATTCAATTCCACGATGATGAAGGCCAATACACCGTATGCGTTCTTAATCACAGAGTCAACCTGCACAGCAGCTTTGAGCGTCCTATGGACTCAGACCCCAAGATCCCTCTGATCCTCCACACTGCCAAGAGTCTTACTATTAATACTATATTCTACCATCATATTTGACCTACCCAAAATGAACCACCTCACACTTATCTGGGTTGAACTCCATCTGCCACTTCTCAGGCCAGTTTTGCATCCTATCAATGTCCCGCTGTAACCTCTGACAGCCCTCCACACTATCCACAACACCTCCAACCTCTGTGTCATCAGCAAACTGACTAACCCTTCCCTCCACTTCCTCATCCAGGTCACTTATAAAAATCACGAAGAGTAAGGGTCCCAGAACAGATCCCTGAGGTTCTCCACTGGTGACCAACCTCCATGCAGAATACAACCCATCTACAACCTCTCTTTGCCTTCTGTGGGCAAGCCAGTTCTGGATCCACAAAGCAATGTCCCCTTGGATCCCATGCCTCCTTACTTTCTCAATAAGCCTTGCATGGGGTACCATATCAAACGCCTTGCTGAAATCCATATGCACTACGTCTACTGCTCTTCCTTCATCAATGTGTTTAGTCACATCCTCAAAAAATTCAGTCAGGCTCATAAGGCACGACCTGCCCCTGACAAAGCCATGCTGACTATTCCTAATCATATTATACCTCTCCAGATATTCATAAATCATGACCCTTAGGATCTTCTCCATCAACTTACCAACAACTGAGGTAAGACACACTGGTCTATAATTTCCTGGGCTATCTCTACTCCCTTTCTTGAATAAAGGAAAAATATCCGCAAACCTCCAATCCACCGGAGCCCCACCTGTCCCCATTGATGATACAAAGACCATCGCTAGAGGCTCAGCAATCTCCTCCTTCGCCTCCCACAGTAGACTGGGGTACATCTTATCCGGTCCCAGCGATTTATCTAACTTGATGCTTTCCAAAAGCTCCAGCACATCCTCTTTCTTAATATTTACATGTTCAAGCTTTTCAGTCTGCTGAAAGTCATCACTACAATCACCAAGATCCCTTTCCATAGTGAATACTGAAGTAAAGTATTCCATTAAGTACCTCTGCTATTTCCTCCGGTTCCATACACACTTTCCCACTGTCACACTTGATAGGTCCTATTCTTTCACATCTTATCCTCTTGCTCTTCACATACTTGCAGAATTCCTAGGGATTTTCCTTAATCCTGCCCGCCAAGGCCTTCTCATGGTCCCTTCTGGCTCTCCTAATTTCCTTCTTAAGCTCCTTCCTATTAGCCTTATAATCTTCTAGATCTCTAATATTACCTAGCTCTCTGAATCTTTTGTAAGCTTTTCATTTCTTCTTGACTAGATTTATTACAGCCTTTGTACACCATGGTTCCTGTACCCTACCATAACGTCCCTCTCTCATTGGAACGTACCGATTCAGAACTCCACACAAACATCCCCTGAACATTTGCTGCATTTCTTCCATACTTTTCCCTGAGAACATCTGTTTCCAATTTATGCTACCAATTTCCTGCCTGATAGCCTCATAGTACCCTTTACTCCAACTAAATGGTTTTCTAACTTGTCTGTTCCTATCTCTCTCCAATGTTATGGTAAAGGAGATAGAATTATGATCACTATCTCCAAAATGCTCTCCCACTGAGAGATCTGACACCTGACCAGGTTCATTTCCCAATACCAATTCAAGTACAGCCTCTCCTCTTGTAGGCTTATCTACATATTGTGTCAAGAAACCTTCCTGAACACACCTAACAAACTCCACCCCATCTAAACCCCTTGCTCTAGGAAGATGCCAATCAATATTTGGGAAATTAAAATCTCCCATCACAACAACTCTGTTATTATTACACCTTTCCAGGATCTGTTTCCCTATCTGCTCCTTGATATACCCGTTACTATTGGGCGGCCTGTAAAAAACATCCAGTAAAGTTATTGGCCCCTTCCTGTTCCTAACCTCCACCCACAGAGACTCCGTAGACAATCCCTTCATGGCATCCACCTTTTCTGTAGCTGTGACATTATCTCTGATCAACAGTGCCACGCCCCCACCTCTTTTGCCTCCCTCCCTGTCCTTGCTGAAACATCTAAAACCCTGCACTTGAAGTAACCATTCCTGTCCTTGAGCCATCTAAGTCTCTGTAATGGCCACCACATCATATCTCCAAGTACTGATCCACGCTCTAAGCTCATCCACATTGTTCACAACACCCCTTGTGTTAAAATAGACACATCTCAAATCTTGGTTCTGAGTGTATCCCTTCTCTATCACCTGTCAAAAAGCTTTCTCCATTTGTGAGCCAACCTCCTCTTCCCCAGTCTCTTCAGTTCAGTTCCCACCCCCCAACAATTCAAGTTTAAACTCTCCCCAGTAGCCTTAGCAAAACTCCCCGCCAGGATATTGGTCCCCCTGGGATTCAAGTGCAACCCGTCCTTTTTGTACAGGTCACACCTGCCCCAAAAGAGGTCCCAAAGATCCAGAAATCTGAATCCCTGTCCCTTGCTCCAATCCCTCAGACATGCATTTATCCTCCACCTTATTCTATTACTATTCTCACTGTCGCATGGCACAGGCAGTAATCCCGAGATTACTTCCTTTGCAGTCCCGCTTCTCAACTTCCTTCCTAACTCCCTGTACTCTTTTCTCAGGACCTCTTCCCTTTTCCTACCTATGTCATTATGTACCAATATGTACCACAACCTCTGGCCGTTCTCCCTCCCACTGCAGGATATCTTGGACGCGATCTGAAACATCCCAGACCCTGGCACCTGGGAGGCAAACTACTATCCAATTTTCTTTCCTGCGTCCACAGAATCGCCTGTCTGACCCCATAACTATAGAGTCCCCTATCACTACTGCCTTCCTCTTCCTTTCCTACCCTTCTGTGCCAGAGGCATGGCCACTGTCACTTCCCCCATGTAGGCTGTCCCCCCCAACAGTACCCAAACAGGAGTACTTATTGTCAAGGGGTACAGCCACAGGGGTATTCTCTAGTACCTGACTCTTCCCCTTCCCTCTCCTGACTGTTAACCACTTGTCTGTCTCTTGTGGCCCCAGTGTGACCACCTGCCTATAACTCCTTTCTATCACCTCCTCACTCTCCCTGACAAGACAAAGGTCATCGAGCTGCCTCTCCAGTTCCCTAACTCAGCCCCTTAGGAGCTGCAGCTTGACACACCTGGTGCAGATATGGCTGTCTGGGAGGCTGGGAGACTCCAGGACCTCCCACATCTGACACCAAGCACAGAAAACTGGCCTCACACACATACTTCCTCCTTTCCGCAAATAACACTGGTAAACCTAACTTGTCTCATCCTGTTACCACCTAAGCCCGTTGAGCCAAAGCCCTATCACTCTGCTGCCCGCTGGATATGGTGGTCCTCTTTTTAAACTTTTCCCGCTCTACTGGCTGACGTCGCACGCCTGCGCAGTCTTGCCTCTCTTTTAACCCGAGTGGTAAAAGCTGCCTTGACTCTGAAAATCAGCCGTTCACTCACAGCCTTCTTGCTCCGAATCAAAAACCATTGAAGATTTCTTGCCTTTTTAAACCTTTCGCGTACTACTGGCTGATGTCACACGCCTGCGCAGCCTTGCCTCTTTTTTACCCCGAGTTGTAAACACTGCCTTGGCTCTGAAAATTATCCGTTCACTTGCAGCCTTCTTGCTCCGAATTCAGGGCAGATTTCGTTAGATTGAAAAATAGCAAATGTAACTCCTTTTTTTGAAAGAGGAGGGTGATGAAAACATAAAACTACAGGCCAATTAGCTTCACATTGGCAGTTGGTTTATTATTGTCACATGTACCAAGATACGGTGAAAAGCTTTGGTTTGTATGCCATCCAAACAGTTAATTCCATACAGAAATACATCGAGATTGTACAATAAGGGGAAAGATCAGAATGCAGAATATCATGTTAGAAAACATGCAGTCCAGGTAGACGAATAAAGTACAAGGCATATGATAATAGAGGACATGTCAAAAGCCAGCATTAAAGATGTTATAGCAAACACTTAGAAAAATTGTACCGAATCAGGCAGTCAACATGGTTTTGTGAAAGGAAGATCTTATTTGTTCAACTTATGGTGAAGAAAAGGGAACCAGAAGATGTTCTTAGATTTGCTAAGGTATTGTGACATTATTGTTGTAAAATCTGAAACTCATCATCAACAACTTAGCATACCGACATAGCTACTAGGAAAACATAGAGAGCAGGCAGAAATGGATCTTTCTGACTTGAAAGATGTAAGGGGTAGAGTTCCACAGAAATGAGTGAAATTGCCTCTTTTTTATCATTTATCCAAAGACTTTGGCGAAGGTGCAAAAATAAATTAGTTGCTGAATTTACTGGTCACAAGGGTCACTAACAAAGAGAAATAGTACAAGGATTCAAAGAGATATATAAAGGTTAAAGCAGTGTGCATAGTTTTGGCAAATGGAGTGTAATGTAATGTTCATGTTTAACAATGAGACATCAATTAGCAAACTTTTTACTAGACTACGGAATGACCCTACATTCCACAACAGGTTATACCCCTGCTGGGCGATGAATGCATGGGAGACTCAGACTCCACTGTGCTTGGTTCAGCCAAATCTCAAAGGAAGAGTGAAAGGGAAACAGCTGAGATGGAAACAAAATTACAACTCAACTCATGGAGAAAAACATTCTAAACAACATGACAGAGTTTGTGCATAACTAAGTAAACCTGATACTCGGAAATGGGAAGTTGGAGTGATAGATGAAGTATGCACCCCAGGGAGATTTGTTGAAAATTGAAGGCAGAATTTGAAGTGTACATGTAACTCACTTATTTCCTTTGAGAATATTGTAAAGCTTTGTGAGTATGAATGTGTTTCAGAGCTTGATCTAGAGGAGGCTGGGAAAGAAACAACATAAGCTTCCAGAATTGTGTAAGCCAAATATTGGATGTAACACCAATGAAACATTTCTTTGAAAAGATTGGAGAGATTCAATGAACTATATAGACTGTCATATTTACTTAATTAACCAATGTAAATCACTCTAAAAAGGGAGAGCAGAGCTGTTTGTTTAACTATGTGATGCATATATTTAATTTAATACACATGTAATGTGTAATTAAAGAAAGTGGAATGAGCAAACATTTGCTTTAGTAGTCGAAATAAGAACCCACATATTCACTGCAGCTTAAATGCATGAAGGCTTGCATAATGAGCAATGATGATAATCCAATAACATTCACATAAACTAGCGTTGGGATCCTGTTGTGTATGTGGCCTGTTTACACAACAATGTTATTAATAAAAATGCTGGAGACAGAAGCTAAGTTCATGGTTCTTTACTGGCAGAAACTGAACTCGGCACACATGTACAGATCAATACGCACCAAATAGCGCATGAAACGACGTGTTACTAAAACATAAAGTAGTCCCTTATTATACCGCAGGCTATTCGGTACACTCCTCCCCTTTTATTTTAATAGTGTATCAACTGTTTTTTTTACTGGGGCATTATGCTAAACAAATATGTTTACCCTTAACATACAAACACCTACCATTTGTTTACTTAGTAACTTAATAATATCAAATTATAACAAGCCTTTTTTTTAAACTTTTGGTCTAAGACCCATTTATAACTCAAGTCTCTGTGGGGGGGGTCTTCTCTAGCACTGAAGCAAATAGGTCTTCACTCTATTGTCTGGAATAAATTGAACAATCCACAAATTGGCAGGTTCCAGCCATAAAGAGTAGTCACCTCCATCTTGCAAAGATGACAAAAGCAAAGTGAAATCCATGAAAAGGTGAATGTTGTTCTTAAAAATATGTACAATCATCAAAACTGAGATGGATTGGGAAGTGTCTTCAAATAGTGTGTTCTTCAGCCTATCAATAAACTTGTTTGTATTAATACAGATTTCCATATAAAAGTCATGAAAAGTTGACCTCTGAGAGTAGGGAGTTAAGAAGATGTGCACCTCCAACTTGCTAAGAGCTCTAGGCAGCAGTTCACCTCCGTATAATGAAGACTCCTCTGTGCAACTGTCCTAGATATATACGCATCTTTGTGCTATCACTTGTTTTCCTTACCCACATCTCATTTGTTCCAAATGAGCTAATTACACAGCCAATCTTCGTATTCTCTTCAGATTCCAAATGGATAGCCTGACCTTTATGATACCATCCCTTATTGAAAAATAACTTTCCATCTTCTATTCATGCTTCATATCTTTGTGCTGGTGATTCAGCAGGAGTGCTGGGAAGATGCTCAGGAGAAGACGGAGATGCTGGTCTTTTCGGAGTTTTAAGATTGTGAGTTCGCAGATCTTCCATTCTCTCTTCATCTGTTAACAAGTAATTTAACTGCGCAGGTGCAGGTTTTCGTCTTTTGTCTGTAATTGGAACAGGGTCATTAGGTCATTATTGGCTTTACCTCCATAGAATCTCCTGTGAGTTCCATTGTTAGCGTCTCATTCTCAATCATCCTTTTCTTTTCTTCTAACTCAATCTTTTTATCTTCAAATTCCTTCACTGCTGCTTTCTTCTCTTTAATATAATTCCTTTCCACTTGTTCTGTCTCCAGTTGCAGAAAAAGCTCTGCATTTCATATTCTTTCCCTGTATTGTTGATCAAGTTTCTTCATCCTTTTTTGATACTCCTGTAAAGTGCCTCCTTGTAATTGCTGTAGCTGTCTTTTGAGAGATGTCAATTTCTCCTGGTACATCTGTTCTTTTTCTTCCAGGTAGTCTTCATCATCCTGCTTATTGGCAATATCTGTCTCACTTGCATCCTCTGTATCTTCATCTGAGTCGTGGCCACAGATACTGTATTCGTTCTCATCGTCGATGCCGTCTAGCTCCTCCTCATCATTGTAATAATCAACAATGGGTGAGAGGAGAGCTGTGGACATCTTCCCCACCAGGTTGCCTTCCTTTGTTGACACAACTAGTGCCTTGATGGTGTGAGTGCCTTGATGGTGTGCCAATCCAACTGGATTTTCCTGAGCCATTCACGTCCCAGCAATGGTGGTCCTCCATTTTTCAGTACATAGAGGTTCAGCTGCTGTGCTTTGTCTCCGTAGGTCACTGTCACTTTAATTTTAACTTTGGGACACACTTTCTGTCCTGTGTAAGATTTTAGCAGTAGTTTAGTTCATTTCAGAGGTATGTGAGAAAACAGTCATTTGTAGTCATGTACAGAGATCACTGTTAAAGCTGAGCCTGTGCCCAACTCCACTTTTCGTCTCACGCCCGCCACTTGTGGAGTGATCCATATTACTCTTCGATCATCTGTCTCTTTCATGCTGTGAAGTTGCAGACAAGACAATTCACTTTCGTCTGAGTCATTTTCATCAGAACTGCTTCCTTCATTTTGTGTACCTTGTTGTGTTTTCCTCTCTGGGGTTTCTTGTTTCTCTGTATTTCGCCTTTTTTCTGCTGATTACTAGCTTTGCATACTCTGCCAGTGTGGCCCTGTATGCCACAGTTTCTGCATTCTTTGTCTTTAAACCAGCAGTCATCTGGGTCATGTGACCTGTTCCCACAATGGTAACATTTCTTTCCTTCATTTCTGTTCAGCAACATTTTATTTGTGGCATATGCCAGAGATTTTTGTTGTATCTCGGAAGCACTCCGTGCCACTGTTTCCATTGATATTGTAATGTTTAGCACTTTCTCAAATGTAAGGTCTGTTTCACACAGAAGCTTCTTCACAGTGCATGCCACACACTAACCTACCCCTCAATGCTTCCAATAGACCAGCTCCAAGTTGACCATGTTCTGATAATTTGTGCAATTCAGCACAATATTCAGTAATGCTTTCATTTTTGCTTTGATTCCGATAGTGAAATTTAAATCTTTCAGCAATGATCAGTGATTTGGAGTTTAAATGCTGTTGGAGAGTGTCTACCATTTGCTTTAACGTTTTGTCAGCTGGCTTTTCAGGGGTTAACAAGCTCCATAACAGCCTGTATGATTTTTGCTCCCATAATACTGAGTAAGATGCTGGCTTTCTTTTCCTCCTTAACACCATTAGCCTCACAATATAACTCCACTCTTTCAACATAAGTTGCCCAGTCTTCAATGCCACTGTCAAATGCTGTAATGGTTCCAATCATTGCCATCTTTGTTATGTTAATTAAGCCCCGTTCTCCCCTTATTTTCTTTGTTGACTCATGTGTCCTTTTTGCTAGCGCCATGAGTGCACTCCATCTAGATGTGTGTGTGTTGCTTCTTTTTGTCTCCTTTTTGGGGCAGGCAGACCCTCAACCCCTGGGGGTCAGCGCCGGCTGTGATCTCAGCTGGACGTGCTGCAGCTCCGACTGTGCCTCTTGGTTTCCTGACATTCCCGACCCCGGCTGTGCTCCCACTTCCTTTCAGACTTGTGGCCTCACTCTGCCTCCTTCTCCCGCTCCTTGGCTCGTTCCTTGTGCTCTTCTTCCAAATGTCATTATCAATTAAAACACGCTGTTCCGATACGACGTAGGTTCATTAACCTTGTCACCAATCTGTTGTGTATGTGGGCTGTTTACACAACAATGTTATTAATAAAAACGCTGGAGAAGGGAGTTAAGTTCATGGTTCTTTACTGACAGAAACCGAACTTGGCACACCCGTACAGATCAATACGTGCCTAATAGCGCATGCAATGACATGTGACTAAAACATAAAGTAGTCCCTTATTATACTGTAGGCTATATGGTACAGATCCAAGCTGAGAAGATATATTCAATTGAGAATAAATTTTGAGGTCACTGTATTTCAGTCATTCATTATGCAGAACTTTACGAAGGGTATTCTATGATGAAAGTATAAAACACAAGAATATGAAATGGAGAATTCTACAACAATGCCCTTTGAATCTGGTATATACATAAGATAATCAGAGTTGAGAATGCTATGTTACGTATCAGAAGCATCCAAAAGTTCTTTAAGATTCACAGTCTAACTAAAGGAAAGCTCTGTGGGATTGCACCCACTATAATCACATTTGCTCAGTGGTGCACTAAATACCCAAATACACAAAGAAGAATCAGATGCAAGCTATGGTGATGAAGTAGCCAACGGATTATGAAGAAGCAGGGACTTTTCAAACTCATCGACATGGCAAAGACTGAATTACTGGCATCTGGGGACTGGTTTCCAAGTTGGAGAACGTTATCCCTCATACCATTCAGGCAACTCACCATTATACTGTACATACAAAATCTCACTTATTAGTCAACATCACATTAGCTCTAAAGACACTACCAGGACGGTGGAAGTTCCAGGTGTCAGGGAGCACGAAGTTTTGCAAAGTTACCATAACTAGAGAGAACCATCCTGGGAAACTGGAAGGTCTGAAGGCAGATAAGTCACCTGGATCAGATGGTATACACCCCAGAGTTCTGAAAGAGGTGGCTGGAGAGATCGTGGAGGCATTAGTAATGATCTTTCAAGAATCACTAGACTCTGGAATGGTTCTGGAAGACTGGAAAACTGCAAATGTCACTCCATTCTTCAAGATGGGAGAGAAACCAAAGAAAGAAAACTATAGGCCAGTTAGTTGGAACTCAGTGGCTAGGAAGATGTTGGAGTCCATTATTAAGGATGAGGTCTCAGGGTATTTGGAAACACATGATAAAAAAGGCTGTGGCCAACATGGTTTCCTCAAGGAAAAACCCAGCTTGACAAATCTGTTGGAATTCTTTGAAGTAGTAATAAGCAGGTTAGATGAAGGAGAATCAGTTGATGTTGTGTACTTGGATTTTCAGAAGGCCTTTGACAAGTTGTCACACATGAGGCTGTTTAACAAGCTACGAGCCCATGGGATTATGGGAACAATTCTAGCATAGATAAAGCAGTGGCTGATTGGCGGGAGGCAAAGAGTGGGATAAAGTGAGCATTTTCTGACTGACTGCTGGTGACCAGTGGTGCTCCACAGGGGCTTATGTTGGGACTGATTCTTTTTATGTTATATGTCAATGAAATGATTTAGATGATGGAATGGATGGCTTTGTTGCAATGTTTGCAGACGATATGAAGATAGGTGGAGGGACAGGTAGTTTTGAGGAAGTAGAGAGGCTATGGAAGGACAAACAGATTAGGAGAATGGGCAAAGAAGTGGCAGATGAATATGTGTCTGGAAGTATATGGTCATGCACTTTGGCAGAAGAAATGAAAGGGTTGACTATTTTCTAAATGAAAAATACAAAAACCGAGGTGCAAAGGGTCCTTGTGCAGGATTCCCTAAAGGTTAGTTTGCAGGTTGAGTCTGTGGTGAGGAAAGCAAATGCAATGTTAGCATTCTTTTCAAGAGGACTAAAATATAAAAACAAGGATGTAATGTTGAAACTTTATAAAACACTGGTGAGGCCTCACTTGGAGTACTGTGAGCAGGTCTGGGCCCCTTATCTTAGAAAAGATGTGCTGAAACTGGAGAGGGCTCAAAGGAAGATCACAAAAATGATTCCAGGATTGAATGGCTTGTCATACGAAGAGCGTTTGATGGCTCTGGGCCTGTATTCACTTGAATTCAGAAGAGGGGTGACATTATTGAAGCCTATCAAATCGTGAAAGGCCTTGATAGAGTGAATGTGTAGAGAATCTTTCCTATGGTGGGAGAGCCTAAGACCAGAGGACACAGCCTCAGAATATAGGGGCACCTTTTCAGAATGGAGATGAGGAGGAATTTCTTTAGCCAGAGTGTGGTGAATCTGTGGAATTATTTGCCACAGGCAGCTGTGGAGGCCAAGCCTTTATGTATATTTAAGGCAGAGGCTGATAGATTCTTGCTTGATCCGGGCATGAAGGGATATGGGGAGAATATAGGAGATTGGGGCTGAGAGGAAATTTGGATCAGCCATGATGAAATGACAGAACAGACTCAATGGGCCAAATGGCCCAATTCTGCTCCTATACCATCTGGTCTTACGAGGGCATTACTCAACATTGTTGTGCTGCGAAGTGCATCCATTGTGTTAAATAGATAGATCATGAACAAATCGCCTTCAAGGTAAGGGTGGGGAGTAGACAACAGGGGAAGGCCACAGGTATAGGTGTGGATAAAGGTTTTTGTTTCTGTTCTTCTGAAACAACCATAACACTTTATAGTAAACTGTGCCTCATTAAAGCCTAGAATGGATGATCTCTGCATCGACAACAAAACACTGTCAAATCAGATGAATAAGGTTGGTTCAGCTTAAAACTTGTTCCAGCTGAGTTGAATAGGAAGCGACTGTGGAGACAGGATCTATGATACTTGAAAATAAAATGTTAAAATAGCAAGATTAGTTTGCACAATTGTCAGTGAAGCAACATTTGAAAGACAGAAATTTGCAGCCCCACAACTAATGCATCAAATCAATGCTCTGTGCTCATACCACACATAGGCTTGAACTTGGCGAAAAACTGAACAGCCAGAATACTTGGAGAAGGCTCAGTCATTATCCCATCCACAATGATTGTGGATAGAAGTGGCAGGTGGACTGACCAATGGGACAGCCTTTGATGGTGCACTGAAGTAACTTTTACCCTGAAATATCCTGGGGAAACTTTAATAGTTAGCAAAAGCTAACAACAAATTTCTTACTAGCTCTTCCTTCGGTTGGTCCTGACGAAGGGTCTCGGCCCAAAGCGTCGACTGTACCTCTTCCTAGAGATGCTGCCTGGCCTGCTGCGTTCACCAGCAACTTTGATGTGTGTAACTCCCCATCTTAGTCAATTATAAAAGTTAAGAGATTTTTAATTGTTTTAGAATGTCTCCAATTTTCAGAGAAATTTAATAACAATTAAAATGAAATTGATAATTAAAAGTAAATGATTAGTTATCTTAAAATAAAAATACATGAAGCACATAAAACATTGATAAATATTCATAAACAAAAAACATAATCCAAAATATATATGGAAATAAATATACCCTGTGTTTTTACCTTGCAGTAATCATTTTGCAAATCAATAAGGTCCCAGGTCCTATTCAGGTCCAATCTGTAGGATTCAAGTTTCCTTAATACAAATTGTGGGCTATCTCAGCAAGATAGAACCTTGTTGCTGGCCGGAGTGCATTGACAGATGCAGCACCATCTGTAGCTCAGCAAGTTTGGGACTTCCACGTTTGACAATGCCAATGTGCAAGACCTGGACGTGCTTTCATTTCATATAGGTGATATCATGGAACAGGCTGGGAATGTTGGCTGAGTAAAGGTATTGTAGGCAGCCAGTCACTCCTGGATCTATACATTATGGCTTATGATTTACTACCAAAGACTGCACTGCAGATATTAAGGCTTCTTTGGCAAATCCTCTCAAACACAAGACCTTCATTAGACTTGAGACTTCCTTCAGAAAGAATGATGAAGTAGGTCAATGTGGAGTTTCACACCAACCTAGGCTGGACATGTGCAGGTGTTACCTCATCAGATAAAGCATATTGCTTCCAAACAACTATTGTTGGACTATCCTTCTCACCGGACTGTTGCAGATCAAGGAAAAGCCCCCTTTTCACTTTCTTCAAGGACAATAATAGATGAGCAATAAATGCAGCAATAATGGTTACATTGCCAGCATTACTCATAATTCAAGAACAAATTCAAAGAAGCTGTACAATTTTATATACAGTATATCATCAGAGAAATTGCAATGATGTTAGCCATGGTAAGTTAGAGGATACAGTGTTTTATAAGGGCAAAAACATTATACCTTATAAAACATAATTATTCTCCTGCTAAAGTAGAAGTATATGTCATTTTTACAAAGTGTAATTAATGCTAATTAAAGACAGGGTCGTTCACTTAAAGGTTAATAAATATCGAGGCTAAAGAGTACAACTCTGGCTTTGATCGTGAGAAGATCAATTAAAAGCTTGCATACATTTGGGCTCCAGTTTCTGTTCCTGGAGAGATTTCCTGTATGTTTCAAATAACTAAAGAATACCTCATAACCTTTTGCTTAAAATGTGACATTGAACTTTACACTTTACAGAAGATGCTGTCAGTCATTCTTGGGAACCCTAACCTTCGAGACAGCCATATAGGGGACTTTACTCTTTATTTATTGATAGACAGTGGATGACACTGACAAGGATAGCCCTTGAACCAGGCGGTCATTTCACTAGAGAGTTAGTAGTGAACCACATTCCTAAGGGTCTGGAGTCAAGGTCAAGGTCTGGGTCTTAAGCAAGGCTTGAACTTACCCAGAGCAGCAGAGACCAGGAGTTCAAAAGAAGAACCTTCAAAGTGAGATACTGTAGTAAAAGAGGTAGATGATTGGCCGATGGAGTGTAGCTTTTATATCCTTTTAGGGTATAAAACACAAAGAGAAAAATGAATATTACTCAAAACGGTAACTGAAACAAGATTTCTAGTTAGTAATGGAGACACAAGAAACTGCAGGTGCTGTAACTGCAGTTTCTTGTGTCTCCATTACTAACTAGAAATCTTGTTTCAGTTAACTGTAACTGGTCCAGTTAGTAATCTTGTTTGCTAATTAATCTAAAGAATTACAAAAAAAAAACTAGCTTTCTCCCCTAACTACTAACTAAATAAATTCATTTAGGCCACATGTCACGTATAGGACCTGCTATCTGAAGGAGTTTGCAGAAACCAACTAGTCTCATGCAACTCCATCTGCAGATGTTGTCAGCAGCAGAAGGATTTTTGTCTCAAAGTTGAGCTGGAGTCTGAGGATTGGATTTTCTGACGCAGCAAGAAGTAGACAAAGTTATCTAGGGACTTGTTCCAAGAGGCACCCTTATCCTTAGGTGAGACACCGCGGGACTGTGAGTCAAGCAAGATGGGAGGGAGAATGGTACTTGGATCGAAAGATGGCACTGGAGGATCCTTAACTCTTGTTCAACAGGTATAAAATTCTTGCTGTCTGTGTGAATGAGAACAGAGACTACAGGGAGAATAAGCAACCTGAACATACAGTAACTAATGCAACAAACACCATTCAAGCTGAGGGAGTGGAATTGAATGTGGTAATAAAAGAGACAGAAAACACATGAGGGAAAGATTCTCTTTGTGGCTGAGAGCTTGAGATCTCGTTGCTGCCATGCTTGTCCCGTGTCAGGATTAATCATGCCCATACTCCCCCTCCCCCGAGATGAAGAGGAATGGAGTCAGTGGGCAAGATGTTGCTGGTGTGCTCCACTTTGGAACCAATAATGTAGAGCGGACTAAGGACGTGGTCCTGTTAAAAGAGTATAACTGGCCAAGAGCCAAACTAAAAGGCAGAACCTTAAAATGAATCTCGGGGTTATATCTGAACTATCTACAATTTGGGATTGGGCCAATGAGATCAGAATATTAAATGCATGACTTAAAAATAGTATGGGAGAAATGGGTTCAATTCATGGGGCGCAAGGAAGAAAGAGAGCTGTTCCATTATGATGGCCTTCACTTGAACCTGGGATAATATATTAGTATTGACAGAAAATTGGAGTATGTTAATTAAGTGGCAAAAAAACACAGAAAGGATGAATAAATTGTTCATGTTCATGCTACCAAGCTTTAATTTGTGGAATAGCACCTTTGAAAGTGACCACAGCTGTTTACAAGTTAAATTAATGAACTCGGTAAGTGGAACATATGCATTGTATCTGTTGACATACAAATTTAGGCGGAAAAGTTAGTTGTAAGAAGGACAAAAAGGGACTTCAAAGACATATTAAGGATATAAGTAAAACTACACCAGATAGAGTACAATGTGGGGAAATATGAGGTCGCTCATTTCGGTACGAAGAATAGAAAAACAGAATATTGTTTAACAGTGTGAGAGCAACGAAAGCTGGTGTTCAGAGAAATCTGAATGTCCTGGTACAGGAATCTCAAGAGCTTTGTATGCAGCTATTGTAAGTAACTGCATTTCACCATACTTCATCCAGTATAGATTTCTAGGCCCATATATTTGGAGTGTTATGCAGATTCCCAGTAGAAGTGCTGGAAAACATGTGAAAGTCTGCACTGGGTTCTATGTAGAATTCAATCCTCAAGTATAATCAAGGAGCCCCCGTGATCAGTAGTGTGGAAGTTCAATAATTTGTTGTGTAGAGGTTCATAATTTCTGCATAGTCATGAAGGTAAATGCTGCAGTGGGTCATGAGGAAGTTATTACTGCTGGGTTTTGGCTGTCCATTGCTGGAAGCGATAATAAAAGGAGCAGATAGGAGGAGGCCAGACCCTGAGAGCGTTGAGTGTGATGTTTGGACAAATGCTTTCAGGGGTGTCATGCAAAGAATTTAAAACTGGGGAGAAAGATATCTGTTGAGCTTGCTACCTTATTTTCTCCAGACATCTGACTGCCATCCCATCCAATTTGTGAAGGGATAGCACTGCAAAACCCACCTCACAAACCACATTTAGAACAAAGCCTGATTTAAGAATAGTGTCAATCCCTTCAAGGTCATCTTCTTTCTAGTTTTGACTTCTGATATTACTGAACTTCAATCTAAGGTATGATCACTGAAACAAAATCAGAGTTACAGTTTACAAAAGCAATAAATGGCTCCCAAGTGGTGAATAAATAATTATGCCTGAGGCACTCTATCTATTGAATATATTCTCCAATTCCACTGTGAATTTAACAACACATTTATCTGGTATTGTAAATTATTTTGTAAATGAAAATTGTAATAGAGCTTGAAATCTTTATTAGTCCTAGGCATGGCAATTTTCAATATCCTAAACAATTGTTTAATAAATAGTCAGAAATTATTTTATCCATATATTATAAATTTTGGCTCTGTATTAGATACTTTCTCATATTTAACATCTCTCATTAAGTAATCCCTGGTTCACTTTTCCCATATATTACAAATGTTACACCAAGGCCTCATCTCCCCTTTCTGCTACAGGTAAAAAAAATCCCATGACTCTATTTGAAAGAAACGCTGGGAAGTCAATACAAGATAAAAATTATCCCTCAGTCAATACCCAAAATATTATGTCTGGTTTCTTGCTGTAAATGGACTTTATCCTCCTTTGTGACTGAAGTTATTGGGTATCAATTCTTTGAGCCATGCTACTGTCATTGAAGATGCTTTATGAGATCCAAGTTTCTCTTGCTCAGAGTCAAGGACTATATCAATAAAAGTCCATCTTTTATTATTTGGATACTGTTTATAACTCTAGTGTCTTATTGAGTGCAAATATACTTCGGACAACTTTTGACCCATCATTGCTGTGACTGCCTTTATCCACCTCTGTAACTACTCTGTCTTATTTCACCTATTGCTAGAACCTTCATGTGTGCACTTGTTCCTTCTCAACTGCCTACTCTTGATTGATCTACCTAGATCCTCAATCTTTAAAATTTCACCTGTGTCCTAACTCAGACCAGCTCTAACTTCCCCAACATCCTGTTGTGTCAACCCACTTTTACTTCCTAGTTGAACAACACCAAGAGTTAAAATCCTTACCTTTTATTTACAGACACTTCATTGGCCCATTTCTCTCCTCATCCCTGCTGCACCCCCCCTCCCAGTCAGCACATTAGTTCTTACATACCTTTGAATCTTTACTTCTTGAATGATGTTCATTTCAGAAGTTAATTGCTCCACTATTGCTAAAGCTCCAGAATTTCCCTCTCCAAAACCTCTCCACCTCTCTAACAAAATGTTTGGTGATCCATTCCAAACTTTACTCAGAATCAAATCTATTCTCCTACAGAATGCCTTGAAACATTTTGCAAGGTCAAAGTGAAAATCTAAAAGGAAGTAATTATTGTTGTTCTGTGATCACACATGCTTGTTCTCTTATCATCAGGCAAGTACATATTCATATGAAGTAAGACTGATTTATGTTACTCTGCAGTAAAATAGTAATTATGTTTCCAACTTGAATCTACCTCAAAAAATATTAACATGCCACGTAGCCTTTGGTCATGTCATAGAGTCATAGGACTGTATAGCACAGAAATGATGTTTTAAGATCATCATGTCCATGTTGACCATTTTGCCCATCTACACTAATCTCATTTGCCTACAATAGCTCTGTATCTTTCTCCATATTTGCCTATTTAAATGCCTGTATCAATGTCTCATAAATCTAGTGACTGCATCATTCATCCTTCTCTGGTCACGAGTAAAAAGATATTAACCTATCTCTTCAAAAAACAACTTACCCCTCAGATGCCCTTTAAACTCCTTCCTTTTTTCCCTAAACCTATCCCCTCTTGATTTTGATAATTTAACATAGCTCTGCAATGTCACCCTTTAACCCTGTTTGCTCAGAGAAATCAAAGCCGGCCAATTCAACCTCTTCCCCTAATTAAAGTCCTCTAATCCAGGCAAAATCCTGATGAATTTTCTTTGCACTCTCTTCCAACATGGCCACCTGATTCCAACTGTATGGTGACAAGATCAGAATAGAACATTTCAAATGTGGTTTAAACAATGTTTTGTAAAGTGTCTGAGCACACATCAGTTTTCTCCATTTCCAAGTTTTGTTCATTTGGTGCTAGGTAGAAGGCTTATATACATTTGATTTTTAAATATCTCATTACCTTGGCATCCAAGGATTGTCCCATGTAAATACTACTACTGCTACTATACTGTATATGACCTGGCAAATAATCCCTGCTCTGCTGACTGGAATGAAGCTATTGAAACAGGAGGGGACAGCATCCCAGATACTTCTTTGAGGTCTAGTCCACATTTCTGGGAGCTCTGTATTGTGGGTTTAAAGAAGGCTGGTTTGAATTTAACATAAAAACATTTTTTAATGCAAACTTACATGAAATTCCCCAGAGTTCAAGGTGTTGGAATACAAAACCAGAAAGACACTCCACTGCCCAACACTTATGACTCTTACAACAAATAATGTTAAATAGTGTAGCTGTCACCGTCAGGACTGCTGGAGGAACATGGATGAAATAGAATTAGTTAATTTTAGTTATTTTTTTATAATTCATTAGAAGTGTAGAGCTTCACTAGTTTTGAGGACATCCAACAAATACTATTGCCATTGCATCCAGGGATAAATAATTTCTTAGTATAGACCATGAGCAATTTCGACTGCAACTCACATTTGGCTAGTCTTTCAAGTAATCATTGTCACCCTCATTTTAACATAGTTCATTAGTCAAGACTGATAAGTTAAATGCATATATTTAAAAATATTTTCTAAATACTATTGCCATTTAATAACTTGTAAATTAATTTTGCCTGTTGCTTCCCTCCACTGTATTTTACATGAAGTTGCACAGTACTACCCTGTTATTTGTATATTGCATGCTAATAGCAATTTTCAACAAAAATACAGGATAAAGGAAGAGTTGTTAAAAATAGTTGGAAATGTTATGCGTCGTATTTCTTTTTTTTTGAATGCTTCATTGAATAAATAGCCAATACTTTATTTAGTTCAAGGTTCGTTGTGTCAACAAAGGGAAGTCAGTCTAATTTTTCAATTAGGTGATAGGAAGACTTGATTAACTGTTTGGGATTTATAAACTGTGATTCAGAACTTACTACACCTGAATTTAAGTGAATTTAACAAAGATGATGCTAAAAATAATTTATCATAGGGTCCTCAAATTCCAAATACCTTTAGTTTGAATGAATTGCTGTGCTGGGATGTGTTGTTGGGGATTGGAAGAGAGAAAGTCAAAGCACTAATTTTGCTCCTGTAAGATCAACAGGAGATAAAAAATAATAGAATAAGATTTATCAAATCTTATTCTATTATTGCAATATCTGAGTCTCATTGGAAAGGTAATAAGTCTCTCTGTCATCAGTTACCTTGCATCAGTCACCTTACTTGGACTGTTTTCCAAAGTTATAGAAAAGCTCTTAAAATGAATTCCTATAATATATTGACCACCAAAGTTAAACTAATCCAATCCTCTGGCACCGACCCTCTACACAAGGGGATTGTGGAGGCTCAGTTGCTGAGTACAGTCAAGGCAGAGGTCAATAGATTTTTCGCTATTAAGAGGATCAAGCTAGAAGGGTTAAGTGGTACTGAGTTTAAAAAAAATCAGCCCTGACCTTATGGAATGGCAGAGCAGAGCCGGCAGGACAAGGTGAACAGACTACTCCTGCTTGTACTTTAAGTTTGTTTTAGGTCCAAATTATTGAGTGCCTTGATAGGCATATATGCATAAAAAGAACTGAAAATTACCACTTGCTGCCTTAAGCACTGCTGGCAGAAATCTCAAGTGAACAAAAAAACAGTGAAAGAGACAAACTAGGAGTTTTAGGTTTGTAAGTTAAAGAATAAAAGTTGTTGCAACTGAATTCATGCACATAAAATAAACTGCAATGATTTAGTGCCAATTGTACTCTACAGCAACTCTGCAGATGAATAAGAATTTCAGTAACACGAACCAAATCACCAAATATATGGTCCAAAGATTGTTTGATGACTTTTCCAGAAACAGCTTTAGTTAAAATTCAAGGGTCCTGTGTTGTAGTTATAGAAATAAAAGCAATGACTAGCTACCATTATACTCCATATAATTGATGAAAATCTTTGACCAAATACATTCCATCTCAGTTTTAGCCACGAGAGATTTACTTTCATAATGTTTCATGTAACAGATGATTAATGCTGATATAGAAAGTCCCATTGAGATGGAGCTCAGTGTCGACTAAGATTTGTCAGCTTGGAAGTATAGATTATTTTTCTGTTTCTGGAACTTTGTGACCAAGGGAGCATGAAGCTTGATTGTTAAATCCATCCATGGAATCCCCAGGGCTACAAAATGCCAGAAACATTAAATAGGCCACTTAATACTAACCTTATTCAGTATGCTGGACTATTTTGTTTTCAAGATTTTTCTCTCCTTTCCATAATGTTCATGTGAAATGTGATCAAAGAAAAAATTATTCTCATTGGATTATGTTAAAATATTAATATGTTTGGTTTGACTGACTAAATTAAACATCGGTGGTGTATTGGTTTGAATATTTAACTTTTGCTTAGGAAAAACATGTTTCCTAGGTGATAACCTTTTATGAACCACCCTGGAATTCACTGCCATGCATGAAGATGCTCCAGGACCAGAGTTTTCCTCTTTGATTCTCTGATTACTGAGATTATTCAGAAAATAATTGTATTCAAATGTGGTCAGCTAAAATTCACGGTCAATTAATTATTGATTTTTAAAAATTTGTGTTTTCAAGCTAAAGATGCATTATTTATATGCACAATTATGTTTCAAAACAAACATAACAAATAATTTCAAAAATATAAATAATTATGTACTGTATGCAAAATTTCCTTATAACGTAATTCAAATTATTTTCAATGTAATCTCTAATTGAAAATTCATAGCAGAATCCAATACAGTATTAAACATCAGATGGCTCCAAATTGAAAATGGACATCCAAAGTATAATAAAAATCTCTTGAAACATTACTTCAAAAGAATAAAATTTAATTCCCATGTCAAGCACTAATTATTAGTTGGGAAAAAAATATTGTGCAAGGTGCAAATTTCACATTTAAAGTAAATTTATTATCGAAGGATATGTACATCACCAGAAATTCATTTTCTTGTGGGCATTCACAGTAGATACAAAGAAACACAATGAAATCAATGAAAATCTGCAAAGAATCAGTGCGCAAAGACAATAAACTGTGCAAACGCAGTACAGAATAAGAATATAATAATAATAACAACAACAAACAAATAGCAAGATCACAAGTGGTAGATGTCCTTAAGAGTGCGTCCATAGAATGTGGAATCAGTTCTGTGTTGGGGTGAGTTATCCCCTCTGGGTCAAGAACCTGATGGTTGTGGGGTAATAGCGATTCCTGAACTTGATAGTGTGGGCCTTGAGGATCCTGATCACAGCATCGAGAAAACAGCATGAACTAGATGGTGGGGTCCTTGATGATGTATGCTGCTTTCCTGCAACAGTGCTTCTTGCAAGTGTGCTCAGTGGTGGGTGGGGGGGGGGGTGCGGGTGTTACCTGTGATGGACTGGGACATACCCACTACTTTTTGCCACACATATTTCCTTGGCAATAGTTTGGTCATTTCTAATATTTTTTAAATAAAATGTTCAAATATTTATAATTAGTCATCATAAAATACAGACCTCCCAACTGTGACCAATGATGCTACAATTCTCTGTGCCTTCCAGCTATTATGGTCACTAAAGGCAACTCCAATCAACTATACATAGCTGTGTTGCTACTCAGCTGCAACGTAGAGTACTTCTTGGCTCAACCTTCAATAATCTTTTCATCTTTCTTCCTGGCTCTGTTTATTTAAATTTGTTTTGTTGATTCCTTCCTTCTCAGTCACAGCTTAAAACCAATTTGTCCTTTGCTTGCTGTTCTCCTTGGAGCCATTTAAACTCTGCTTGTCTGCTCCCCGTCCTTTTTCTGTACATTTTTTTTGGCTCTATTCATTATTTCTATTCCTTGACTCAGTTCATGTTCTCAATGCAAAGGCTGGTCATGCAGTCGTTTCTCATTTTTTGTGCCCTGATATCCGGCTCTAATTTCAACTCCTACATTTCATCACAAAGTGTGATACCAGGCTTCACCTTCTCACTTTGACACCTCCACCCCCCTGACTTCACACCTTTACCTCAGCCCACCTCAGCTGTTACCTTTCTGTGGGATTTCTCTGTTTATCTTCTAAAGTTAAAGTAGAGAGGAGATTTGGAAAAATAAAGGTAGGTTAGACCAGGAATTGGAGATCAGATAAACAGATTGAAGAAGGAAATCCTGCAACAAGGAAAGCACAAGTTCTGTCGTAAGGTTAGGTGGACAGAGCCTCTAATGGCACATTCCTGTCTGACCACTTCATTAGCTCCTCCATCACTGCATGTTCCTGTTAAAATCAATGCTTAGAATTGTTCTTAATTACCTACTTGGGCCTTTAGCTCCTAAGTGAAGCATAGGCCATCGATGACCTCCTGTCTCGATTGTCCTCTGAAGTCGATGGCATGGTTGGAGTTCATCAATCTATTTCACCGGCTGTACAGGTGATTGGCCTATACAGTGTCACCCGAGCCCTCTTGGCCGGCCTTACCCACTTCCACCTCAGAATGGGAGCGTAGGGTTGGACTTCCAGAGGTGGCTAAATTGTGCTGGGATCTAAATGATTCTGTTGATCCTAAACATGTGAATGTTAAAATGACCCCACCCTGGAAGTCTGTAACAGGCAACCTTGAGTCTGCTGTAAGCACACCAGTTAAAGCAGCTGTTGAGGTGAATATGAGCTGCTTGCCCCCATTCACGTAAACATGAAGCTGGAAGCTAGGCTATGCTAGTGGGGTGTTGGTCTGGTCTAATAAAGTGCTCATGGGTTGTTGCTGAGCATAATATAAAACGGAGCCAAAATTTATAGACTTTCAAGAAAACCAGATGTTCTTGCATGTGTAGTAAGGAACATTTAATATATAACAACAGGAATTCTGCAGATGCTGGAAATTCAAGCAACACACATCAAAGTTGCTGGTGAACGCAGCAGGCCAAGCAGCATCTATAGGAAGAGGCGCAGTCGACGTTTCAGTCCTGACGAAGGGTCTCGGCCTGAAACGTCGACTGCGCCTCTTCCTATAGATGCTGCTTGGCCTGCTGCGTTCACCAGCAACTTTGATGTGTGTTGCTTGAACATTTAATATATATATGTTTTTGAAAACTGCAAAGCAACAAGGTGGAATGAACGGCTGCAGGGGAGATACAATGCCGGGGGAGTTACAAACTATTTTAAGTTAGGCAATGTAACCTATTGATCAGAGAACATGGAGAATTTATTATTTCAGTCTTCCTGATCACAAGCTTTATTTAGTGAACTCAGCTCAGCATCAAATGAAAAATAGTTAAAATTAATTCATACCTAACTAAGTGTTAGCTGTGCTTAACTTGGCAGAGATATTGAAGAATTGCATGTGTAAAGAACACAGGCATCTGCTTCGGGTGTAAATAATGCTGATATATGTAAGATACAAAGATCAAAATATATAACCAACGTCTAGTTCTGACATGTTTATTCAATGTATTTAACTGAAGCTCTAGCAAAGCAAAAACACAAAAAATATTTTTGAAACCGGGATTCCAGCAAGAACTCATATCAAAACAATGACCATCATTTTCCCTTCGTGTTTGTTGACTATGCTGTTGTGTATTTCTAAGATATTCCGGTTATAGCTCAAACATCAGATTGTTGTCATTTCTATGAATTCCCATTGATCTTAATGAAAGTGCATACTTTTGAATCTACTTTCACTTCTCCACAGTATTGCACTATGCAGACATCTTTAACAACCAACCTTTCAATAACTTGGTCTATGAACTCTTGGATGTTAAAATAATAGAATAAATGAATGAATTAGCTGTTATGCAAAACTTTGATTGATAGATATTTCAGTCATTCTAGTGAGTGCAATGAATGAGGAAAAAATAGTATCAGGCTTCACTGTCACATCAATTCATATTGGGGTTTAATAATCTGTTGTGGAGTGCATGGAAAGCCATTACAAAGGATCCAACAATTAGATTCCTCTCCACAACCCACTCCTGGCTCAGAAAAGAAAAGTGCTGATTAGTTATGCAGATCAACATGTACTTAAATCTTTTCCTGTCTAATGGTACATGTAGTGATGCAAGTTATCATCCCACAACCAGTTCTGCAAGTCGATAATACTGTCTGCTAAGTGTTTCCATAATGCCTGGCAACATCATTACTTTGATCTTTACTTGAGTAACAGATACTTCTGGTCCTAGGCTCTGAATGCAAATTGATCCAAATGAAATTATGGACAAGTACAATGCTAATCAAGAAAATTCAGTCTTATCACACTCAAAGGAGATTGATGAAAAGAAAATAATAAGGATATACACAGGTCTGTTCAAATAGTGCTTTTCCAATTGCGTTGATGCAGAATAAAACATAAGTTTCATATCAGGGCATTTTCTGTTGCAATGTGCTGCTCTTGCCTTTTGCCTAGTCATGCAACACTTATTTCTAAAAATGTTTTAACACCTGCTGCTGAAACTTACTTTCTTTCAAATCACAAGCAGGCTTTGGCAATAACAGGCCCTGTTTAGTTCCCAAGGTCAAATTTCAGGCTTAATCAAATCCTGATACAACTTGGGACAGACACAAGTTAGACATAACATTGAATAAAACATGTTATACTTCAGACATCATTGTATTTTGTCAAACTCTTACAATGATAATGATATCAGAATATATTGTGGATTAGCACAGGAAAGTATCTAACATTTGTATCTGTTGTCATACTTTATAATTATTGAATTGCATTTTTAGTTATCACAACAACTATACAATATTCCCCAATCAATGCACGTAGAGAATCAAGTGTTGTGGTCACTGCAGTATTGTAAATATGATAAACAGTCTCCTAGCAAACAGCTGATTACTATACTTCAGTAAAGTTAAGTGTGAAGGCTATATATCTAATATAACTTAATATTATTGGCTTTCATTAAATATTCTTCATTGTTCCACACTTTTTGCACTACTTGGTTTTATTTTTCCACTTGAAAAAAATGTCATCATAATACAGTTGCCAACACAATAAGATTTTTTCATCTCTACCCTAATGTCCATTGTTTACATCAGCACAGAGATGATCGAATTCATTATTCAGTCAGCCCAATAATGTCTGAGCATTGGAAGAATAAAATCTATCCCTTTTAAAAAATGTATTGACCTGTTTGTTTTCTTGCATAACCTTTTAAATCTATAACAAACGTATTTCTATGTATAAAATAATGTTGAATAAATGAAGCTGTGCTCATTTAATCTTCACTATACTCAATCCTGTAAAATAAAAATGCTCTATTGGACTCCATAGAAACTCTGGCACTAATTGCTTATGATGCTCACTACTGATCAGCAGGAAATGGGCTTTATTCTAATTACCGAGAGAACTGCATAAATGGGCTTCTGGCTTTAAACAAAGGACGAAAATTCTAACGATCAGCAGAGCATCAGCCTTAGTGAGGTGAAATAACACAATCAATGTGGACTGGATTGCAGAAGTAAGACCACAATCAAATCACCCACGATCTTAATAAATGGCAAAGCAGGCTTGAGGGGCCGAATGGCAAACTGTTGCTCCAATTTCTATGGCCAATTGTTTGTCTGCAAGGTTACATAGTTCCTTAGAATGTAGTGTCTCAATTGAAACTGATTTTTCAGATATCCAAGGTGTTATGTGTTGTGGAAAGAAGTTTATCACTCCCACATTTTCCACCAGTATCAAAGGAATCCACAAGCATTGGGTTCTTTTAACTTTGGCTAATCCAAACACCTGCCATAAGGAATTGAAGGTCTTCCAGATGAGGAGCTTCAAGTTCCTAGGTGTAAGTATCACCAATAACTTGCCCTGATCCAGCCACATAGACACTATAGCCAAGAAAGCACACCCATGCATCCTCTTCCTCAGAAGTTGAAGGAAACTGAGCATGTGGCCGATATCCTTCACCAGGTTTTACCGATGCGTCACAGCTGGGTGTGGCAACTGCTCTACCCCAAGATCACTAAAGGATTGCAGAGAGTTGTGAACACTGCCCAGTCTGTCATGAAAACCAGACTCCCCTCCACGGATTCTGCCTACACTTCTCTCTGCCTCAGGAAAACAGCCAACATAATCAAGGTCCCTACCCATCACAGTCATTCTTTCTTCTCTACCTTCTAGTGGGCAGAAAGTATAAAAACTTGAAAATACTTACTACCAGAACAGGGCAGCTCCTATCCCATTGTTGTAATGCTCTTGAATGGACCTCTTACCTGAAAAAGATAATTCTTAATCACTCTGACTACTTAATCACAGCCTTTCCACCTTGTTTGCCTGCCTGCACTGCACTTTCTCTGTTACTGTTATGCTATATTCTGCATTCTTTTATTATTTTCCTTTTGTACTACCATGATATACATGCGTATGGAATGGAATATACATGCATGGAATTGATATACTGTGTCTGGAATGATCTGTCTGGATGGCATGCAAATAAATTATTTCTGTTGTGGAATACGTAACAATTTCCGATGATAATCTCCACCTCCAGCTGTTCAGCTCTCTGGTCAGAGCATTCTAAATACTTGGGTGAACATGGGAAAAAGAAATTCCTAGTGTGGAAAACCCCCTTCCTCGGCCCTGTCTCCACCATCTTAAAGGAGGAGTGCTTGAGATCGACAGCCTTCATCTATTTCCCAGGAACTCCTCACAATTTCTGAAACACAATTCCTCCCAAGTGTAGTCTGGTTACTTCCTTCAAACAACCCCTCCCAACCCATAAGCCTTAAGCCTAACCCACTGCGTATCCATCACAAGCTGATGCATTTTCCAGCAATACCTTCATTGTTGTTTTAATTGCCTTATATTCTTTCTGAGTGCATTGGAGGACTGACTCACTTTCAACAGCTTTGTGACTCATGACAGTTTATTTATTTTATTATTTGCACATTAATTGTCCGTCATTGGTATTTATTATTTTTCATAGATTCTAATGTACAAGGGGTTATTGATAAGTTCGTGGCCTAAGGTAGAAGGAGTCAATTTTAGGAAACCTAGCACATTTATTTTTCAACATAGTCCCCTCCTACATGTACACACTTAGTTCAGCGGTTGTGGAGCATATGGACCACTTCTTTGTAGAGGTCGGCGTTTTGGACCTCCAGAAAGTGGTCCACAGCAGGGGTGATTGATAAGTTTGTGGCCTAAAGTAGGAGATGAGGAGAAACTTCAAACTTTCGGCATTTTCACTCAAAGAGTTGAACTGCATCCGCATGTAACAAGAGCTGTATAACTGATCTCCTTCTACCTTTGGCCACCTCTTCTCTTGCTCCCACACTTCTACATGCCGTCAACTCCACTGCAGACCTTGCCTTGGTCTTAGACAAATAGTCTAAGACTATTTAATAGTCTAAGACTAATAGTCTAAGATTAGTCTAAGACTTCAAGGCACAAAGTGAGGATGGTCTTTGCAGTGACACATGGCACATGGATCGCAGGCACTGATGCACTGAACAGAGACGGTCATCGTTGAAACAGATGTAATCTTCCTGCCCTTCCAACCACTCACCATGGCCAGCAGATGTCTAGACCTCTACATGCCTGTGCAAATCAAGTGGGAGCTTTTGACTCCTGCATATCTATTCACTTTGTGAAGGACTGAATCGATAACGTAAAATCACAGGACTTTTAAATTCATTATGGAAAGAATTTTCATCAAATATTCTCCCAATATCATAATTTGCAGTCAAACTTGCCTATTTGCCTCGTTTAAATGCCATGAGTTTTTATGGCTTTATGCTGCAGCATTAAATCCCAGGAATGTATTGCTATTCAGTAAATAGCTTCCCTTTGTTTCTATTTCCTTCTTGCCATTCTCCACAGCTTAAAATACTAATTGCTGATCAGAGCAGCAGCTTTTTTCCATTAATATATACAGACAGACTGAGACAAATCCAGCACAGAAATCCACATGGACACACATCATAAATCATTAAGAATGCAATGCCTTTGTAACTGTAATGGTTGTAAAATTTAATGTTTGGGAGGGCACATGTTGGCCCTCAGACAACACAAATCAACTAACTATATATCCACTAGGATTACCCACTTAATTGTATTCTTCAGTTTAAACAGCAGATGATCATAAGGCGTGTCGGACTAGATGTCTACAATATAATGCATTTACATACAAGTGGGATTAGATTCATCTTTGGCAATGGTCCTTATAGAGTTTCTCCTCTTTCCATTTCAGTTTTTCTCTAACTTACTCATCTGCACATTGAGACACTACATCTGGAGGTGAACTCAAGGACACAGCAGAGTCCAGCCGCAGAATACTGGTGTATTTGGCAGAGGAACTGGATGCACTTTACATCTGATCCCTCACATTTATGCCAACCATGATAAGTAGCTTAATCTGACTTTTAAAGCAAGTGAATGGTTTACATATTATATTTCAGATTATTGTCTTATTTCATTTCTCAGAGTTAAAGGTTATGGAGTCATAGGTCCTTCAACCCAGCTTGTCTGTTTTGACCACCTGTACCTATTTCACTTGCTTGCATTAATCCCATGGCTCTCTGTGCCCTGCTCAGTCAGATACCCCTCTTAAATGTTGGTACTGTTCCTGCCTCCTCCACCTCCTCTGACAGCTCATTCCAAAAACTGACTCCTCTTTGTGTGGAAAATAAAGTCCCTTAGTTGCTTGTTAAACCACCTTCTTCTCATCTTAAGTCCTTGCCTTCTAATTTCTGACAGACATATGATTCAGACTCTGGCTACCTACCCTGTTTCTGCCTCTTATAATCTTGCTTATTTCTATCATTCCGCCTTTCACCTTCCTTTGCTCCAGGTAAAACAGTCCCAGTTTATACAATCTCTCTTTATAATTCAATCCCCCCAGTCCAGGCTACATCCTGGCCAATTCTTTCCATGCCCTCTTTAACTCTAGTATAATGAGCAGAACTGCATGCAGTGCTCCCAGTACAACCTAAGCAATGTTATGTACAATTGTAACATGACTTCCCGACTCTGTACTCAGTGCCTCAAATGAAAAAGGCAGGCTTGCTATACATTTTCTACACTACCCCATCTACCTGTATTGTCACTTTCAGGGAACGAGGTACTTGTATTCAAAGGTCTCTTGGTTTAACAATGATTCCCACAGTCCAGACTTTCAGAGAATATGTCCCTCCCTTGTTTAGCTTCCCAAAATGCATTATTTCACACTTGTTGGAGTAAAATGCCACCTGCCATTCCCCTTCACACTTTCCTAGTTGATCTATATTCTATTGTATCCGTTACTGTCTACTATACCACTGTTTGGTGCCAGCTGCAAACTTACCAATCATGTTACCTAGGTTCTCATTCAAACCATTAACATATCTGATAAACAACAGTGAATCCATTACCAATCCCTGTAGTAAATTATTGGTTATAAGCTTCCGATCTGAAAATCTGCTCTCCACTAACACACTCTGCCGCCTACCATTATCAAAAGTTTATCCCAGAACTTTAACAAACTTCCATCAATGTACAGTAGAGAGCATCCTGACTGGTTGCATCATGGCCTGGTATGGAAATACCAATGCCCAGGAATAGAAAAGGCTATATAAAGTGTTGGATACCGCCCAGTCCAACACAGACAAAGCCTTCCCCAACATGGAGCACTGTTACAAGAAACCAGCTACAAAGGACACCCACCAACTGTCTATGCTCTCTTTTCACTACTACCACCAGGCAGGTGGTACGGATATTTTAGGTCCCACACCACCAGGTTCCGGAACAACTATTACCCTACAACCACTGGCCCTGAACCAGCACGGACAGCCTGAACTGATTCAATGATCTACAGACTCACTTTCAAGACTTTTTACAATTAATTTCTCAGTATTATTTTTATTTACAGTTTGTTGTCTTTTATACATTGGTTGTCAGTCTCTTTCTGCTTATGTGTAGATTTTTTTTGGTAAAATTCTATAGTATTTCTATTTTCTTGTAAATGCCTGCAAGGAAATGATTCTCATGGTAGTATATGGTAACATATACATACTTTGATAATCAATTTACTTAGAAATTTAAAATTTGACAATTGTCTGGCTCACTCTGGGTGTCATGTCTTCCAACATATCAGACCAGCCTACTACATGGGTGCTTTTTAAGGTCCATTATCTACCACTGTTCCCTTGTCAACCCTCTTGATTACCTCTTCAAAAGAACTCACTCAAACTTGTGCACAAAACCATGCTAACTATCCCAAAACAGTTCGTTTTACTTTTCCAAGTGCAAATAAATCTTATCTGTCAAAATCCCTCACAATAACTTTCTGTTATAAGGCTCACAGGACTGTAGTTCCTTGAAGTATCCCTGCTGTCCTTCTTAAATAAAGGCTAAACATTAATTATCCTCCAGTCTTCTGGTACCTCAAGACAGAAAAATCTCAGCTAGGCCCAAAGGTATTTCAATTATGTTCAATTTTTTCCTAAAGCCTTTCTGAATTTTTAAAAAATGTTTCATGAATATGGCTATCACGAGTAATTTGGCATTACAGTTGGGGCTGAGAATCAGACCCGGTACCATCGGATTCATTGAAAATAGACAAACAGATATGAAGTCTGAATGGTCATGTGATATCTTTGTGAATCATGTTTACAACATAATGTCATAGAATGGTTTATATATTACTTTGGTAAGAGAACCCCAATCTGTAAAAGAAGCTTGCAACAGGTTAAGCATATCTTGCCACTTATCATTGCTGTGGTGAGATTTCTGCTCAAGATAATTCCCATATTAAAAATCGGATTGTCCTGGCATTTTTCCGCAGATACATACACAGTTCTCTTGGCTTACGAATTTTCTTTTCAAAAGGAGGAAAAAAATTATTTCCCTATCAACAAGGGATTTGAATCATACGAACCATTCATACCACTTTTTGGACATCATGACGCCTGGGCATTGAATGTACTTTCCTCAGGGTGTTCAATCCAAGTAATGATCATGATTTTCAAGACACCAGGTTGAGGCATAGAATAGCTCAGTGGTCCCTCAATAACATTTAATGAGATCTAATTCAATTAGTTAAGAATTAGTGTACAGTTTATACATTACAGATTTCTATACTTTTTGTTATTTTGCTGTATAAAATACTTTTTTGTAGAACAATCATTTTAAGGCCAAATATGTAGTGCCCAACTCACTTCATCTGTTATATTTTTGTTAAACAGTGCAAGCACAGGAACAGGCTCTTCAGCTTACGGTAATGTGCTAAGCTAATTAAGTACTAAACTAGTACTTCTGTCTACGGAAAGTCTTTTGTATATTCCTCCATTCTCTGCATGTTCAAGTGCTTATTTAAGAACCATTGAAGCATCTCTATCATATTGGCTTGGATTGTTCTGTTAATTTATTGTATTAATGGTTTACTGGTTCAATGGTTCAACATAACATCAGAGAATGTATACTGTATACAACCTGAAATTCTTACTCTTCACAGGAATCCACAAAACAGAAGAAAATAAAACCCAAAGAATGAATGACAGAAAAATGTTGGAACTCCAAAGCATCCCTATCCCCTCCCCCTCCCAAGCACAAGCAGCAGCGAAAATATCAACCTTACCCCCTCCCTCGACTTGCTCCAGCAAAAAGCATCAGTCCCCACCTCCCACCTTGCAAGCAATAGCAAAGCTCCCTAGGGACCATGTTCTAGAAACCATCACCAACTACTGTCCAACACAACACCTTGACATCTCAAATAGGCTCTCTCTCTCTCTCTCTCTCTCACTAGCAAGGGAAAAAGAGAGAGATCACTCCTGCAACAAATGCAAGGAAGACCAACAATTCACTGCTTCAGTGTTACAACCTGAAGCATCACTTACGTGAGTTCCTCCAACTCGAGGGTCTTCTTTTAACAGCAGCATACACTGCCATCTTTATTAAATATTAAATGTCAGTTTTCTCTGAATTACAATTTTCTATAACTTCAGTTAAAAGCCTCATAGTGATTGGCGCATAGGCTGTCAGTTCTACATTAACCAGCAAAACAAGCGTGACTCAAAATAAAATTTCACTATTAAGGTGGGTGATATTCAACATTTATGGTACATCATGTTAATTGAAAGTTTTCATAATTTTGAACTTTTTCTTAATATTTATGCCCTAAATCAATCAAACAATAACTATAAAAGATAACTGTGAAATAAGATGGGGTCTTTCAGAATTGATGTACAGTTTAACAAATGTGCCTATTATATCATAGGCTTTTAAGGTGATATTATCTCACCCAAAGTGCTTCAAAGTGAATTAAATGTTCTCAAGCATGAAGTATAGATAATTTCAATGCCAGGTAAAATAGAGGTGATTTAACAAATTATACATTAAAAATTATTTCAATGGTATTATGAAGTGATATTTCAAAGCAAGTGAAATAAAAGAAGGAACTAAGGTGGTGGGAAATAACTTGGAACCATATAAAAAGCTGTTGTGGCTGTCATTTCAGTATTTGCACCTGTTCCGACTTGAGAGCTATTTTGCTCATTTATTCACAAGGCTGAGAAGAAGAACTGACACCTGTACACAGTCAGGTACAGGGGAGAGCTAATACCTCCACTGGGGATGGCAATCCAGGGGAGTGTTGACAGTCAGGCCTGCCGGTGTCAGCAAAAAGATCAAAGACTTTCTTGGGGGTCAATGAGGGATGACAAGTGGAGAGGACAGCTGCATGAGACAACGGCAGGTGATTTGCCTACACTGTCATCTTCTGGCTTGCAGCAAGCAAATGGGTGCCTTCACAGGCTTTTTCCTCCAAGTGAATATCTTACGTTTATTTGGAAAGCTCTGTTAACTGTCTGAGTGGTGCCAGGGTCTATCACCAACAAGGGAAAAGAATACAAGTGAGTTTGTGCTAAATTGCGGCTCTTTTATGTGCTTTAACATCATGAGTTTGCAGAACTAATTACCACCCTGCATTAGTGCAATTGTAAATTTCAACTCCCAAAGGCTGTTAAGATCACTAAATTTTAAATTTTAGACATGTATGTATTCTACTGGTGCAGAGATACGATGGCTACCTTACTGATGATCATGAGCAAATACCCTGCAGAATGAAGAGTGTCAGAAAACTGCATTTTTGGAAAGTACTACCAAGTGTGCTCATTATTCAGCTAGATTTTTATCTATAATGACAGTAAAATTATTAATAAAGGCAAACCCAAACAATTGTAAATACTTTGCTGTTAATTAAGTGCCCTTGAAAGATAAGAATAGTTCAAATTGTTCACATATAATTAAGAGACATCTTACAACAAAAGTAACATCACTTGCATTCCAGTGAAATGCTAAAGAATATGATGTGATGATACAGGGAGTACTAAATACTAAATAATAACATATGCTGAGAATCAAAGCTTTGTTTTAAAAGCAAGTTCATCAGAATTTTTAAATGAATGTTGATCTTAAGAAACACGGCTTTACAAATTTACTACATTACAAATACATACTTTCAATACATTCTAGCAGGTCATATCAATAGGTATTGATCTATAGGTACGCTACAGTGTAAACAATCTCCATCAGTGTGTGTGTGTGTGTGTGTGTGTGTATATATATATATATATATATATATATATATGTGTGTGTGTATATATATATATATATATATATATATAAAAAAGTACAAATCCCTGATGTATATCTCATTTTTAGATCAATATCATGCCAATTTCGCTATCAAATTCATCAGCCAGTAATTATGTTAACAGGGCAGGAAATGACTGATGACATTAAATTAAATAATCCAAGAACAATTGGAACAAATTCATCCTAAAAACTTACTTAGTTTGTTATTTTATATATTTTGTTATTTCAATATGCTTATAGACAGAGTGAGGTATTTCAACAAAGTAAATCTCTTGCAGATTGTTCCAGATGATGAAATCACACATGGCCACACTGCATATAATAGAAAAGACTTTAATGTTCATCAGTGTCACTGGTTATTCAACCCTAGCTCATTAGAATGCTGAAAACTGATGGCCGAAAATGTGTCCTCTATTGTCTAACTAAGGACTATGTCAAGCTTGACTGACAGAAGCTAGATGAGAAGTGCTGCACTGATCTCAAAATACTTGTTTAAAACAGTATTTTATGTTATTTTAAAAAGTGTCATTGCAATGCAAAAATTGTTCTCAGTGTGACTGAAAAGCAGTACTAGTCTTGAAAGGTATAGTCTGGAGTGATGAACTGCATTTATTCTCATGACTCAGGCATTATTTTGTGAGAGAACATAATTAAAATAATCCCACTATTGACTAATTACAATATATGCCCATTACTGCTCAGTGCACGGAAGTTTCCATAACTGCTGAGATCTTGTTTGATACATCTCCAGTTGAGGTTTCATGTAAGGGTGCAATACATTTTAAGAAATTGATAAATATAAAACTACATCTCAGTTCAGTTGAAGTTTTAATTTTCCCACCACAAACATGGGTTGCTTTTAAGTTTTGTTCAGTAATTACATTAAACATTTTACTTTTGATACAAGGCAAAAAGTTGCTTCATTGCAAAATCTTCAAATGGCTCATGCACAGAAGTTACACATGAAATTGTTATAGTTTGCTGTATGAATGTATAGTTATCTGCTGTGGCTTACTAGTAACCGGAGAAGCAACACCTCATATTCCGCCTGGGTGGCCTCCAACCTGTTGGCATGAGCATCAATTTCTCAAACTCAGTAATTTCTCCCCCCACTCCTCACCCTTCTTCCTTTTTGCATTCCCCATTCTGGATGCCCTCTTATCCCTTCTTTTCTTCTCAGCTGCCGATCACAACTCACTGGTGCTCCTCCCCTTTCCCTTTCTCTCATGGTCCATTCTCCTCTCCTATCAGACTCCTTCTTCTCCAGTCGTTTACCTTTCCCATCTAACACCTCCCAGCTTCTCACTTAATACCCCCCTCTCCCTCCCACCTACCTGGTTTCACCTATTACCTTCTAGCTCGTTCATCTTCCCCTCCCACTGCCTTCTCATTCTGGCTTCTTCACTCTTCCTTCCCTGTCCTGATGAAGTGTCTCAGCCCGAAACGTCAGCTGTTTATTCCTGTCCATAGATGCTGCCTGACCTGCTGTGTTCCTCCAGCATCTCGTACAGTAGGTGTTACTCCTGCTGATTGGTAGCATCCTGGCTGCAGAATAGGCTGGTTCAAGTGCCGATGCTGAGATTTGCCACTACTAAAAGGATGCTGCGTCGCCAGAGGGGTCTTTTCTGTCCTTTTAGATGGACATAGGATATCCATTACTGCCATTATTTTAAAGAGAATTGGAGACTGGTATGCTTGCCTTACATATCCAAGTAAAATCACTGGATGTATTTCATCTGTTCCCATTGCTGGATGCAGTTCACAATTAGCTGCTGTTTTTCTTGTATTACAATAGTTCCTGCTCTTAAAATGTACTTAAGTGCTTCAAACATATTTTGGCCTGTCCTGAAGTCATGAGAAACATGACAATAATGATTGCCTTGCCAGCAGAGATTCAAGTAATACAACATTTGAATAATATCAACCTCGAGTTCGAGGCAAACATAAGAAAGCGTGTGGATACTGGAAGTCCAAAGCAGCACACAAAGTACTGTAGGAAATCAGGAAGTCTGTCAGCATCTATGGAAAAGTGTAAACAGTCGACTTTTCAGGCCAAGGCCCTTCTTCAGGACTGAGAAGGAAGGGGGAAGATGCCTGACTAAAAAGGTGAAGGGAGAGGGAAGAGGCTAGCTGGGACAGGTGAAGCCAGGTGGGTGGGAAAGGTCTAGGGCTAGGAGAAGAAAGAATCTGAAAGGAGAGGAGAGTATTAGGGAGATGGGGGAAATAATACGCAGTTGAGAAGTGAAAGGTCAGAGTGGGGAATAGAGGGGTGGAGGAATTTGTTCACCGGAAGGAGAAATCAACATTCATGCTAACAGGTTGGAGAGTTCCCAGGTGAAGTATAAAGCATTGCTTCTCCACTCTGAGGGTGGCCCCATTTTGGCACAAGAGAATGCCATGTGTCAACGCATTGGAATGTGAATAGGAATCGGAATTAAAATGTTTGGCCTCCAAAAATTTCCGCTGGTAACAGGTGACGCAAAAATGCTCGACGAAGCAGTCCCCCAATTTGAGTTTGAGTAAACCACCAGCTCCATCCCGGCCTACCCTCTGGATTTGGTGTTTCTTAATTATGTGCAAGGCAACGTTCTCAAGCAGGTAGGTCAAAGGCCTGAAACCCAAGCTTTCATTCACCTTCCTTAGTTGGTGTGACTTTGTCTTGTGAGCAAAGAAACATCCCTGAGATTTATGAAATGTAGGAAACATGGTATCAGCAATATTCTGTCCTAAAGCACTTGCTACATAAAGTAAATCATTACGTCCTGACGTACCAAAAGCATCACTTGAATTTGAACCTTTTAAGATTTGTGGCTGGTTAGAGTTTCAATTATAAACTCTGCTTTTATGTAGCTATGCATGATCAGTATTCAGTTATGAAAATAAATTTCCATAATGAAAACTTAGGAAATAGATTTGTCATAGAAAGCTTCAATGAAATGCTAATAAGACCCTCCATCAACAGACCAATTCCTTCCTCGCCCGTATCCAAGTCCATATGGTCTCATAAATTGGAGTGATTCTATCTCAGAGAAATTTAACGCTTGAGATTTTGGATTCAGTGACTGATGGTCCAGTAGTCATGTGTAACATTCCCTCAATTTTTTTTTCACAGCTGTGCAGACTAACCATTGCTTTGAGTGGGAAATTTTTACACAGCCTTAAAACTGTTTGGAACTCTAAATGATTTTTTTGTAATAAGCACACTATGAATATTTAGAATGATAATTACAAGGTATTTCACAATTATATTAACATAGGTTTCAATATTATATTAACATTATAAAAAAGAAAATTCCAATTGTGTGGCAACAAAGGCTATGTGCATGGGAGCATTTCAGTTACTGTATGGCCATGCACCCATGCACCTCAGAGGGGACAGTGGTTGAGTTTGTGCAGCTGAAAACAGGAATGTTGTCTGGCTGTCTGTCTAGGTACCATATCCGATGCGGATGTTGGTGACCATAGTTTTCCATATAGATCTATCCCTCGTTCATTGGATGACTTCTATTTGCTCGAAGTGCAGCCACCTGGCTAGGCTTTTAATGTACATAAGCCGAAGTCTACCTCTAGGTTTTCTCCCCTCAATCTTTCCAGAGAGTATGAGTTTTTCTCGTTCATCTTTCCGCATGATGTGTCCTAGGAATCTGAGTTGTTTTTCTCTTATTGTCGGTATGAGTGATCGAACTGCTTGGGCTCTTCTGCGAACTTCTTCATTTGATGTGTGTGTGGTCCATGATATTTTTAACATTCTCCTGTAGAACCATAATTCAGCTGCTTCTAGTCTCTTTCCCATTGCTGGGGAAATGGTCCAGCATTCACTTCCATAAGTCAGGATAGAATAAATGTAGCACTGCAGTATTCTGTTTTTAGTGTACATGCTCACCTTTCTGTCTGTTAATATGGTTGGAATGTTTTCCCAAACTTCGGTGATTCATTACGAATATTAAATAAAATAAGTCATATTTTCCTTTTCATCATTTTTCTTTAAACATGGGACCTCATTCAACATTTGTAAAATAGATTTTCTTCACAAGACGGGAAAGTTATAACTGAAAGAAATAACCAAAGCCAAACACAGAAGTCACTGCCTTGAAATGTTGCCAAGGTTCTCCCATGTTCCGCTGTAACTACATCAGGAAAACAAATGGAGAAGGAGGATTAAACAGGCAAAAATGCATGCAATTTAACTTTTTCTTCAGGCTTTTAAAAGTATAAACCTGATTTTACATTGTGTGTGCTTAAGAACCAGAGAACTTTATTTACTCCAACACTAATTTTTATTTAATTTTGAGGTGGAAGTTCAATAGTTATACAAATCCTCGGGTTTAGTTGAATTTAAAAGTTGAATTTTATCCTCTCCATTTCTACAGAAATAACACTGAATTTTGAACACTGGTATTACTACATTAGTTGTTTTACTATACTATTTGTTACACATTTTTTCATCACATGAAAAGTGTATTTCATGAAACAAAAGCAAAAACAAAATTCACCGAAATTTCCTTCCCTCCTGATGAAAGATGATCAATAAGGAATTCTGGAAGTCAGAACAGCTTAAACTGCTTGACTGAGCATGGATGTATGCCATAAGCTGCATTATACACAACTTGGGTCGTATTAAAGGATACAGTCCAGAGACATACAAATATGCATTAACTAATTTTGAAAATAAAATGATTAATAGGAGATGGGCACACTTTTGGTTAAAAAGCTTTAAGCCTAAGCTTTCTATTTGCAAAGACTGATCCTATTTTCATGCCTGACATCTGAAGAAGACGATTTTTAAAAACACTGGTTATATATCTGCCAGATTCTTTCCAATGGGTTGAAGTGTCTGCCGATTTTCCAGGTTGTAGAGAGAGCGGATGTTCAATACGGTGTTTAAAAAACATACAATTAATTTATTCATGCGTTGCGGACAGTAAACTATCAGCAAGTGTGTTTTAAATCAAAAAATGTACTTTTTAAGCTGTCTCTGAAGTTGCTATAGTAGCAATCAATGAACATTCAACATTGTCTATAGATCAATGTATCAACAATAGAAAATAAATTCTCTTCAGCATTCATAGATTCTCCAAAGGAAATCTAATTCTACCATTTGGACAAAGAGGTAAAATAGCCAGCAGAAAATCAAAGGGCAATGTGGCCGAGAATCAAGGAGATTATATGTTTCATTTATTGCAGGGTTTAGACCCTCATTCACTAACATGAAAGACACATTTGTATTCAAATACCTGCGAGGCAGAGGAAGCTTGTTCAAGTATAGTAGATTTAGGTTACAGCTTTTATGGAGCAGTTGAGAGATGTGAGCCCACCTTTCAGCTTACATACTCCTAGCAACACAAGGTTTTATCAATATACTGTTCCATTTGATCCTTTCCTCTAAATTTTCATTGTGAAATTAGCCCTTAAGCTAAAAGAGAACACTTATAAAATATATAGATGCCTTCTGGTAATCTGAAATCAACAAAGTTTATAACTTCAAACACTGCACATTTTAAAATAATACAATTTGCAAAATGCAAGTGCTGATTTTTAAAATACATCTGCAATAAGTGAATACCAGAGTGGCACGTTCAAAATTAACAGAGGTTAAAAGAAACTAATTTTTTAAAACACTTTGCCACACACTCCATAAGCTGCAGTGGTTAGAAAATACTCTAGTGCTTTGTTACAGTCAGCAGAACTAATGCACACAGGAATATTAAATGAGGAGTAAATATCCCTACTCGTTCTTACAGGAAAACATCTTATAATACATTTTTAAGACACACACAAGGTTCATAAGAAAATTGCATTCCTTGGTCTAAAATTCAATTACCACTTGATCTGGCGCTTCACAAAAGACCACAGGGATGTTTCTGTCAACACAGATACTGTAACACACCACAGGGTATAACTGTCAAGCAGAGTCCTAAGCACGGTGCAGGATATCACTGTCAACACTAAGGACAAATAGGGCACATAGGAGTTTTTATGAGGTTTGATGGCAGTGGCAGAAATGCCAGAGAAATTGTAGGCCCTGTTCTAGTTGACATGATTCCTATTTATACAATAGAAGTCTGACCTATCTGATCCAAATTACCTGGAACCAGTTCAACTGTTCTGTCCATTTACACAGGCATTCAGCACTGCTGTCATCAGGGGAATCAGACTCACATTAGTCATACAGACATGTACAAAGGATAAGATGTTTGATATAAATGTAACATCCACATCATGTCACTGCTTTTTGTGTCTCAAAATTAGATACAATGGGCTTCTTTTTATTGTTGTTGGGATATGGATGAAACTAGTAAAGCCACAGATATTACATATTTTAGCTGCCTAAGAAAGTGGAGATAAGACTTCTTCTTCAATAATTTTGTGGCATGGGCTAATAAAATTCCAAAGTTCAAAGTCAAAGTCAAAATAAGTTTATTATCAAAGTACGCATCTATCACCGTATATCACCTTGAGATTCACTTTCTTGCAGGCATTTACAGGAAAATAAAGAAATACAACAGAATTTTGTGAAGAACTACACATAAATAAAGACTGACAAAGAGCCATATGGAAACAGAGACAAATTGTTCAAATAATAAAGAAGTAAAAATTACTGAGAACATGACTTGAAAGTGAGTCTGTAGGTTGTGGAAACCGTTCAGAGTTGCGGTGAGTATAGTTATCCACGTTGGTTCAGGAGCCTGGTGGCTGTAGGGTAATAACTGTTCCTGAACTTGGTGCTGTGGGACCTAAGGTTCCTGTACCTCCTGTCTAATGAGAAGAGAGCATGGCCTGCGTGGTGGGAGGTCTTTAGTTGGTGTTAAGGTAGGACATCTTAAATCAGTGACAACAAAAGCATTTTGGTGTACATACAGTTCAGAATAACAGACGTTTTAGAAGGAAAGCTGAAACTGATGGGGCTGCCATAAATTTGCTGTTCCTGATGTCTGAGATGGGAGAGGAGAGGAAATGCAATGTAAGAAAGTTCAGCAACTTGCTACAGTACATGTTGAATTGTAACAAATAGCAGAGGTGCTGATGCAGGGACAGCCCTTTCTTGGATGCTACAGTTGGAAATTCTATTAGACACCTGTATTAATCTCTCAGTCACAGAGAGTTTGAATGTTATAATTATAGAGTCATACAGCACATAATCAGGCCATATTGTTTACGCATTTACTCTCATGCTCTTCTAGCTTCAGCAAAGGTTTCCGGGATGTTTGTGATGACGGTCTTAGGTGGCTAACACAGCTCTTTTATTGGAAAAAGCCACGAAGTATCCACCTCATTGTTATTTGTGATGCAACCCACTATCATCAAAAAGTTTGCAAACACGTAGATGAAATCTGAATGTAGGTGAAATTATAACTGCTATTCCTCTTGTCCAAGCCTGAATGCTGTTTGAAACAGCACATGAAAGCACTAGAGGACTTAAGTGACTCAGGAAGCATCTATAGACTGAAATTGTCTGTCAACATTTCATATTGAGACCCTTCATTTGTGCTGTCCATTTCCCTCCATATGGATGTTGCCTGACCTGAGTTCCCCAGTGCCTTTGAATGTTGCTTCATATTTCCAGTATCTGCGGTCCCTTGTGCCTCAGTCTTATTGAAGGCTGACTATGGGGTGCTGCATTATAAATAAATAAATGGTAGGTGATCTTTAAGAAGTGAAGTAAATGGGGCTAAATACAGCAGTATCAATATCCAACAATCCATGAAATAGAAAGTGTAATTTATTAACTAGCTGAAGATGATTGGGTTAAGGATTCATCTCTGAGCTATTCCTGAAGCAATATTCTGGCTATATTGTTTAAAACAAAATCCAACATTATCCCATCTCCAGAAAGATTTATGCTCAAGGCCTATTGTCTTATTTGCCTGAGGACTTTGGTCCAACCTCAGTCCTGTAGTGACTTACACTTCAATAGAATCGTGAAACCGTACTGCATTGAAGGCAGCACATCACATCCCGACAAAGTAAGAGAGATCTACACAGCCTAATCCCACTTTAGCGCTTGGAGGGTATTTTAGTATGCTTTAAATATGAAGACAGGTTTTGCCTTCAGCAGCCTTTCAAGCGGTGAGTCCCTACATTCTGGGTGAACAGGACATCAAGAGCAGAATGAAAGCAAACTTCTTAAAGACCACTTACCAGATGGGGTAGGCCTTTAGCTAAACTCCAAGCAAGACTCAACACTTCATTGTGGAATTTATATGCCTTGCTTACACAAAATTAATTTTAAACATGACCATGAAGCACATGCTGCACACTGATATCGTTGCACAAGCACAGAAATGCAAACTCTTTGTAATTGCTTCTCACGCACAGAGGGGACACAAACACGTTTTTGAAACCTCCCAACCGAGATTAGTATTTTGGATTGAATACCTTGCATAACAATAAGTTAGTTCCTAGAGTTTGCTGTGTTCAATAGACAAAGTCTCTTCTTATTGTTATACAGAGTAAACAAGGCTGAACCTAGACTCAGTGGCCACTTTACTTGGTACCACCTGTACCTAATAAAGTGGCCACTGAGTGTATGCTCGTGGTCTTCTGCTGCTATAGCTATAGCCTTCCCGTCAGCTTGAACCAGCCTGAGAGTTCTCCTCTGACCTCAATCATTAACAAGGCATTTTCGCACGTGGAACTGCCATTCACTGGATTTTTTTTTTCTTTTTTTTGCACCATTCTCTGTAAACGCTAGAGACCTATGTGTGTGAAAATCCTAAGAGATCAGCAGTTTCTGAGATACTCAACCATCCACCACCACCCCCACCCCCAGTCTGGCACCAACAATTATTCCATGGCCAAAGTTACTTAGCTCACATTTCTTCCCCATTCTAACGCTTGGTCTGAACAACAACTGAACCTCTTAATATGTCTTCATACTTGTACACATTGAGTTACTGCCAAATGACTGCCTGAACAGATAACCGTATTATCAAGCAGGTGTACAGTTGTACCTAAAAAAGTAGTCACTCAGTATATATTGGAAAAGGCCTCAAGGAAGCCGCAAGAAATGTCATCAGTGCCTTTCCCACTCTCTCACTAGGCTCCGACACATTAATTAATGAGAATGGTTATAGAACTTCCTGCTTCCATTTCCTATTTGTTCTTTCTCAACTGGGAATGGAAGGAGTGGAGAGCTTTGTCCTGATCATGGGTTGTCATTGTGGTTAATTCATCCTTTGTTATGGCTTTCCTTGATTTATTCAGAGCTTTGCCTTTTGGTGCTCCTGCCTTTCCTTCAACCCACTCCGTTCAATGGGGTCATTGTTCCAGTTGACAATGATGGATGAGTGTAGATTTTTGCCTGGACGTGATATTACAAATTACAGTAGTTTAAAAAATCTGATAATGATACTCAACACTTTAGTGATGCTATATCTGCCAGCTACTCCTCTTAGCAAGCATCATATTACATGATGGATGCTGTCCTTAATGTGAAAAGGGAACTTCCTCTCATAAGGTCTGTATAGTGGTCACACTGTAATGCTATCATAGAAATACATGTCTGAAAGCATGGGTGAGGTAACCCTCACTTTCATATTTTGATTATTTCAGCATTTAACCTCTCTTATTCAGCAGCTATGAACTAAAAGGCTCAGTTATCTTGGGGGGGGGGCGGTATATTCTTAGTAGCAGATAGTGAAGCTGAGAACAAACTCTGTGCTTGAGCTACACTCAGTGTTTCTTCCAGATGGTGGTCAACATGGAAAATCATACATCTATCAACTGCCAGTTATCATGCGTGAGCTGTCAGGGCACTTTCTGATTCCCCTGCCTTTGTTTGACTCAAAACCATGATACTTAATAGGCTCTCAAATCTTCCAGGCTAAGACTTCACTCAACTGCATATTCTATACAAATACCTCCGACCTTAACAGGGAAGCAGACTGACCCACAGGCTGTGATAATGCTAAAATACTTATTGGCAATGTCTACGCAAAGCTTTACTGAGATAATATTCAGAACGTTGTCACTTGGATTCTCTTGAAATTATAACCAAAGTTAATGACATTCAGATTTGTTAAATTCATGTGCTTCATTAGAATATACCAAGGGATAGACACAATAAATTCAGCCCTTCATTGCAAAATCCACAAGAATGCCGTATTGCTCAATTGGCAGCATTCAGAATCAGAATCGAGTTTGTTGTCACTCACGTACAGCATGAACTTTTTTTGTTATGTGGCAGCAGCACAGTGCAGGACAGTGGGGGAAGAGAAGATGGCGGCGTGACGCAACGCGCGCGGCCTCTCCCGTGAGTGATATCTGTATTTGTCAAGTAGGATGCCGTGCACAATCCTGGAGACAGACGTGCGAAGCACGGAGGAACATCCGGAGAAATTCATGAAATGCCAGCTTCGCTGCTGCTGCTACTGTGCGATCAAGAATCTCCGGAGGGGAAGGCCCCGAATTCTCGGCTTTGCCTGTTGCTTAGCGGCCGGGGTCAGGGTTGAAGTGCTCGGCAGAGATGGTGCTCGGTGTCAGAGGGCTGGACAGAGGCTCGAAGTTTTCAGACGGATTCAAGAGTCGGCTGTGGTCGGGTGCTTCCAGGGAGCTGTTTGCGCAAGTTTGTGGAGCTGGAGGTTCATGGTAGGGAGAGTTTTCTTCCTTCTACTGTCTGCGTGAGATGATGGGACTTTCGAGACTTTGAGACTTTTTTTTACCATGCCCATGGTCTGTTCTTTATCAAATTACAGTATTGCTTTGCACTGTTGTAACTATATGTTATAATTAAGTGGTTTTTGTCTTGGTCTGTTTTGTGTTTCTGTGATATCATACTGGAGGAACACTGTATCATTTCTTAATGCATGCATTACTAAATGACAATAATCTAATCTAAAAGTTACATCCAAAACATTAATCAATAAATCGTTGAGTCAATTTATAAACAAACAGATCAGTCAATCAATAAATATATAAGTCGCTAAGTTAGCAAGTACATAGATAGACAGACAGGAGATATATTGTTAGATAGATAACTAGACAATGCAAAAGAGAAATAGCAAGGTAATGTTATTCATGCACCATTGCCTCAGCAATGTTTTCATTTCTCGTGTTGGAATCAGGGCAGCATGTGCCTATGAGCCACTTGACCTGATCATCATCGCATCTAATCCTAAACCTAGATTTGCCAGGTTTCTGCAGGAAAACAATGATGGGAGAAAGATCATACTCTGCCGTGCTTAAGGGATATTTAAGTTGAGACATCCTGAAATCTCCCTAAGATCTTTAAAGAATCACATCTTGGTACAAATCTAACATGACCCCTCATGCTCTATGTGTCACAGTTCCTCATCTCACCAGACTGATAAATTGCAGGATCATCACTAATCAAATTCAAATTGCACTGAGTCTTTTCAGGCAACGTTTGAAAATGTTCTAATACTTCCCCTTCCTTCTATTAGGACATTACACTTTGCTTGGATAATATGGCTGGAAAGGGGAAGCATAAGCAATGTCTAGAAACGGGAAGTGTGAGATGGAACTGCAGTACATTGCAGAATACGAACAGCAGAACTCCAAGTTCCCCAAAGCAGAGAACTGGAAAGTGAGGTCAGATAACACCTCTGCTATGGCCTCATTTGCCAAGTATCTAACTATCAATTGAAATGAATCTGTTATGGAAAAAAAGTCATGATTTTCCCACCTTTTAGAACAAATATAGGGAAAAACTCAGCATGGAAGTTCTGGCATACAAATGATAAAGACAAGATAACTGGAAACATACCACAGTCTACAATGTATTATTCAGCATCTATAATTATTATTGATGCTTTCTCTTATGAAGTTACCCTGAATGTCATACACAACAATGTTTACCCCAATACACACAACAATAGACTGTGGAATACAAACAAATTAAAACAATTGTTTGAAATATTTCTTTTGATTATTTTGGTGCCAATTAATTAATTTAAAATAAGTTAACATCTCCAAAATTATTGCATAATATAATTTCAGGATATATGTATTAATATGTTCAGAAAATCAGCTTTTCTTTTTTTAAGTTACTGATTTACAAAACATTTTTCTTCTATGTGTTTCATGTATTAACATAAACATATGAACTATCTGTTAAAAGATGCATAAAAGAGTCTTTAAATTTAAGACAATTTTCCTTTCCTGTAATTGAACAAGAGGGAACATAATTCTGTGACCCTTTTCTGAATAAGTTCTTTAAAAGTCTGAATTGATTCCAAGTCTTTGTTTCAGATACCTGAACCATCATTACCTGAACCTTGAACTCTTTCACTGCAACTGATGATAACATCAAGTCTGACCTTGTCTTCTAATAACTCACATCAAACAACGAGGTTATTTGAACTGCTAACTCAAATGGAGAACTTTATTAAAACTGTGTGGTGAAACTCTACCTCACACCAACAACTTAAATGGTTGCAGAGAAACTGCCAGAAGAAAACATTTAAGCAATTTCATAGCTTTCACACAGAGCAAAACAGCCCTGGGCAGAAGAAAGTTGAGACTGAATCAATTTTGTGTGCCGTTAATAATGATTTGCAATATATGCCAGTGTGTTCAAATTCCTCCATAGATCTGTAGAATATATCTATTTTTGGCAAGGATTGGTTGATTTTTTTTTTCTCTCAAGATAATAATGGCAGATAATCAACATGATAGTAGGTAACAATGTTCTTAACCTTTATTTAATTAAGTATGAATTCACTATTCAGAGCAGAAAAGACTGGTCAATAAAAGTGCACCTGTGTTAAAATAAAACTCCCTTCACACATTTTAATCAGTTAACAAGCTGCTTAATTGGTGTATAAAAGATGAAAAGCTCATTCACCCAGATGTGGTATGCATGAGGGTGAGGCAAATTTTGTAAACAGTCCCTGTTCATCTAATTTGTAAAGACAGATTGAACATCACAAGGTAGTAATTGATAAAAGCAATTTTCTTTGTCTGAGGTAAAAGTGTGATGGGAAAAAAAAACAGATGAAGTCAACTGCAAGTCCAAAGAGGCCCAGGTGATAGGTTTTATTGTATAGAATGGACAAATGACTGCAGTCAAAGAAAAGATGGATATGGGATTCTTCTTTGACAACGTGCATCATTTTTGCACAGGGTATGCCGAGACTGGTTTATCCTACCTCTGTCCATGTTGCTCAGATCATTATAGACAAATGCGGCTCTTAATTTTTTGATGGTGGAATGGAGATACATCTTCACCAAAGGAGGTGTGAGGCTTCCCTTCTGTCCACTAGCCTGGCAATCACCCTTGGGCAAGGTATAGCACCTAATTAACCCCTGATCAGGGTCACATGAAACCACAGGAGCAGGTGCTGGATGGTCTTATGAGCAGCTGGTGCTTATCACAGGTACTGGTTATACAACCACTGACACCATGCAGACAATCTCTGAAGTGTATTGATAGTGGATGGGGTCATCCTTCTTATAAAGACACTGCCCAGAAGAAGGCAATGTCAAATTACTTCTGCAGAAAAATTTGCCAAGAACAATCATGGTCTTTGACCACGATCACCCATGATGATAATGGTGGCTCTTAATTGTCAAGCAGTTAATGGGAAACCATTGAATGCATGTGAATGCAAGCAGTTCAGTTGAGAGAGTGGAATACTTTCAAAGCATAAGGATTTTAGAAAGTTGTACAGAAGTGGAATGAACCGTGTTAAATTATGTCAGAGTCTGCAGGAAGACCTGATAGAGATGTATAAACATTCGAGAGGCATAGTAGAATCCTTTTCTCCCCCAAGGTAGAAATGTCAAATATTAGCAGGCATAGCTTTAAGGTGAGGGTGGAAAGTTCAAGGGGATGGCTTGGTGAAGTTGTATTACACAATGAGTGGTGGGTGGCTGGAACGCGCTACCTTCGGTAGTTGTGGAAGCAGATATGACAGTAGCATTCAAGAGGCTTTTAGATAGACACATGAATAAGCAAGGTATGGAGGGATCTGGTTCATGTTCAGGCAGAAGGGATTAGTTTAATTTGGCATCATGGTTGGCACAGACATCATGTGATGCAGGGTCTGTTCTTTTGCTGTTGTTGCTCCATGTTCTATATGAATGAACCTTGTTAATCTTAATTGGTCGATTCCTAAATCATTGCTGTATCTCATCAAAATTAACACATGGACCATAATGGAATGAATAAATAAATGAAATGTTTAAAAATGAAAAAGCCCCAGAATCTGTCTACCAAAATTGATAATTACCTTCCCTAACTGTTGTCCACCAAAATAACAACCACATTTAACTGCCAATCCCATCGGAATACTTATACTCACCCCGAACCCCTCCATCAAACTAATTACCACCCCACCTCCCCTACTGGCAGCCCTCATTCATGAAAAGATGGTTTTACATTCAATTTTGAGATGAAGAATTTTGAGATACTATAATTACTGAGGATGAAAGTAAACAGGCAGGGAATATGCTGGCCATTTCCAGGTTAGTGGTCTGTAACCAGTTAACTGCTACAAGGATCTGGGCCTCACCCATTTACAATCTATACCAGTGACTTGAATGAAAGGGTCAATTATAATGAATATATATGCAAAGACTGTTGGGGAAGTAAGCTATAAAGAGGAGATTGTAAAGGGATATAGGTTAAGAGATTAGGCAAAGAAGTGTTTGGTGGAGCTTAAAATAGATAAAGCCAGGTTATTCTCATTTGTGGGTAGAAGAGCCAGACTAGATGAGGAAGCCAATTGCACAATACTGTTTTTCTTTCAGTTTTATGCAATTAATAGTCTTTTTTTTTGAAGAGTGAAACTCTGCAGCCATTTCAGCAATGAAAATAGAAAATGCTGTAAAGTGTTGGTCTGGCAGCGGCTATAGAGAATGAAGCATGTTTGATGGTTCAGTTTGAAGGCCCTTCAACTGAACAAGAAAGGAGGAAAAAACATGTTAGAGAGGTGAGAAGTTGAGAGAGGTAAAAAGAATACCTCATATGATAGTGGTTTCCTCAATAACGCATCTGGTTTTTATATAAAGACATAAGAGACTGCTGATGCTGTAATCTGGAGCAAAAAGCAAAAATGTTATCTGAATATGTTACAAAGATAGGGAGAATTCTGGCATTGAATACAATACAACAGTATGAAGGTTATGCTCCGACCTGTAAAACGTTAGTCACACCTCAGCTGGAATACTGCATGCAGTTAATGGAACCACACTAAAGGAATGATGAGCTAGCACTGGAGAGGGTGCAGAGGAGATTGACCAGGGGCTTGAGCGGATGGAGTGTTTTAGTTATCCAGAGTGACATGACGGACTTGGTTTGTTTTCCCTGAGCAGAGGAGAGTAAGACCATAATACCATAATAAATAGGAGCAGAATTAGGCCATTTGGCCCATCAAGTTTGCTCCACCATTCTATCCTGGCTGATTTACTATCCCTCTAGATTTCATTCTCCTCTCTTCTCCCAGTAATCTTTGACACACTTACTAATCAAGAACCTATCAACCTCCGCTTTAAGTATACCGTTAAGAGGAGACTCTTACAATGATGAAAGGAGACATGATTGAAATAATAGAAAATTCTGAGGAGTGTAGATAATAAAACTAGAGAGCGTAGATTTAAGGTAAGTGGTAAGAGATTTAGAGGAGATCTGAGGGGAATCTTATTTATCCAATCGTAGAGAATACCTGGGATGCACTGCTGGAGAGAATGGGAAGGCAAAGGCACTGACAAACACTTCAATTGTCAAGGTAATGAAGACAATGACCCAAGTGCTGCAAAATAGGATTAATGCAGATGGGTGTTCACTAGTCAGTGTGAACTTGGTTCACCAAGTGGCCTGATTTCATGCTATATTACTCTACAAAGTTCATGTGACCCTGCAAATGTTTCGATCAGACTCTGGAAAGCATCTAATGGTAAATTTAAATTGTGCTCCAGGTGCAAAAGCTTGCACAGAAAAGGGAAAAACACGGTCACAGGATATCAGCAGGTACTGGCATTCTCTCCTGTCGTGATCTAGGTGGGCTACTGCATGAATCAAAGTCAAGTTAGCTGACAGGTCCAACAAGTAGCTAAGAAGGCAAACGGCATTGCAAATGGGGTTGGAATTTGTAAATAGGAAGGTTTTGTTAGAATTGTACCAGCTACTGATGAGGTCTCACCTGAAAAGCTGCATACAGTTTTGGTCCTCTTACTAAACAAAAATATATAGTAGCAGTACACGGACGTTTGCAAGGCTAATTCTTGGAATTAGACACTTGTCCCACAAGAGAGACTAAATAAGTTGGGCCTGTATTCCATAGAGCTTAGAAAAATGAGGGATGATCATATTGAAACACATAAAATTCTACAGGGGCTTGACAGGTTAGATGTTGGGATGTTTTCACTTGTGGGAGAGTCTTGAGTCGAGAGATATAACTGCAAGATAAGGAGCTGGTCATTTAAAACACAGGTACATAGAAACATCTTACAGATGGTAGTGAGTCTCTGGAATTCTCTGCCTGGTGGGTGCTGGGAGCTGGATCATTCAAAATATTTAAAGTGGATAAATACTTGATAGTTCAAGGAATAGAAAAGTACGAAGGAATGACACAGAAGAGGACACAAGGACATCAGACATCAGCCATGATAATATTAAATGGCTGGGGATCTTGAAGGCCTGTTGGCTGCTTCCTGCTCCTACATTCTTTTGCCCTTGTACTCATGACCTGAATCTCCAAAGAAGTATCACTGTTCTTTCTTTTCTTTCATTCACAGGTTTCTGGGAAGCACAGATATGTTGTGATGAAACATCTGAAATATAGACAAGTAATCGTAGTAAAAGAGCTCCTACTCCTCGGTCTAAATACACTGGCTGTTGGACTTCGTAACTAACAGACCTCAGATAGTCAGGATGCATACATTCTCTCCATCATCCTCAATACAGGTGCAATGTGCTCAGCCCACTGCTGTACACTCTGCTTACTCATGACTGCACACCGGAGTAATCACATTGTCAAGTTCGCCAATGACACGGCCATGGTGGGGCTCATTATTAACAACCAAGAGATAGCCCACAGAGAGGAGGTGGAAGAGTGGAAAAGCTCAAGACATGATGCCAGACCTCTTCCTCAATGTCAACAAGACAGAGGAGATGGTTCTCAACTTCAGGAGAACTCGCACAACTTACATCCCTCTTTACATTAGTGGCGGTGGGAACTGCAAGCAGTTTCAAATTCCTGGGAGTACACACCTTGCACAAACTCTCATGGTCCCAGAACACATTCTGCACAATCAGGAAAGTTCACCAATGCCTCTCCTTTCTGAGAAGGCTGACAAGATCTGGATTATGCGCATCTATACTCATGTTATTCTACAGATGCATGGTAGGGAGCATCCTAACGTGCTGCTTCACGGCACGACACCATGGTAGCAGAGCAGTTAGTGTGATGCCATTACAGCCCAGGGCGTCGGACTTCAGAGTTCAATTCTTACCGCATCTGAAAGGAGTCTGTGCATCCTCCCTGTGGAACGCATGTGTTTTCTCCGGGTGCTCCGGTTTCATCCCACAGTCCAAAGGCATACTGGTTGGTAGGTTAACTGGTCATTGTAAATTGTCCCGTGATTAAGATAGGGTTGAATCGAGAGCTGCTGGGGTGGTGCAGCTCGAAGGGCTGGAAAGGCCTGCTCCCTACTGTATCTCTAAATAAAATAAATAAGCGGCATTGTGGCAGACAGGAAGGCGCTACAACTGGTTGTCTACACATCACCAGCACCATCAAGGACATATGTACAGAAAATTGCCGGAAAAGGGCCAGTAACACAATAAAGGATCCCACCCACCCTGCTCATGGGCTGTTTGTCCCATTCCCATCAGGGAAAAGGTTACATAGCAACCACACCAGGACCACCAGACTCAAAAACAGTTACTTTCCCCAAGCAGTAAAGCTGATCAACACATCTACCCACTAACCCATTCCTCCAAGCCTCCGACCACCATTACTTTATCATTTTCTGTCAGTCATCATGTATGGACACTTCTGTGCCTAGCGTTATCTTATGGGCATACAAACAGTCTATATATGCAGGTTGAGCACCCTTTATCCAAAATGCTTGGGGACAGAAGTGTTTCAGATTTTGGAATTTTTTTGAAATGAGAACCTTGAGATTGGGACCCAAGTCTAAGTATGAAATCCATTTACATTACATATGCAGCTTATACATATATCCTGAAGATAGTTTTATATAATATTTTTAAGAATTTTGTGCATGAAACAATAATGTGTACACTGTACCATTGGAAAGGTAAGCTATCATGACTTCAGCTGCCCAGGTGGATAGTCAGAAGTTGTTTGGCATCGCCATCGTTCTCAATTCTGACTTTATGTTCCACCGATTTGCAGTCTTTGTCCTACACTTGTTCATCACATGTACTTATGTACTAATGCAACCATTCAGTGTGTTAGATTTTCATCAGTGACAATTCTGGCAAACTTATCAATGAATTTCTCTGCTGCTTCATGATCAGCACAAATTTTTCAAAATTTAGTACCATGTCATTTCTTAAATTTCTGCAACCAATATTCACAATTACATTCAATTTTCAGTTCGTCGTGATAGACCTTTGCTTGTTTCATGATCAGCATAATATTAAGCGGCATGTGTTCACTCCAACACTGATGAACTAGTCTTTCAATACATGATCGACATCTTCAGCTGTCACTTTATGCAGTGTTTCTTTTCTATTTTTACTTCTGTTCATTACTAATGTGTAGGAGTCTATGTATGTTTAAGGTAGATGCTGATAGATTGTTGATAGATCAGGGCATGAAGGGATATGGGGACAAGGCAAGAGATTGGGGCTGAGAGGAAAATTGGATCAGCCATGATGAAATGACAGAGCAGACTTGATGGGCCAAATGTCCTAATTCTGTCCCTATATCTTATGGTCTTATAGTCATATGTGAGGACACTTCTCAGAACTGTCTGTGGTGCACAGAGACCTGCACATCACCTGGGAACCTCTCTAGCCCCATGTGGAATTTTCCATTTGTGATGTCACATCAGTGCTCAAAAAATTTGGATTTCAGAGGTTTTCAGATCTTGGAATTTCAGATAAGAGGTGCTCATCCTGTTATAAGCTATCTAATGTACTTATTTATATTTATTGTGCTTTTAAATCATTGTGTTCTTTATCTTACTGTGTTTTTTAAGCAGCATCAGGATCTAGAGTAACAATTATATCATTCTCCTTTACATTTGTGTATTGTAAATGACATTAAATGATCTTAAATCCTGAGAAGTGCACAAAAACTCAATTAAATTTCAAAGTAAAGAAACAAGTATCAGGCCAGATGACCAAAGACTTGATCAAAGGGATAAGGCAGAGACTTTTAGGGAGATTAAAGTAGAGGTCATAGAAAGTGTGGGAGAGGGAGGGACAGTACAGGGACTTAAAAGCAAGGATGACAATTTCAGTTTGGAGGTGTTAGGAGCAGGTCTACAAACACGGACTTATGTCTTGTACAATTGATGATTAGCCCACTGAAGTTGACAAGCTCCCTCTCCCACAGGGGATGTTCACATGAAGCTTAATGCACTGTTGTTAACTGCAGAAACTGGAGAGCTGGTATGGGCTTTCCAACACACGGTCAATTTCACAAGTTTAAGCCCCACCCACCCACAAGGAGCAGAATATTAAAGCTCAGCTCTGAAGCTTCACTGTGGGGAAGAGCAAAACTGTAAAGCAACAATATAAAATAATCAGCAAGAAATCAGAGAGAAAATTGAAAACTGTCTTCATCATGAAGTTGTGTAAATGTGCAGTTGTGCGGGAAATAAACATGATACCTTGTTTTTTAAAGAGAGTCACACTTAGTGGTCATTTTATTAAGTATACCTGTGGACCTAATTGTTAATAGAAACGATCGAATCAGCCAACCATCTGGCAGCAACTCAATGAAAGCATGCAGACATGATCAACTGCTTCAGTTGTTCAGACCAAAAGTCAGAATGGGGAAGAGTGTGACTTTTGACTGTGGAATTGATTGGTGATGCCAGACGGGGTGGTTTGAGTATCTCAGAAACTGCCGACCTCCTGGGATTTTTACGTACAACAGGCTCTAGAGTTTTACATGGAAAGGTGCAAGAAACAAAATTAAACATCCAGTGAGCAGCAGTTCTGTGGGTGAAAATGCCTTGTTACTGAGAGAAGTCAGAGGAGAACGGCCAGACTGGTTCAAGCTGACAGGAAGGCGACAGCAATGCAAATCACCGTACATTACAACACTGGTGGGCAGAGGAGTATCTCTGAAAGCACAACACATCGAATCCTGAAGTGGATGAGCTACAGAATAAGAGACTACAAACATTCACTCAGTGGCCACTTCATTAAATATTGGAGGTACTTGATAATGTGGCCACTAAGTGTAGCTAAGCAAACTAGGCAAAATGGAATAGAATGCTATATTGATTAGAGTTAGATGGTGGAGAATGAATGGCAAATGGAGTAATTGAGCCAAATGCCACTTTTCTCTGTACTCTTTCCCACTACACATGAACACAATACATATTGGGTCTCAGTCACCTGGCCCCTCAGGCCTGCCTCACCACTCAAAGTGATCATGGTTGACACATAACTAGCTTTAACTCCTCAATCCCCCATTTTTTTCAAAATCACCTCTAATTCCACATTATGTACTTCTAATTATCTGCCCTCCACAGCTCTCTGGGAAAGAAAATTCCAGACGTTCATTTCCCGCTGTGAGAAGAAACTGCTGCATAGCTCGGTTTTAAATGACTGGCTCTCACCTTGGAAACTAGATCCACTTGCTTGAGATTTTCCTGCTAGTGGAAACATGCTGGCGTCTATCGCAGATAAATAGAGCTGAGCCACAGATCAGCTTTGATCTACTTGAATGATGGAGCAGGCATTTAGGGCTGAATAGCATCTCTTGATTCTAATGTTCCTATAGTATCGGTGGGATGGGTTACCATCACTGAGCTGATCTACAAAGAAGGTACAGACTCACCTATTCCAGATCTACCCCTTCAGGATCATGTACAGTTGAAGTCAGAAGTTTACATACACTTTAGCCAAGTACATTTAAACTCAGTTTTTCACAATTCCTGACATTTAATCCTAGAAAACATTCCCTGTCTTAGGTCAGTTAGGATCACTACTTTATTTTAAGAATGTGAAATGTCAGAATAATAGCAGAGGGAATGATTTATTTCAGTTTTTATTTCTTTCATCACTTTCATCATTTTCTATGTTTTCCCAGTGGGTCAGAAGTTTACATACACTCGGTTAGTATTTGGTAGCATTGCCTTTAAATTGTTTAACTTGGGTCAAACGTCTTGGGTAGCCTTCCACAAACTTCTCACAGTAAGATGCTGGAATTTTGTTCCATTCTTCTCGACAGAACTGGTGTAACTGAGTCAGGTTTGTAGGCCTCCTTGCTTGCACACGCTTTTTCAGTTCTGCCCAATTTTCTATCGGATTGAGGTCAGAAAATGATGTCAAGTCTGATTCATCCTTGGGAGCAATTTCCAAACGCCTGAAGGTACCACGTTCATCTGTACAAACAATAGTACGCAAGTATAAACACCCTGGGACCACGCAGCCGTCATACCGCTCAGGAAGGAGATGCATTCTGTCTCCTAGACATGAATGTACTTTGGTGCGAAAAGTGCAAATCAATCCCAGAACAACAGCAAAGGACCTTGTGAAGATGCTGGAGGAAACAGGTAGACAAGTATCTATATCCACAGTAAAACAAGTCCTATGCCAACATAACCTGAAAGACTGCTCAACATGGAAGAAGCCACTGCTCCAAAACCTCCATAAAAAAGCCAGACTACAGTTTGCAAGTGCACATGGGGACAAAGATCTTACTTTTTGGAAAAATGTCCTGTGGTCTGATGAAGCAAAAATTGAACTGTTTGGCCATAATGACCATCGTTATGTTTGGAGGAGAAAGGGTGAGGTTTGCAAGCCGAAGAACACCATCCCAACCGTACAGCATGGGGGTGGCAGCATCATGTTTTGGAGGTGCTTTGCTGCAGGAGGGACTGGTGCACTTCACAAAATAGATGGCATCATGAGGAAGGAAAATTAAGTGAATATATTGAAGCAATATCTCAAGACATCAGCCAGGAAGTTAAAGCTTGATCGCAAATAGGTCTTCCAAATGGAAAATGACCCCAAGCATACCTCCAAAGTTGTGGCACAATTGCTTAAGGACAACAAAGTCAAGGTATTGGAGTGGCCATCACAAAGCCCTGACCTCAATCTGAGAGAAAATTTGTGAGCAGAACTGGAAAAGCGTGTGCGAGCAAGGAGGCCTACAAACCTGACTTAGTTACACCAGTTCTGTCTGGAGGAATGGAACAAAATTCCAGCAACTTACTGTGAGATGTTTGTGGAAGGCTACCCAAAACCTTTGACGCAAGTTAAACAATTTAAAGGCAATGCTACCAAATACTAACAAAGTGTATGTAAAATTCTGACCCACTGGGAAAGTGATGAAAGAAATACAAGCAGAAATAAATCATTCTCTCCACTATTATTCTGACATTTCACATTCTTAAAATAAACTAGTGATCCTAACTGACCTAAGACAGGGAATGTTTTCTCGGATTAAATGTCATGAATTGTGAAAAACTGAGTTTAAATGTATTTGGCTAAGGTGTATATAAACTTCTGACTTCAACAGTATGTCTCAATAAGATCATCCCTCATTCTTGTAAACACCATGGAATACATACCCAATATGCCTAGCCTCTCGTGACAGGACAAGACTCTCATCCTAGGAATTAGTCTGGTGAATATCTCTTGGACTGCCTAAAATGCTGCTGTGTCCTTTCTTTGGAAAGGAGACCAAAACTATGTTCAATACTCCACAATTTCCTTTTTGCCTAAATTATAACCACTTTGCAATATTCCATTTGTCTTCTTAACCACTTGCAGCTCCTGCCTTGTAACCACAGGTGATTCATGTTTAAGAACAACAAACACCTCTTGTTGCACTCACTCACCTGCAGACTTTTATTCCAGTTAGACCATCACCTGCCTTTTGATCCCTCATACTCCAGTGAGTGACCTCATGCTTTGCCACATTAATTCCACTGGCCAGGTTTTCGTAAACTCACTCAATCTATCTCTATCCCTTGGCCGACGCAAAATTTTCATCACAACTTGCCCTTGCGCCTATTTTTATGTCACTAGCATGCTTGGTTTTCCTACACCTCCTATACCCACACTTGAATACACAAAATAATCCCTCTGATGTTGGGCACAGTAAAAATCTATTCAGGAATCTCTACCTTAAACAAAAAAGAAATCAGATTAATGAGCAACAGTCCTGTTAGTAAAATCTGAATTCTGTTCACTAAAGTATTATCATTTGTAGTGAAATTCCATAAAACTTGAATATGTAATAAATATGTTAAGTTGTTATTTTAAAGAAGGTATGAGGATTTGAAGCTTAATGGGCTAAGAAATGCCGACAGCTTTTATAATGAAATGTTTGTATTCATCCCCATAACTATCTGGAAGCTCAATACTTCCATAAAAAATGGAAGACTCAAACTTGTTGGTTGCTCCAGGCATGGAATTTCCTGACTAAATTTGGCTGCACAGCAATCCCTGTGTATCTGCCTTCTAGACCTCTGCCACATTAGATCTGATGTAGGGCAGCTACCCCAATGAGAAGGGCTTCAACTGAAATTGATTGATTTCAGTTAAATGTTTTTAATTGCTTCAATTATAATTTACACTTGTAATTTTTTAAAATAATTTGAACGTTTCTGAATGGCTGGCATGTTCAGAAATATTCAGTGATCTCCAGATTGACAGATCACCAATCCCAAGGGCATTGGCTTTGCTGCCAACAGGTCCTAGTCCATCCTAATGAGGCAATTACATTGTGCAAGAGATGAGCACTACTTTAGGTTCTCAGTATATAAAGTTAGGATGACTTTGATAGCAAATTGTGTTTGACCGGTCTCTCTTTCACTGCTGCCAGCAGGAGGTGCAGGAGTCTTGGGTCCCACACTGCAAGGTTTGGAAGCAGGCGTCCTTCACTCACCTCAGCACTGAACGTGCTCTGTGACTGTGGACTCACTTATGGGGATTCTGCAGTTCACATTCCATGTGTTTTTGTTTACTCTTTTTTACTATTTGCGCAACTTGATCGAAACACTTCAGCGCTGAACTGACTCTGCAGCTGTAGCCTGCAAACGTGGGGCTCCTGGGCCGGCGTCACTTGCCTCAGTGGTTTGTTAGTTGTGGACTCACTTTCAGGCGCTCTGTGGTTTGATATTTAATGTTCTGTGTTTTATTTGTTTACTTTTTTATTGTTTGCGTGACTTGTTCTTTTCGCACAGAGAGGGTGCTTGATGGTCTTTGTTGTGGGGGTTTTTTCTTTAATTGGGCTCTGTTGTATTTCTTTGTTTTGTGGCTACTTGCTAGTAGATGAATCGCAAGATGGCAAAGTACATTTATTATCCTTTGATAATAAATGTGCTTTGCAGTTTGAACTGTGAAATTAACATTGGTGGATCTGGAAAATGTAAAATTGTACTTTCTTCATCACTCAGCAGTGAGTGTGCAGCTCACGGCTGGCAACCCTTCTCAGCCCATTGATACTACTGGAACATTAGAAACAAGATTTTTCCCTGTCCGCCCCAGCAAAGCCTTATCCATCATTCAAATGGATCAAAGCTGGTCTATGGCTCAGCTCCTTCTACTACCTCAAGGTATTGTTGTAATGAGGTGGTCTGTATGGGTGGCATGTAAAGGAAAGTTTTTCGCTGCTCCTCAGTGTATGTGAGTGTAATAAACCGATTTACCAATTTATCAGCTTTGTCCACAAACATCACTAATTCATCAAAAATTCATTGATTTTAGGCTTAAAGGTTCCATTTTAATCTAGAATCATAACATTTTGGGGTTTTGAATCTAGATTTTCTTCAGCATTATGTGAAGAAAACCTTCCTGATCTCCTGAAGCCTGATATAAACTTTCAACTAAAAATGCCAACAGGTCCTTTCCTCCCATAGATGCAGCTCGATCCACTGGAGGACTTCCAGGAGATACTTTGTTGTTCCATATTCCAGCATCTGCAGTCCCTTGTGTCCCCTTCCTGATTTAACTTCTGTGAATGCTTACCCCCTCTTATTCTGAATACTCCACTATAAGAAATAGCTTCCTCGGATATTCCAGATTAATAACTTTTCTGTCAAACACTTTTATACTTTTAAAGACCTCAGTATGACAGTCACTTAAACACTTAAACTAAAAGGAGACAAGCCATGCGTTGGCACGGTGCTTGCCATGCAAGTTGATAGAGTCACTTTTGGGCTGACAACAGAGATGCAGAGTTTTTTATATGTAAACCAATTTCCCAAAAAAGTGACCCTATCAACCTGTGTGACAAACACAGTGCAAACACATGAGAGATTGGGAAATGCTGATGTTTAAAGGGACTTAGTTGTTATTGTATATCATTCACTGAAAGTCATTGTCCATCTGACATGCAGGTGAAGAAAATAATTAGAGAAGCAAATAGTGTCTTTACTATGAAAAGATTTGGGTACAGAAGTAAAGATGTCTTCTGCAATACATTGGGCTTTGCTGAGTGCATCTGGAATACAGGGTACTAGTTTTGCCTTGTTATCCAAAGAAGGAGTATACCTACCTTAGATGGAGTGCAACAAGTACTAACTAAACTGGTTTCTGAGATGGTGAGTTTGGTGTATGAGGAGAGATTGAGTGAATGAGGCCATTTTCACAGGAGCTTACAAAAATAAGCGGTGATCTTACTGGAACTTGTATAATTCTTACAGGGTATGATTGGGTGGATGCAGGGAGGATGTAAAACCAGGAGTGTAAAACTAGGGAGTCACAGTTTATGAATATGGGCTTGATGATTTCACATAGAGGACAGTGTATCTTTGAAATTCTCTACTCTGAAGAACTATGTCAGGTCAGTCATTGACTCCAATTAAACCTATGATCAATAAAGTTCTAAATATGTAGGAAATCATTAAAAATTAAGAAAATGGCACCGAGCTAGATGATCAGCCATTATCTTGGTGGATGGTGGAGCCATTTGAAGGGCCAGATAGCCTGCTCTTGCCTCTTATTCTTAACCCTATTTTCAAATGAGGTCTTATTCTTAAATGTGAAACACTTTGGGGCATTTTGATGTTGCAAAAGACAGCAGGGCAATTATTATTTCTTCTCCCTAGTCGTGATATAAGTTAGCACAAAATTGAGGAGATGTTTAAACACATTGTAAAAAGAGAAATTCAAGACTTATTTATAAACTCTAAGAATTTTATATCCAGAAGAAAAAGTGAGAGATAACCAAACATAACTTAACTCTTTACCTCTTTACCTGTAGCTTAAATTCAGAATTTCATTTTCAGTAACATCTGCTTCATATAGTCTATATATATTTTTGTTATCTTTTCATTTGCATTTGAATTCTGCAGATAGTTTAAAGGTGACCTTCATATAACAGGGATTTCATATTTATATAGAACTCTAGTTGCATCTGTATTCAATGTTACACAAAATACTTTCTTAATACGGTATGGTAAATGATGTGGCAAAGCATATTTAATAGAATGAATCTGAATGGCTTATTGCTCCTGAAGCACAGTTTCACACGTTTGACTAAACTTGATGCCTTATACAATTTTATTAAGTTTAATTTGCAAAGAATGGTTTACTTTACACTTGTCATAACAAATCATGGAAAATGAACTGGACCTTGTATTCCAAGATGCCCAGGAGTCTTCTACTGAACTGGATCAGCTTTACTTGGTGTTATCCTACATCAAACTTCACTGACAGGAAAAAATTAAGCAGTCCAACCAATTTTCAATTTCATTGAAAAAAAATTGAAATCCAAGCATTACTTGTCAAAATACACGATTTTACATTTAAATTTTGAGCTTAAGTTCTCAAAAGTACAATACAGTTGCACTCCTATTATAACTTCTACAACACATTGTATTGAAGAGCTCAAATATTAGTATTTCTCGTTGAAAATTTATTTTGTTAATTATAAAAAAGTGTTCCTCTTGATGAAATGTTTGTTTAAAATGGAATTGTAATTATCATCTGTTTTACTGATTGTCATGAGCTCAGCCTGTGAAACAAAGTTATATTCCTTATGCATTTGTGTTCATAACGTAATATATAATTTTCAAAATAAATGATCAGTATTCAAAATATAGTTTTACTTTTAAACAGAAAATACTGTAAATATATCAGATAGCATTTCTCCATGTTTTTCATTACCTATTTCCAGCTCCCACATTATTTTGTTTTATAATTCAATTTTGATATTTTAACAATTATAAAGGATTTTGATTTGACCCTTTTGATTTAATTTGTGCTTATGCTGCTGTGAGATACGTAAAATTATCGTATTGGGTGAATATTCAAAAAGAGATAAAACTTTGTTTCTATTCAGTGGGAAGGTTGTAATAAAAAGCCAACTGTTCAAGTGACAATGTATTCTCCTCAATGATAGTGGACTAAAATATAATTTAGTAACATTCGACTCCCAGCAAGGTCAGAGGATGAAGAGGAACTGCACAATTTATCACTGCTGTTCTTTTTCTTCAATCCTCTTATGATGCTTCTTGGCTTTCTGCTGATGTGAATCTGACATCTGAACCATAAAAGGATTAAAACATGCTGGACAGCTGCTGTTGCTAAACACCCTGAATCAAAAAGATGCCAGTTAACTTTGCCATTTGTGTCAACACTTTCAGAATGAGAAAGGATAGGGTGAAAAATATGTGAGGTTTAACATAAGAGTTAGCTTGTAAGCTTAATGCAAAACATGAAAATTAAAAATTAAAAATCCAAAACCAGAAACACGGCTTTTAACGTTTCCAAAGCACTTTGTCCAAGTGGTAGTTCGGCTCAATTAGAAATACGCTGAGCTCTGGGACAACACCTCCAGGGTTTAACACCTGATTGTGCCGATCAATCCTAATCCGATAGTTCAGCACAGCATTTAGAAAGGCTCTCATTGTTCCAGATACACTGGGCCAGATCATACTTATGTTTGGCCAATGATTCATTGCTAGAGGGATTGAATTCAAGAGCAGGGAGGTCGTGCTGCAACTATACAGGGTACTGGTGAGGCCGCACCTGGAGCACTGTGTGCAGTTCTGGTCTCCATACTTGAGGAAGGATATACTGGCTTTGGAGGCAGTGCAGAGGAGGTTCATTAGGTTGATTCCAGGGATGAATGGGTTAACATTGAGAGATTGAATTGCCTGGGACTATACTCTCTGGATTTCAGAAGAGTGAGAGGGGATCTTACAGAAACATACAAAATTTTGAAAGGGATAGATAAGATAGAAGTAGGAAAGTTGTTTCCATTGGTAGGTGAGACTAGAACTAGGGGACATTGCCTCAAGATTCAGGGGAGAAGATTTAGGACGGAGATGAGGAGAAACTGTATTTCCCAGAGAGTAGTGAATCTGTGGAATTCTCTGCCCAAGGAAGCAGCTGAAGCTTCCTCACTAAATATATTTAAGAAACCGTTAGATAGATTTTTACATAGTAGGGGAATTAAGGGTTATAGGGGAAAGGCAGGTGGATGGAGCTGAGTTTACGGGCAGATCAGCCATGATCTTATTGAATGGCGGGGCAGGCTCGATGGGCCGGATGGCCTACTCCTGCTCCTATTTCTTATGTTCTTATGTTCTTACTATCCACTTCTGCTCATTGCTGCGTGGAAGAACTGAAGTCTCTACCTCTGCCAAAGGACACACTATTGAATCCAGAGACAGTTCTAGATCACCCTGAACTAAGGATCTGGATAACTAAAAATGTTCTATTAAGCAACACACTAAAAGTTGCTGGTGAACGCAGCAGGCCAGGCAGCATCTCTAGGAAGAGGTAGAGTCGACGTTTCGGGCCGAGAACCTTCGTCAGAACTAACTGAAAGAAGAGCTAGTAAGAGATTTGAAAGTGGGAGGGAGAGGGGGAGATCCAAAGTGATAGGAGAAGACAGGAGGGGGAGGGATGGAGCCAAGAGCTGGACAGGTGATTGGCAAAAGGGATATGAGAGGATCATGGGATAGGAGGCCTAGGGAGAAAGAAAAGGGGGAGGGGGGAAGCCCAGAAGATGGGCAAGTGGTATAGTGAGAGGGACAGAGGGGGAAAAAGGAGAGAGAAAAAAGAATGTGTATATATAAATAAATAAATAACAGATGGGGTATGAGGGGGAGGTGGGGCATTAGTGCAAGTTTGAAAGTCAATGCTTCTGACGAAGGGTCTTGGCCCGAAACATCGACTGTACCTCTTCCTAGAGATGCTGCCTGGCCTGCTGCGTTCACCAGCAACCTTTAGGTGTGTTGCTTGAAATTCCAGCATCTGCAGATTTCCTCGTGTTAAAGTTCTATTAAGGTTGAGTTTGTTTTCTTCATAGTTACGTTTCTCATTAATTTTGCAGGAGTTTATAATGTTTTAATTCAATCTTTTCTTTTGATAAATTTTATTTTTAATAAATTAACATAATATGCACTCTGTGGCCACTTTATTGCGTACAAGATGCACCTAATGAAATGCGACTGAGTATATTTCTATATATTCGTGGTCTTCTGTAGATGTAGCCCATCCACTTCAAGGTTTGACGTGTGGTGCATTCAAAGATGCTCTTCTGCACACTGCTGTTTTAACACCTTTGAGTTATTATCACCTCCCTCCCAGCCGGAACCAGTCTGGTCATTTTCCTCTGACTTCTCTTATTAACAAGCCATTGTACCCGCAGAACTACCACTCACTGGATTTTTTTTTGTTTCTCGCACCATTCTTTGTAAACTTTAGAGGCTGTTGTGCATGTAGTGTGGTCAGTAGTTTCTGAGATACTCAAATTATTTGTCTGGATCCAACAATCATTCCATGGTCAAAGTCACTTAGATCACATTTCTACCCTGTTCTGATCTTTGGTCAAAGTAACTGAACCTCTTGATTACGTCAGCATGATTTTATGCATTGTTTTGCTGCCACATGATTGGATGATCGAATACTTGCATTAATGACCAGCTTGGCCTAATAAAGTGGCCACTGAGTGTACTTCAACTGATTCAAAATGTCAGTGATCAGGAGAGACATTGGAGACAGTTTGAAATGCCTTTGATGACATGAGCTGTCAAAGACCGTTAAGAAGACTGGGGGATGTGGCACGTGCTGTTTGAATCCTGGTCACTACCAACAGAGACTATTTCACCTCTTACGGCATCTATGGCAGCAGAGGTCTGAGTCATTGCCAGTGCCGTTACCCACAAAAGGTAAGTGTGAGGACTGGGTGACCTTCGGGACATAACTGAGGCATGAGTAGTCTATATGCTTCAGGCTGAGCTAGTAAGCAAAGACTCGCTCTGCCTAATTAGGTAGGTTTAAAAGTCATAGCATTACTCCAATGAAGAAGAAAAACGATCTCTGCTGGTGACCTGGAAAATCTTCCCCAAAGCGATACCACAGAAAGCAGATTGTGATAAAATTTAAGCAGGATGCCTTAAACCAGAATGAAATTAGGTTTTGGGCCAAATTTCAGTAACTTGCAATTGTTAGTCTCTCTGGAGAAGTTGTGTTTTCTGAGGTTTTGAAATGCATAAAATCAAAGGAATTTATAAATTTGTAAACCATGATGAATGAGCATCATTTTGTTTGGAACAAATACCTACTGTATCAAATCTAGTTCATATATAAATATAACATTTCCAACACATTAGAAGACCCTGGAGTCCAACAATAAGCTTCCTTCATTCCTAACGATAAATAAATTCAGAGGCAGCTCAAACATCACAAAAATTCATAAACTACATGACTTCATAAATCCTATTCCCCCACCCTACTCCCACAAGAATACACAGGTGTGTTTCATTCTGCACTCGAACAGTGGACCACTGAGATACCCAACAGCAAAGGGAGGAAAATGTGTGAAGATCTGTTTATACCATCTGTACCAGTTACCTCGTCATGGGGTCATCGACTCATACAAGGGAAACAAGCTCTTCAATACAACTCGTCTATGCTGACTATGTTACCCATCTGCTCACATTTGGTCCATAACTCTCTAAGCCTCTGTTATCCATGTTTTATCAAAATGGTGTCAGGTCACCCTAAAGTCTTCTACTTTCTTTGGATAAGGTCCCAGTTTATGCTACCTCTCCTAGTAAATCAGGCCACCATATCCTGATAAATCTTTTCTGCACTATTCCTAGTTTAATAAAATCTTGCCTATAACAGGACGATCAAAACTGTACATACTATTCCACGTGTGTCCTCACTATGTCTTACATAACTGCAACAGAACCTCCCCACGCCAAGTGCCTTCTACACCGCCCTATTTGGCTGTGATGTGGCTTTCGGGGATCCATGCACTTGCACGCCAAGGTTTGCCCATTCCATAACACTCACCAGGACCCTATCATTCACTGTATAGGTCTTACCCTGGTTTGATCTTGCAAAATGTAAAACCTCACATTTACTTGGATTGAAAATCATTTACCAATCCTCAGCCCATGTACCAGCTGATGAAGATCACCCTGTAATTTTTCATAACCTTCTACTCTATCTGCAATACCATCTACCTTAGTATTATTTGCAAACTTACTATCTATGCCTTAGACATTCACAACCCAATTGTTTATGTCACAAAGGTCCCAGCACCAACCCCTTGGCAAATCAGTAGACGCAGGCCTCCAGTTTAAGAGCCAAACCTCAACTCTCTGTTTTCTGCCTCTGAGCCAATTATGAATCTCATCTGCTATCCCCTTTAGATCTCATGTGATCTGATCTTCCAGACTAGCCTGCCATAAGAGACTTTGTCAAAGTCCATAGTAAAGTCTATATAGACAAAATCCACTGCTCTGCCCTCATCTGCCAAAAATCTGAAAAGATGAGGATGAGGAATCAAGATGAACAATATGTTAATTATCAGGATTTCCACAAGTAAAATTCTGAATTAGTTTGAAGTAGTTTTATTGAGTAAATGAGATTATTGTGATCTTGTTAGAAGGCAAAGGAAATTCAGCATGTGCCTATTGACTTTCACCAATTTTTACAGCTGCCCGAAGAATACATCACTCCTCGGTATGGCAAATATTCTTCTCAGGGTCACAAAGTCTGCAGAGGGTTGCGGATACAGCTCGGTTATCACAAGAACTTGCGTCTCCTCCATTAATTCTGTCCACACTTCTTGCTGCCTTGGGAAAGCAGCAAACATATTCAAATGTCACTCTCACCCCAGTCATTCTCTCTTCTTTCCCCCTTCCACTGGGCAAAAGTACAAAGGCTCAAAAGCAGGAACCACCAAGCTCAAGGACGTTCTGTCTCATTATTTTAAGACACTAGTATAATATATAGATAAACTCTTGATCTCTCAATCTACCTGTTCATACACCTTCCACTTATTGCCTACTTTCACTGCACTTGCCCTGTTATGGTAACTATACCACTACGTATAATGTTATTGTTTTACCCTTTGTACTACTTTGATGTACTTATGATTTAGAATGATTCGTATGGATAGTATGCAAAACAAAATTTTTTCAGTATATCTCGGTACAGTGGATTGTGCATAACTAGACACTTGTAAAGGACCAATAAAACAAAGTCGGGTTTAAGCAGAGTGGGCGTAGTGTGAGTGGGCCAGGTGTACACTCAAGATCACCATCAGGAGGGGGAAAGGGGATAGGCAGCCACTGTAGAGTATCCCTGAAGCTGTTCCCTCAACAACAACTATACCACTTTGGACACTTTAGGGAGCTGAGTGGGTGACCTAGCAGAGGAAAGCCACAGTGGTCATGCCTCTGGCACTGTGTCTAGCTCTGAGGCTCAAAAGGGAAGGGGAAGAAGAGGCAAGATGTAGTGATAGGGGATTCATTGGTTAGAGCAACAGAAAGGAAGTTCTATGGATGAGAACGAGATTCCCAAACGTTTTGTTGCCTCCTGACTGCCAGGGTCAGGGACATCTTGGACCAAATCCAAAGCATTCTTAAGTGGGAGGGTGAGCAACATCTGTACCAATGACATCGGCAGGATGGGTGATGAGGTCCTGCAAAGTGAATTCAGGGAGTTAGGCGCTAAGTTAAAAGACAGCGCTGCCAGGGTTGTGCTCTCAGCATTGCCACCTGTGCCACATGCTAGTGAGGGCAGAAATAGGAAAATCATATCAATTATCATGTGGCTAAGAAGTTAGTACAGGACCCAGGGCTTCAGATTTTTGGATCATTGGGCTCTCTAGTGGATAATGGAGTGGTCATGGAGGGAGATATGATTACGCCTACTTAGAAAGCCAGGAATCAAAGGGTCGAGCATGGAGGTACTAATGATCTGAGCTGCATATATTTCAGTGCAGTGATTATTGCTGTAAAGGCGGATGTGTTTAGGACAAGTGTCAGCACATGGAATTTTGACTCGGTTGCAGGAGGGGCAGGACTGGCAGCTCATTGTTCCAGGGTTCCATTGTTTTAGATGCGACAGACCAGGAGGGATTAAATGGGGAGAGGTGGCATTACTAGCCAGGGAAAATATCAAGGCAGTGCTCCATCAGGACAGACTGGAGAGCTCGCCTAGTCAGGCTTTATAGGTAGAACTGAGGAATAAGAAAGGTATAACCAGATTATTGGGATTATATCATAGACTACACAACAGTCTGCGGGATTTAGAGGACCAAATTTGTAGAGACTGCAGACTGTTGCAAAGACATAATGTTGTGATAGTAGGTGATTTTAACTTTTCACATATTGACTGGGAATCCCATATTGTAGAAGAGCTAGATAGGAAAGAATTTGTCATATGTGTTCAAGGAAGTTTTCTTAATCAATACATAGAAGTCCCAAATAGACAGAATGTGATTAGGGAATGAGACAGGGCAGGTGACAGAAGGTTGTGGAGAGGAACACTGCATCTAGAGATCATAGTGCTATTAGTTTCATGGTAACTATGAAAATGGGTAGGTCTGGTCCTTGGATTGAGATTCTAAGTTGGAGAAAGACCAGTTTTGATGTTATCTGAAAAGATCTGGCAAGTGTGGATTGGGACAGGTGTTTTTTTCTGGCAAAGATGTACTTGATACATGGAGGCCTTCAAAAGTGAAGTTTTGAAAGTAAAGAATAAAAGGTGAGGATAACAGGTTTTCAAGAGATATTGAGGCCCTGGTTGAGAAAAGTAAGGAGACTCATAGAAGGTAGAGGCAGGCAGGAACAAATGAGGTTCCTGAGGAGTATAAGAAATGAATGAGAACACTTAAGACAGATATCAGGAGGACTAAAAGAAGACGTGAGGTTGCTCTTGCAGGCAAGGTGAAGGAGAGTCCTAAGAATTTCTCCAGATATATTAAAAGCAAAAGGATAGGAAGTGACAAAATTGGTCCTCAGGAAGATCAGAGTAGTAATCAATGCATGCAACCAAAAGAGATGGGGGAGACCATGAATAGATTTTCTGCATTTGTATTTACTCGAGAGACTGAAACAGAGTCTATAGATCTGTGGCAATGCAGCAGCGAGGTCATGAACCATATTCAGATTACGGAAAAAGAGGTGTTTGTGGTCTTGAGACAAATTAGTGTGGATAAATCCCCAGGGCTTGACAATGTATTCCCTTGAACCCTGTGGGAAGATAGTGCAGAAATTACAGGGGTCCTAGCAGAGGTACTTAAACCATTTTTAGCCACGGGTGAAGTGCCAATACATTGGTATATAGCTAATGCTATTCTATTGTTTAAGAAAGGCTCTAAGAATATGCCAGGAAATTATAGCTGGTGAGCCTGACATCAGTAGTGGGAAAGTTATTGGTGGGTATTCTAAGGGACCAGATATGTATGTATTTGAATAGACAGGAACTGATTAGGGATAATCAATGTGACTTTGTGCATGATAAGTCATGTCTAACCAATTTCATACAGTTTTTCAAAGAAGTTACTCAAAAGTTGATGAAGGCAAGGCAGTGGATGTTGTCTGTATGGACTTCAGCAATGCCTTTGACAAGGTCCCGTATGGGAGGTTGGTCAAGAAGTTCTAGTCGCTTGGCATTCAAGATGAGGTAATAAATTGGATCAGTCATTGGCTTAGTGGAAGAAGCCAGAAAACGTTTGTAGATGGTTGCCTCTCAGATTTGGAGGCCTATGTCTAGTGGTATGCCACAGAGATCGATGCTGGGTCTGTTGTAGTTTGTCGTCTATATCAACAATCTAATAGTAAACTAGATCAGCAAATTTGTGGATGACACCAAGATTTGGGGGGTATGGTGGACAGTGAGGAAGATTATCAAAGCTTGCAGCGAGATCTGGACCAGCTGGTAAAGTGGGCTGAAAAATGCAGATGGAATTTAATGCAGACCAGTGAGCTGTTACATCTTGAGAGGGTAGGCCTCACATAGTGAGCAGTAGGCCGCAGAGGAGTGTGGTAGCACAGAGGAATCAGAGAATACAGATCCATAATTCCCTGAAAGTGGCAACACAGGTCATTAAAAAAAAGCTTTTGGCCCATTGGCCTTCATAAATCAATGTATTGAGTACGAGAGTTGGGATGTTATGTTGAAATTATATAAGACATTGGTGAGGCTTAATTTGGAGTATTGTACGCTGTTCTAGTCACCTAACTACAGGAAAGGTGTAAATAAGTTTGAAAGAGTGCAGAGATAATCTACAAGGATGGTGACGGGCAAGGGTTGAAAAAGAGAGAACTTTATTCCCTAGAATGTAGAAGATTGAGGAGTGATTTGATAGAGATATACAAAATTATGAGGGGTATAGATAGAGTAAGTGCAACCAGGCATTTTCCACTGAGCTTGGGTGAGACTAAAATTAAAGGTCATTGGTTAAGAGTGAAAGGAGAAATGTTTAAGCGGAACATGAGAGGGAAACTTTGCACTCAGAGGGTGGCGAAATGTGGAATGAGCTTCCAGTGCAAGTGGTGAGTGCAGGGTCGATTTCAACATTTGGGAGACATTTGGATAAGTACATGGATAGGAGGAGTGTTTGAGGGTTATGGCTCGGGTGCAGGTCCTGTTTCTGTGCTGTAGTCTTCCATGACCTCTTTGACTTCTACGTGACAAAAATAGCCCAATTACCAATATTTTCATTTGTTCACTTCTCAAGATATGGAGAAACCAGCATTTATTGACGACCATTGGGGAGAAGGTGATGAGACACGTACATGAACTGTTGCAGTCCTGCTGTTTGGGAGTGCATTCCAAGATTTAGATCTAGCAATGATGATAGCACAGTGTCACATTTTGAAGTCACGATGGATTGCCATACAGAGAGAGCTTATAGATGTGTGGTTCCTATAGTAATGCTGCCCTTGTCTTTCTTATGTAGGTAATAGGCTTAAGAAGTGGATCTAGGTGATCAACTGATGGGCACACTGTGGTCAAGATGTGCTGATCATGAAGGGAATGAGAAACTGATGCTGCTAACTGGGCACCAACTAAAGGACTGCTTTGTTTTGAATGATGCTGGGCTTCTCTAGAGTTTCCTGACCTATATTTATTCAGGCAAAAGGGGTTTTCTGCATCACACTCCTGGCATGTCATGTTGAAGGTGTCTGCACAGCAGGTTTGGGTGTCCTATGGAAATGGACCTCAAGATCTCTCTGCTCCTCCACACTGCCAAGAGTCTTGCCATTAATATTATATTCTGTCTTCATATTTGACCTCCCGAGATGAACCACTTCAATATGTGTGTATTTGTGAGTGGAATTGTCCTGATATAAGGAGAAAAGTTGATGGAGTTGTTAAAAATGATTGGGCTGAGATTGTGCCCCAAGGAGCTCTTGAAGGTGACGGCCTGGGGTGAAGTGACTGATCTCTTGCACCGTTACCATTTTCTATTGTGTGTGGAATATCGCCTGGCTCTGGACTGATTCCCCCTTGACCCCACTGACTTGGTGCTTCTCTTGGTCAAATTCCGCCTTGATGTCAAATACAGTCACTTTCTCCTTTGCACTGGAATCATTCCGCCCAGTCCGTGTTTGGACGATAGCTGTGATGAGATCTGGAACCAAGTGGTTCTGATGAAATTCAAACTGGAAATGAGTGAATAATAATTGGTTATTAAATGGTAAGTATTTGTGGTCAAGTTGCAGATTGGACCTCAGCAATTCCTGAAACCCAAGAGTAAAATCATAGTCTGCATTAAGCTAGTACTAACCCAATAAGGCAATTCAATTGGGTTTTATCTTTATGACCAAACTAAATCAGGTCAGTATTTTTTATCATTTTGCCTGGATTTAAACAGCTGCTTTACTGAATAAAAAATACACATCTCACGCTATTTAGCAAAAAGATCTATTATTTTAACAATAACATTTTGTTATTAATTAGGTTGGAATCAAACAAAGTAAGGGATTATCAAAGGGTCAAAATAGTACTGGTTATTCACTGTAGGAAGTTTTAGGTGGTTAGTTTCTGGTCTGGGGTGTATAAGTTCTACTGGATGTGCCTCAGCCTGTTCACTTTATTTAATGAGTGAAGTTCAAAGTTAACATGCAACTTGATTAACATTATGTACCTGCTTTTTCCTACTGTTAAGATATGAAGAATTTTGAATGGATTGGCCATCTTCAAAAACAGTTGGGTACATGGCCATCAAAACCTTTGAGCAAAAACGAAATGCCAAAATTAAATCTGAGTCACAAAACTAAAAACAAACAATATTTTCAGATACCTGCCAAAATTGGATGAGTATGCCCTTCAATCCTGACATCATCTATACCAGAATGGTTATTGGGATTGACTTCATACAAGCAAACTCAAAGTAGGATCACAGAAAAAAATACTTTAGGAATAATAGGTGTGCCTTTGCAATGGGAGAACTGAATTTCTCACCTGCATTTGCTGACAATGGTCTCTCTCAATGTCAGCTAGATTTGCCTGCATTGTGCAGAATGGCTGGAGGTTTGCTTCAACAGAGTATCGGAACATTTCAACATCTCTACCCAGAAGATTGCTCACATACACCCGTTTCACTCACCTCCCCTAGAAATTGTGTCATCATGAAGACAGTGGAGAATGTAGTGATTCAATAATTGAAAGTAAATCTGCAAAAAAAATATAACAAATTAATCTCTCAAGTGAGATATGAAGTGTGCGAATAGGTAAGAAATAGAAACAAGAATAAGCCATTCAACCTCCTGTAAATGCTCTGCTATTCAATAAGATTATGGGTGATCTTTTACCACGGTGCTCCTCTTTGCACTAATTCCATATGCCTTGATTTCTCCAAGACCCAAATATCTAATGATCGCTGTCTCAACACTAGGCCTTCACAGCCTGTTGGTTCAGTGAATTCCAAAGATACACCAAGTTCTATTTTAAGAAATGCCTTCTGATCTCAGTCCTGAATAACTAAACCCTTATTACAGGACTGAAGCTTAGGTCTGAACAACCCAGACAGGGGAAGCGTCAGCTCCTCATCTACCTTTTCAAGCCACTATTGGTAAATCTGGGTTAGAATTACCTAAATAAACTTCTAAAAATAGTGTATTACCGATCAGGATGAAGTAATTAAAAAGATGCAACAGATAAAACATAGCTTCATATATTGCAATAAAGATTATATTCAAAGGTACATTGAGGCATGTTAATCTGAGTGAAACACCTGTCACTTTTATCTTATGTGATATGGATGGAAGTTTTACATTATAACAAATAATATGTTGCATAAGTAATAAAATAAATAACTCATTTTAGAGTATAATCAGAAGAATGTATTACTTCACCCATCCTCTAATCCAACCCTACCTTTACCTTTGCTATCACTACATAAAAGAAGCCAATATGCAGGTAATTTCTAACACTGTAATTATAGCAGATCTTGAGCACTTATGTGCATGCCTATCGAAGGGTCATGTCTTGAAGGATCTGGGTTTACTTTGACTTGGATTTGCAGAGGTGAATGAGAGTCAAACATCCGAAACCAACACTAAAGAACCACTCTATCCACTGTCAATTCAATAATGCCTGTGGGAGCAGGGATTAGCTAAAGTGAGGGTACATATAGAAAGTTTTTTTTGCAGTTTGTGGTCTCTGTAGTGACTACATCTGATTGGCTATAACTAAATATAGATCAAAATTAACCTTTGAAGCAATGTCCAGGGAAAATTTGCAGCATTAACTCTTTCAGAAAATAATTGTCTTTGACATCATTAACATATTTGCATTACTTACAATGCGACATGTGTACTATATAATATTAGCAGCATTACAACTAGAATATATAGGCAGGAAATTTTATATTTTATGTATTACAGTCCATTTGATTTGGTGTGTTCATCACCTAGAGTTTGAAAGTCATTCATTTTATTACAAGAATGACTGAAATTTACTTTTTTAGTGTAATATGCTGTCATTAACAAAATGGCAATATTAAAATTAGTAATTAAAATCTTATAAGCCTACAGATTTCAATTAATCAAGCACATCTACAGTATGCATTTATGGTTAGTAGTTCTGAGTGGAGATATCTTATCATCCATTACACAGAACAATATACTTTTACAGGAAATATCAGAATCCTTTACCAGGAATCTATGATTTGTTTCACAGAATTTTATCTGATATTAATCTTTCAGGATATAGTTAAGATTTTGATTTGGATATTTTCTGAGATTGTTTTATGGAGGGATTTGAACTAATGCTCCCTCGACAGCCCATAAGATTACTCAGTGATTATAGGCAACTCAATATTGTATGACAGCATTTCCATGCAAGGGACTTACAATCATGTTTCATTAATTCGGCTTGAATGAAGCCTCATTTCGGGCCTCGAGGAGCTTAAGATTTATGTGAAATTAATAACATAACAGATGTCTTCACAATTTGGTTCCTCTGAAAAAAAATGATTACCTGAAAAGCTTCAATACATTCAAATGCAGGCTGAAGGAAGCTTTACTCTGGGGTAAATTATTATTCATTTAAATCATTCATATCTGAAGACTAAGTGGAATTTAAATGTCAGATTTATATTAAACAGTTATATTCTACATTGTTACATGTAATAAACAGAAGCCTGTTACTTTCATATTAATAAGCTGCACTTGATTTCTGAGTTACAGCTTCCAAAGCAAAAATCTGTAACTTTGATAAGTGGTTGGAATAGCAGAGGCACAAGGGACAAAAGAAACTATTCAGGAAGCCCTGTTATTTTAGCTTTGTTTCTGATAATGTAGTCATCATTTCCTCACAGGAGAACAAAATGCATCTGTGCTCACACAGAACCCACCACTTTATGAAAGATGTGGAGTGTCTCCTGTGCATGCACTTGCCTTAGGCCAACCATAGTCTTTCTTTGCACCAAGACAGCTTGAGCACTGCTTTGCCTGAAAATATGATTCCTTTATCTTGTCTTCAGCAACACCAGGTACCTTACAAGCTGCATTTTAATGCATGCCTGAGCAGGATTTTATCTGAAGAAAAAAAAGTTGTCCAAGGGATTACTTCTGAGCACCAAAAAAAAATAATTGAAAGTAAACTTATCTTTTGCCCTGGTATTTGATCCAATATGTTGAAAGGCAGTCAGAACAAAGCAGTCACGATTCAAACACTCGACTTTAAGAGATAAGACTGCCACTGTAATACTTATGGATGCAAATTTATCACATTACTGCCAGAAAATTGATAAAATGTGAAGCACATAACAAGCGCTACAGTCTTGGAACATTCACAACAATTAGCTTTTTGATTGCAGTGGACATGGTTCAGTTGGCAGCTTAAAAATTCTAATCTCAGTCTCTCCTGATTCTTGTTCATTTGCTTTCAGAAATACTAATTTACTGAAAATGTGGGAGGAATCATCTAAACCATAGAAACCAAAGATTAGAACCTAATATTACTAGTACACTATCCACTAATGGCCACATTAATATTTGCTCTAAGGCAGAGAAACAAGAAAAGGTTTATTTTTCTTCATGATCTAACATTATATTTTCACTCTTGGGCATTTTCTTTTAAAATTGTGACCTGGTTTCACAATGATTTGATGAGTAAAAGGTAGCCAATGATAAGCACACTCTCAACAATAGAACATGAGCTGTACCAAAACGAATAAAGGTTTGTGAAATGTGAATAAATATTTAGCAAAGGTTTGACTGAGTATAAAGTTGATATGAAAGAGCAGACAAACATTTTAATCCAGCTCTTCACATATTGCTTTAGCCATTTTGCATGCCAACAGCAGTATGAAGATTCTGTTATTTTAATTAAATTCTACTTTTCTTTCAAAGCCCATGGAAAAACTTCAAAAGGCTTTTTCAAGCCCGTTGCTGAACCAAGTTATTTTAGTAACTATCCAGGAGAGATGGTTTTGTGGCTAACATCCAGAAGAAGCAAAAGCGATATAATAGTAACTGTACACTCGATAATTGGAGTAAAAAGGGCCAGCACAGCTGAAAGCTGATAGAATTAAAAGCACGCAAAAATGAAAAGAAAACAAAGGGGGAGATTAAGAGGATCATTGGAAAGGGAAAACAAGATGTATTATAGCATGTTACCTGGAAGCCAGTCAAATAGTGTTGTATAACAAGGATACAGTGTAAATGAGAGGACTGAGTATCAGACAGCTTTGGCAGCGAATGTGTTCATTGTAAATAAAGGCCAGAATCTCCTGTCTGCACGCATTAAGGATATTTTGACAGTAACTATGTGGTAACCGCATGTAGTTACTGCCAAAGCTTTTTGTGTGTTACTTTTTTGCTTTTTGTATGGCATCCTGCCACTAATGGTAAATTAAGTCATTCAATAGAACATAGTATGCAATCCAAACTAAGCAGCTTAACAACCAGAAACGACATGTAGAACTTCCTTGATGCCGATGAGTTAGGGCTGAATTTTACCTCTGCTGAGGGACTGGGTTAGAGATTGAATGAAGATAATCCACTGTCTTCTGTTTAATCCAGCCATGCAGAAAACCTGAAAGGGCCTGATATTTGCAATGCAGGAACATTCATTGAGAGCTATATCATCAGGAAGTTGAGTCTTTAACAGAGCGCCTGCAAGTTTTACAAGGCACCTGGGGCTTGCTTTAAAACCTAGGTTTGGGAAGATTGCTATTGTACAGGGACTAAAGAGCCAACAGGCAAACCTGACAATAAGTGCCAATCATTGTTGAATATCAACATTATTTCTGCTTCTCTCTCCTCTGATGCTGCCTCATCTGATGGGTACTCCCAGCAGATTCTATTCTTATTTCAGATTCAGAGCACCTGCACTTTCTTTGCTTTGCAAATATCTATCTTCAAACTGGGCTGAAGATTTTCAGCAGTGAGGTCCAGGACTGGTGCAGACAAAGCCACTCACTGCACCCTGTGCAGACACACACAAAGGAAGGGAGAAGGAAGAGGAGAAAGGTGTAAGGCATGATGCAGATGTTGCAGAATAAGCATTGAACTCAGTTGCTCGGAGGGCCTACCTTCTTCGATTTCTCAGTCTATCCAATATCTATAGACCTAATATGCACACCACTTCCATCACGCAAATCAGTCCAGAAAATAGCCACACCTGGCTTGTCTGCCTGGCAATATTCAGCATTATTCCAGTCTCAGCAGCTAGCTAGGCTTTAACTTGAAATGTTCCAGTACAGAAAGCGGTGCCAACAGATAACCTTTATGCACATCTAAATGACCGTAATGCTAACAATAAATGTGCACCCTTCTTTACGAGGGAGAAGGTGCTTGGGAAGCTGGAAGCTCTGAAGGTAGATAAATCAACTTGACCAGTTGGTCTACACCCCAGGGTTCTAAAAGAGCTGACTGAAGTGATTGTGGAGGCATTAGTAACGCTCTTTCAAGAATAAGTAGATTCTGGAATGGTTTCGGAGGTCTAGAAAATTGCAAGTGTCACTCCACTCTTCAAGAGGGAGAGAGGCAGAAAAAAGGAAATTATAGGCCAGTTAGTCTGCCCAAAGTGGTTGTAAAGATGATGGAGTCCATTGTTAAGGATGTAGTTTCAGGGTACAGAGGCACATGATAAAATAAGCCAAAGTTGGCTTGGCTTCCTTAAGGGAAAATCTTACCTGACAAATCTGTTGGAATTCTTTAAAGAAATAACAAGCAGAATAGACAAAAGAGAATCAGTGGATGTTGTGTACTCGGATTTTCAGAAGGACTTTGAAAAGGTGTCATGCATGAGGCTGCTTAATAAGCTAAGAGCCCATGGTATTCCAGGAAACATATTCGCATGGATAGAGCATTGGCTGATTGGCAGGAGGCAAAGTGTGGAAATAAACAGAGCATTTTCTGGATGGCTGCCAATAACCAGAGGTGTTCCACAGAGGTTTGTGTTGGGAATGCTTCTTTTGAAGTTATATGTTAATGATTTGAATAACAAAATTGATGGATTCATGTCCATGTTTACAGCCGATACAAAGATAGGTGGAGGGCCAGGTAGTGTTGAGGAAGCAGAGACGCTACAGACAGACAGATTAAAGAATGGGCAAAGAAGTGGCAGGCAGAATTCAGTGTCGGGAAGTATACGATCTTGCACTTCGGTAGAAGAAATAAAAGTGTATATTATTTACTAACTGGAGAGAAAATTCAAAAATCGGAGGGTCAGAGGGTCTTGGGAGTCCTCATGCAGCTTTCGTTAAAGATTACTTTGCAGGTCGGGCCTGTGGTGAGGAAGAAAAATGCAATCTTAGCATTCATTTCAAAAGTAGAGGAATACAAAAGCAAGGATGTAATGTTGAGGCATTATGAAGCACTGGTAAGGCCTCTTTTGGAGCTTTGTGAGCAGTTTTAGGCCGCTTATCTAAGAAAGGATGTGTTGACATTGGAGAAGGTTAAAAGGAGGTTCATGACAATATTTCCTGGATTGAAAGGCTTATCTTTGAGGTTTGATGATTCTGGGGCATTACTCACTGGAATTCAGAAATATGAGAGGAGGGGATCTCATTGAATCCCATAAAATGTTGAAAGACCTCAATAGAGTGGATGTGGAGATGATGTTTCCTATAGTGTGAGAGTCTAGAACCAGAAGACACAGCCTTTGAACAGAGGGACATCTATTTAGAATGGAAATGAGAAGGAATTTCTTTAGCCAGACAGCGGTGAACCTGTGGAATTCCTTGCCATAGATTTGGCTGTGAAGGTCAAGTCCTTGGGTATATTTAAGACAAAAGTTGATAGATTCTTGATTTATCACCGTATCAAAGGATACAGGGAGAAGGCGGGAGATTGGGGCTGAGAGCTGAAATGGTGGAGCAGACTCAATGGGCCAAATGGTCTAATTCTGCTCCTGCGTCTTCTTGTCTTATGATCTTATATATCTTGAATCTTTGCCTATCTAAAACTACTGTTCAGTCAAACCTCCCAGTTTTTGCAGGGTTTGAAGGATACTGCTGAGACCCTGTCCTGTAGAATCATGATTACCCCACTTACAGTTTACTCGACTTGTGCCTCTGCTGGTCAGATTTGGCCTTTGGGACATGAGGTGACATGTCAGCACAGATTATGGTAAGTACTGCTGTAAGTAGAAGTGTTTTGATTAGACCCCGTCTCACCAGTGCCTCACAAGGCCCTCTTCCTCTTATCCTTATGAGCAGGGAGTGGGTATACACTTCTCTACAGAGAATAGGGCCTGATTGGCCATGGCTCAATTATTGTATCTCCAAGCATGCCATTTCTACTGTAGATCTCAGTCATGTCCTCCAATCTCTCTGCAAGGCTGGATGTCAAATATTACATATCATGGTCTTTGTTACGGTTCAGAAGTTTCCGATTAGTACAGGGCCTACTAGGTGTGACAATTGTTTCCAGATGACCAGCCCTTTACGTTCTGCACCCTTTGAAGTAGAATTTCCTTTACAGTACCCGTCTCTATCATCTGCTCTGATTTAACTGTACATTTCTTACAGGGCGCACTGAAGGGTGAGCAAATGTAAGTGATACATAAGAAATGTGATTATGTAACATTACACAGTGTGACTGTCTGTAAGAAAGAGGTGTCACCATTATTACAGTCATACTGAATAGAAACAAGCTCTTCAGCCCATCAAAACCGTGGTGACTATCAAAACCCTACTGACACTAATTACACGCTAATCCCATTTTATTCTTCCCCCGCATTCCCATCCACTCCTCCCTCGCCAGATTCTACCACTCATCTATACACTGAGCAATTTACTGCAGCTAATTAATCCACCAATATGCCATGTGTTTGGTACATGAGAGGGAAGTGGAGTACCCGGAGGAAATTCATGTCATCACGGAGAGCACTGGAGGCCAAGATTGAACCTGGGTCACTGAAACTACAAGGAAAAAGCTGCTCTAGCTGTGCTACTCTGTTGCTGCATTGTCTTCAAGCTTGCCTTCAGAGGATGAAAGCACTATGGGTGATTAAAGATTATCATATTATCAGTAAGATTATCATTATCCACACTAATATATTTCGCTCACTGCATTAAATTCTCCACATGAGTTGTGTTGCAGGGTGGCTGGATGAGGCATAATTCTAAAGCCAAGGAGTTAACAGTTCCCCTTCACCTGTTTCTGATGGTCTGCCATGCTGTTTTTTCCCAGGTGTCAGTGATGGGAAGGTTTTGGAGGACAACCACCCCTCTCCTCTCCAGTTCTCTCTCTTTCCCTTGTGTTCTGCACTCTCTTCTGCAATAAGGGAACCAAGGTCCTAAGATTGAGAGTGAAGGATCTGCATTGAATGGATGGGTCGTGGACTTTTATCCGTGGTGACTGTGAGGGAGAGGCATGACTATGCAGAAGGATGAGAAGGTCAAATCACAGCAATAACTGCTCAGATGGGGATGTGAGCAAGAGAGTGAGGGAAGGATGTAGCTGCAATGTGAAATAGTGGAAGATGTGATATGCCAGGGTATATTTAAGGGGCGAGTTAAAAGGGCTGACGTAATGTGCACATGATGATCCAGGTGAAAATTCCACTGTATTCCCTGTTTCTGACCTCATGAAGTAATTAAATTGCTTATGACTCAAATCTACGAATGAGAACAACATTCTGCTTCAATTCAGTGGCAACCTCCTGCCAAGACATCTCACTGTTGCTGGCAGGTAATCCCTCACCATAAGAGGCAATATGAACTCCTTGTGGATTATTATAGTCTCCAGCGTGACATTTAGTGAGGAGTCACTTAATCTCACTGGAGCCTTGGCAGGCCCAACCTTCTTGGCCGCGCAGCCAGATCTGCTAGAATCCAGCAAATTTCATTTTTACAATAAGCCAAGCTGAATTGTGCATGTCATCGTTGTGCTTGCTCAGCCTAATAGTTCTTGAAACCCGGAAATAAAATGTTAATGCCATGACTACTTTATAAATGCTCTGGTAAACCTACAGCAGAAAATTTCAGTTCTGCTGCTTGCTGGGGTCACTATCGCCATCCCCCACATCCCCAACCTCAACACATTCTTAGTGTTTCAGAGAATTAAAATTTTGTTAATTATTTCTGCATTGGAAATTGGATACTTCCTCAAAGATCATCACCTTGCCATAGTGGAGAGGCTGGTGAGTTCCCGAGATCCCAAGAGTGATGCCATCTGGAGTTTAGCTCCTGATAGAGTCACCCATTGTGGTAAGGTGGTCCCAGACAAATGCGATACAACCAAGGCCTCTACAGCGAAGCTGGCAGAAGATGACGACAAATCACAATGGCAGTGAAGGCAGATGAAGGCTGTGGCAGTGAAGGATCCCCAGTCATCTTGTACTTCGCGACATTGTACCCTGAACCCATTTGTCAAGGACCGTGTGGTGACAGCCTGTGCTTCCGCCTCCCCACATTATACAAAGTTCTCCCACCCAAACAGAATATGTGGATCCCTGGTCAGCATCCACGGCCACCTGAGGACCCACCAATTGACAGCCTAGGGGAACATCATACTTGACTCGCGTGATCGTACTACCACATTGGAAAATAAAGGGATAATGCAACACACTTGAAAACTGGCAGAAACTGTAATGTTGATAATCCGTATACTATAATATAGAAAATAACTCAGCTTCAATCACACTTCACATTTCAATCAGATCGTCATTCAGTCAGCAATGACCACAGTGTTAATTAGCTAGATTCAATGTAACAAACCAATCCCTTTATTTACAAGCTTAGCCTGCATTCTACAAAGAGAAGGTGCATTGTGATTGCTCTATTTCTACAGGAAATAAACCTGAATTTAGAGGATATTAAGAACGTCACAACTTGGGCGACAGCAAACTCCAAATGCTGTCAGGTACAGTCTTAGTAATACAGAGAGATGGTTTTTGACCTGAAGGGGCCTTCTAGAACCATGGTCACAAAGGATCAGATAACCATGGAGGCCAATGGCACCAATTAAGTTTCAAGGGAATGGTCCTGATTTCAAAAAGAGTTCCACAGTTTCTCATTAGTCAAGGACCACAAATCAATGCCGACATTGCCATGAGAAAGTGCACTGGTATCTGGGATGTGGACGAGTGCTTTAGGCATTGAGTGTCATCATCCTTTGAAAGGATTGGTGCACTGTTTTTAGTGCAGATGCTGGAGATAACCCTGGTGGTAAATTTGACTGGGAGAAGATGGAGGAGTGCAGTTGGGTGGGGAACCCCGCAAACAATGAAAGAGGTATCATGTGATTGACAATGTTTGTTTCTTTTATTTTAAAAAAAATTACGCTATTAAATGTATTGAACACAAATTTACAGGGCTTTTTTACTTTCTTTCTTTGTATATTTATTTGCTTATCATAAATAGAGTCTATTTTTGAAACTTAAAAAGCTCTGATTTAGCACAGGGCCTTTCAAGTAACCCAGAGTCATCATTTTCAGTGTGAATCAGTGGCTTTGGTTGTTTGCACATGATTGGTCCCATCCAAGACGAAGTGGATGTTGGAGCTTCCATTGGACTAGCCAAACAAGTGAGCACTGCTGTGGAAGCCTCGGAATGCTGATGTTAATGGTGTGGACCACTGTTTACAAAGGGGTTTGCAGAGAATGACAACGTGCCAGCGATCTATCCTTACAACAGTTTCCTCGGATCACTGAGACAGACCATTCCTCCACCCAAAAAACAACAGCAGAGGTTCTATGGGCCAAGGAAATGTACTTCCTCATAAAGTCAGGAAACCGTTGAGTGAACAATCATTACACAGAGTTCATGGAGAGAATCTTCCAGAACAACCATGCTGAACTGGCTCCTCCACCAGATCCCTAGGAAGAAAATTGGTGCTTGCCTGACTTTGCTGCTTACTACCCCAGAAACCAGCACAAAATACAAATTGTCTTTGATTCCGGTGTGCTGTTCACCGAATGATGTGCTTTTGTGGGATCCGGACCTCAGCAACAGTCTGCGCGGGATCCTCATGCGCTTCAGAACTGAGTCCATCACGGTGACGGCAGACATCAAAGAAATGTTCCACAGCTTCCTCGTGAGAGAGGATCATTGAGACTACCTCAGATTCTTGTGGTTTTGGGGCCACCAGCTGCACAATGAGATTCTGGAGTGCTGCATGAGATTTCATGTATTTGGTAATTTCCCCTCACCAGCAGCTGCAATCTATGCATCTATTTGAGGACAGCTACCGATAGAGAGAAGGCATTTGGAACTGAAGCACTAAGGTATGTAGAGATGCATTTTTATGTTGATTATGGTCTTCAATCATTTTCTAGTGCATAAGAAGCAGTCAGGATGCTAAAAGCAATGCAAGATATGTTGGAGCAGTCTAAACTCAGATTGTGTAAGTTCACATCCAACAGTGCTGTGATAATGCAACATTTCCCATCTGAAGATCTGACTAAAGGTCTACAGAATCTTGACCTTGAACAGGACCTTTGATGGGACCTTGTTACAAACATGTTTACATTTCAGGTTGTTGATATTGAAAGACCCCTTATGCGTCATGGTGAGCTATCGACTATCAACAGCTTAACTGACCCTCTTGGGTTTGGTGCTTTACTGAGTATCCGGGGTGGCTTCGTGTTAAGAGAGTTGACCTCGGACCCTTGTGGATGGGATGTCTCTCTCCCTAAAGAGAAACATGAGCAGTGGCAACAGTGGTGTTATTCCCATCAGGATCTTAAAAGGTTTGAAGACTCTAAGAACATCACTTCCTGTGCATAAGCTGTTTTTAATATCATTTCCCATATGGGTTAATTTGGATTTTAGTTTGAAGCACCCAGTGGAAAGACATCTATCTCTATCTTTTCTTTATTTGCCCTTAAAACAGCGATACCTTTTAACAAGTAAGATCTCGTTAAAAACTCTGAAGAAAGCTTCCATCTTGGGTGATTGTTTAACTCACTGCACAGCTTTTCACATATGCACTGCAAGGGCAGTATAAAGGTATTAGGGTTATAATAATAGAATTTCCATTTGGATGAGTCCTTCATAGTGAGGGCAGGAAGGAGCTCTTTTGATCAATTCACCCCATAACTACTTTGTCTTCCTCCCGTTCTTCCAACCCTAACAATTTGGCTGTTTCCAGAGGTTGTCGTCTCATTGTGGGTGGTTCAAAGTTCAAGGTCAATTTATTATCAAATTACACATATGCAGCCCTGAGATTCATTTTGTAGTGGGCATTGACAGTAAATATACAGAAACACAACAGGATAAATGAAAGACCATACACAACAAGATGAGTAATAAACCAATGTGCAAGACAACATTCATTGCAAATACAAAAATAAAATAAAATAATAATAATAAATAAGGAATAAATATGAGAACATGAGATGAAGAGTCCTTAAAAGCGAGCTCAAAGGTTGTGGGAATAGTTCAGTGTTGGGATGAGTGAGGTTGAGTGAAGTTATCCCCTCTAGTTCAAGAGCATAATGGCTGAGGTGTAACCTGGTAGTGAGAGTCCTGAGGCTCCTGTACCACTTTCCTGATGGCAGCATGGCCTGGATAGTTGGGTTCCTCAATGATGGATGCTGCTTTCCTGTGACTGTGCTCCATATAGATGTGCTCAATGCAGGGAGACTTTATCCATAATGGACTGGGCTGTATCCTGTACTTCTTGTGGACTTTTCTATTCAAAGGCAGTTGGTCTTCAGCACCAGGCCATGATGCAACCTGTCAAACTACTCTCCACTACACATATAAAAGTTTGTCAAAGTTCTGGACGACATGCTGAACCTTTGGAAACTTCTAATAAAGTAGAAGTGCTACCGAGCATTCTTTGTAATGGCATTTATGTGATGGACCCAGAACAAGTAGTGAGAACTTCTGCTGAATTTTGGATCAACACTCACAAAATGTTGGAGGAAACTCAGCAGGTCAAGCAGCATCGAAGGAGGAAAATGAACAGTGAACGTTTCGGGCTGCGACATTTCGCCAGTCCTTCTTGTGTCTTTGCAAAATTGTACAGTACTGCTCCACAGCACTCAATGCAGCAGTATTTGATTTTCAGCTGGTTAGGCACACCATGATGGGTTGAATGGCCTGTGCTGTACTGTACTGTTCTATGTTCTATGTGGCCCATGCATGAGTGCATAAAGTCAATAGCCATCCAGGATATCATGTGCAGGAAAATTCATTGTGGTGATTACCCACCCTGCCAACTGTCTTTCCCAAATGCTCTCTTCTGTAAAGCACTACGGGGCTATTAAAACAAAACGACTTAAAAAAGGACATGCCATTTTAAAAGTTTCTTCCCCCAGGCAGTTAATCTGATCAACCATTCCTGAATCCCACCCCTCACACCCGATCCTCTCTATCTATTACCTCAGCTACTGCACTGCTTTGTAAGCACTTCTAATGATGCTGATAGCATTGTAAATACATGCTGATATTTCTGTATTTATTTGCACTTCTGATTTTATTTTTTGCATAATTCTTTATTCTGTGTAACTGCTGAATGTTGTCATTTTTTGTTGCATGTCCTGCCAACACACCACAGCAATTTCTTAATGCATGTAAGTATATATGTTGAATAAAGTTGATTTGTCAGAACGCTTGGCTCTGCATGTCATCACCTCTCGCAGCCATTCCACAGGCACTGCTACTTGGCCGACAGACTTAAAGAATTTCCAGAGACAGGTCACTTTCCTTCTGTTTTAGGTGAGAAATGCAAAAGCTTAAATAGTTGCTGGAGTAATTCGAATCGACCTCAGCTGTTGACCCTGTGCTAATGCTCCATTAGCTATCTGACTGTGTGGACTGGAGCTTGCATAAGTAGACAGAGTATGCAAATTAAAAACATCAGGAATAAATTGCATACAAGTAGATTACAGGAACAATGCTCAGGGCACCACTTACTCTTAACTTGTGTGTGGACAGGAGAAGTGCCTGCCGAATCTTCAGTAAACCCTTGGAACTCTATGAGACCTAAATATGTAAATCTTATTGCAAATACAACACATTAAACCCAAAACATCTGCTAAGCTTCTTTTTATTTAAACAGCTCATATATAATAGCCCAAAAGACATTAACTAACACCATGTATTCACTGGAAGCTGATGGAAAATGTAATGAATTTTCCCTTACCACTGTTCCCAGAGTGAGAGATCAAAGCATGTAACATTTTATCCTATTTTACAGCTAAGCAATGCAGAACTAGTGAGGAACAGCCCAGTTGATGCCAGGCCACAGCTGTTTCTGTTAATTGAAAGCTCCCAAGTACTAAATTAAGTTAAAAACTATCAGACAAATGAGGGGGTCAGCAAAAGAGTGCATTAGTGCTCTCATCAATAAAACAGGCCTGACAAGTCCTAGTAGAGGAAGTTAATTATGGCATCTTGCAAAGTGTTATTATAAATGACTAAGCCAACATTAGCTAATGTTTCACCATTGTCCTGGCAATTGGTGGAGAACAGTATGGCTCACACCATACTTTTCACATTATTATCAACTTGCCAAATGCTTGATTGATAAATCATATGAGGATATTGCAGGGGAGGTAGTGGCTTATGTAAGCCATTTTCTGTAGGTTGCAAATGACATGTTTTTTTTTCAACCTGATGCATAATTTCATTTGTCAGCCTTTCCTCACATTACACTCCAAATTGTCCATTTTCTACAATCAGTATTACTGTACACCACTTGCATAGATATGGGGGTAATACCCAGTAAGATATTCAATCATTTAGAGCATCGATTCATGCAGACATCCCACCCTGCAAAAACTCATTTCAGGGAGGTAGCACCATCAATTTGCGGGAGACTCCTGGAACTTCCAGGAGAGGTGGGATGTCTGCAATAGAGTAGCTCCTTAGCAGCTAGCCAGCTAGTTTAAATAATGTTAGCTATGCTAATGAACAAATGACACCTGTTAAACTCACCTCAACATGTCTTTTACAGTCTTAACCCACTGTGGGCAATAGAAAAGTCACTGTTCCAAACAGCGCAGCGAGGAACACTGTCATTTGACCCCTATTAGTCAGGGGTACACTTTAGGGTAGTCTGGGGTGATGTAAGTTTTACATTTTCTTTATTTTGGAACAGTCTGCCATGGCGCGCTCTCGCTCTCTCCCGCTCTCTCTCTCTCTCTCTCTCTCTCTCTCTCTCTCTCTCTCTCTCTCTCTCTCTGTCGTGGTCACTCTCGCTCCTGTGCTCTCTCTCTCTTGGCTGCTTGCTTTCTCTCACTGGCTCTCAAAAAATTGATGTCCGTGATATTGCATATAATTTGCAGGCATCAGGGAGCCATTATTAATATGCGAGAGACTCCCGGAACTTCCGGGAGAGGTGGGATGTCTGTTCATGCCTTATAATAATTAAAACTGTTAAGATATTATTTTAGCAAACATCAAGAATCTGTGAGGCCCCTTCCTCTTTTTTGATTAATTTATTTTTATGGTGGCGAAGGTTTGACCTTCCAACATGCACTGATAACACTGAAGTAAATTTGTAACACTCACTGATACCTTCCTGGAGCTTATGACACTTTACACCTGTTTGACCTCCAGACTGAAATTAATGTGTGGACAAGTCAAACTTTCCCCCAACTAAGGTAAGCTTCCACATGGCACCAAATTTAATAGTGCAGTGGATGGTAAAGAAGGTTACCTAAGGTGACGGTAGGATTTAGATCAACTGGGAAAGTGGACAAGAGAATGGAAGATAAACTTTTACTTGGACATATTTGAATTTGGGAAATTAAACCTACACAATGAATGGTCGAGTCCTGGGGAGTATTGTTGAACAGTTACCTACGGCAAGAAACATAATTCCCCAAAAATGGCAACACAGGTAAGTAGAGTGATGATAAAGGTGTATGGCAAGCTTCTCTTTATCAGCTGAGGTACTGAGTACATTACTTGGTATGACATGTTTCAGATGTTACTTGGGATTGGTTAGGCTGCTCCTAGGGTTTTGTGTGCAGCTTTGGTCATCATGCGGCAGGAAAGGTGTACTTGAGCGAGAGAGGGTGCAGAAAAGATTCACAAGTATATTGCCTCAATTGGAGAGTTTGAGCTATTAGGGGAAATTGGATAGGCTGCGTCTGTTTGCCTGGAATGGGGGTGAGGCTAAGAGGAGGCATGACAGAGGTATGTAAAATTATGAGGGGTAGAGGGCCAGTGTCTGTTGCTCATGGTAGTGGGGTGACTGAAACTAGAAGGAGCAAGTTTAAAATAAAAGGAGGAAGGTTTAAATGAAAACAAAGGGGTAAAGAGTAGCTGGTATCTGGAAAGAGGATCAGTTTAAATAGGTATGGAGGTCAGCATAGGTATGGGGACTGGAGGGCCTGTTGCTATGCTGTATAACTGAGTGACTTTGTAAAGATCAGGAAGATCTAAAGTCACCATCCTCCCAGCATCCTCGCAGGGACAGCACGGTAGCCTGGTGGTTAGCGCATTGATCTGCAGCGCCACCCGGTGATCAATGACTGGAGATCAGTTCTCACTACTATCTGTAAGGAGTTTGTACAAGCTCCCGGTGACTGCATGGGTTTCCTCCAGGTGCTCCAGTTTCCTCCCACATTTCAAAGACGTATGCGTTTGGGTTAGTGAGTTGTGTACGTGCTGTGTCAACACCGAAAGTGTGGAGACACTTGCAGGCACAATGCTTGCTGACTTGATTCGATGCAAACGATGCATTTCACTCTGTGTTTCCACGTATCGATGTGCATGTGACAAATAAATCTCATCTGCAGTCTTTAGAATTTACTCACTAATTTAAGCAATTACTGCCCATTCTGTTAGAAAGGTTGAATCCCAGACATGATTCATCATCAAAATTGCTTACCCTGACTTCTGCAAAATTATTGCCCACCTCTACAGCCTCTAGCCGGATCTCACCTGAACTTTAACCTACTTGTGACACCTTTAGGTCAATAGCCTCAAAGTGTAGAGAGGAAAGGAGTTACTGGTGCTCATACTAGATGACTGTTTTAATCATTAATTGATTTTAAGAAATGTAATAGACTACAATGTAAAGTGTTGACTATGAATGTAAGAATAAAAGGCATTGCACAGTTTAGTCTTGTAAGTAACTTTTAAATGGATGAAAATGCAGAAGAAATTCTTCCGTGCTGCTCCTACACTGCCCCCATCACTTTGGCCGAAGTCCGGAAGTGGGTTTCAGCTACATTTCCTGCAGGTTGTTTCAGTGGGAGAGGCAATGGGCCGAGTTGCTCTGCCAGTTGGCCAGAAAGGAAGAGATAGGCAACTGCATTGCCCACTTTAGCACATTACAGACTTCTGCACCTGTGAACTGCAGCACCGTAGCAGTAATGTGCACCGTTGCTCATCTCCTCTGTCTCCCCAAGGCTTTCTGTAATGTCCTGAGCTGGAGAGACAGCTGCTGTTTGTATCTGGCTCCTCATCTTCTCCCCACCCTCTGAAACATGCAGCACTCATTGAAATGGGCTTATCACCCTTCACTAAAGTGGTAAGTGGAGAGAAATGGTTTGTTCCCTTACTACAGTTATCATTTTTTATTTGTTTTATTGGAAAAAGCCTTTGACAAAACTTGTTGCCAGCTTGCCATTTGGACAGTCATTAGGTAGGGACTCCTGTGGTCTGATCGCTCCACTTCATGGAAGGGCCGTGGCTGTTAGGCCAGGAGGAAACTAACAGCCAAAATGGCATTTCCAACCACAGGCTAGCATGCTGAGGAAACCACAGGGTGCAGGCTACTTAAAGTGAGATCTGGTTGAATAATCACTTTTTGTCAGCCATTTCCTCAGCTTCTGTTCTGTACTCAGAGCTACTGTGTTTGCCAGTGAAGATCAATGGTGTTAGATTAGACTCTCTCTTATTGGGAATGCTCATTGACTGCACTTTATCGACCCAAACCTGTACCTTGTCTGGGTTTTGCTGTTTGCAGGCATGGACCATATAGCAATCACAGGTTATGAGGAGCAGGCAAGTGGAATAGATGCCAATCACAGATCAGTCATGATCATATTGATTAGCTAAACAATTCAAGGGGCCAAATGGCCTACTGCTGCTTCTAGTTTTTAAGTTGCGATGATCAGAGACAGGAATCCAAAGTTGGAGAATTGGGCATTTTTCCAATGATAAGGGTCAGTTGTGTTTTCACCTGGCATGCACACTTCCATTTGCCTGAATATTTCATTGCTTTCAGTGCACTCACTCTTGTTTGTACCTTTTATTACATTTTGTTTGCTTGCTTTCCACTAGATTTTGAAGAATTTATGAAACTTTTCCAATTAGCAAATGTTAATTTTGTAAGAGACTGAAATAGTCAAAGCACATAGGGCTGATTCAGCAAACCCATCAAAAGGCAATTCAGCATTGCACTCCCATTATGCTGTGGAGAGAATCACTAACCTCTCCTGAATCACCATGTTCATTATAATAATTGAAAATTAACTTCCAGCATACTTTCCGCAGGAAGCAAATTGAATGGCAAGGTACAGGTAATTATGAGAACATGGCTCTTAAAAGCTGGCAGCTCCATTTAAGTAGAGCAAGGCTAAATTGCAACCATCTTGTTAGGGCAGAGCAGTGATGGCCAAAGTATAGTGTTTAAGATATAGTAGCAACTGATGCAAATAGGAACCAGTCTCCATGAAATACAGTATCTCCCTGGGTTATGAATGATCTGACTAATAGAAATCCAACTTTGCACAAATTCTCCCATATAGTTTTAAAACATCTTCAAGATATTATGAAGTATAATGAAATGTTTCACGGTATTTCATTAATGAATGGATATAGTACATATCCGGAACAAAAAATAAACTGCCAGAAGACTTATTGGGCCAAGCAGCATCTGTAGAGGGAAAAGGGATGTGCCAATGGTTTGCAAAATGATATGACAATGAGACATCCTCATAACCATCGTTGGGCCATGTTGTTATGTTAATTGTTCTATCAAACCATGTATCAGAAATCTACAGTTGAATTATCTTGCACCATTGTGACAGAGAGAAAGGAAAGCTCCTCACTTTCAGCAGTCAGTTATCACATCAAATTTTATTCCTTAAGTTAATCATTTATGGAAGCTTGTTTTCCCAGAGAGTTAGCCCCTATTAGTGACTTCAAGTGTCTGGAGTTTCTGTCCTCAGAAAATCTGAGACTACCCATGTGAATTTCTTTATCCCAGCAAAGGTCTTTGAACATTCATACATGTCTTGTCAGTTGTGATATGCTCCCATTATAAATATATAATTCAGTAGAATTCAAAATTGTAACTTTTGAAATTGTATTCCATCACCCATTGTTATTTCTGTTCTTGAGAACTCAGTGTGGTTTGAGTTTAGGGGGACCCTACTGAGAGTTTCTTCTAGGAGAGGGTCTTCCACCAGATTTCCTCCTGAACGCCTGCTTGTGCTGTATAAAGTTCTTTTACATCGACTGTTATGATCTCAATGTAGCTCATTCACAGACACAACACACCCGATCAAAATAGATTTTCTAATGGAGCAGGGGAGAATATCCTCTACGGGGCTTATGCACACCTACTTTCATACTGCAATGTGTAACATTCACAGGAGCCAGTTAATCTTGACAAAATTCTTAGACGCTTCCATTACTTCATACAACCATGGGAAGTATAGCTTCCTTGTCTAATATGATGTATAATTAACAGAACAGAGTAATTAACTGGCTCTTGTTCTTCCCCAGTTTCATGCTTCCTGAGACCCACTTGCCCCCCGTATTCATCCTAGCCTTTCAGTACTTCCTTGTCATCACTTTACCCTCATATACTCGTCCTCCTTTCTCATTGGGGTTGTAGAGACAACTCTGGTAGAAGTATTGTCCAAGTAGCCCAGAATGGAACACAAATAGCTCCTTATCTTATCTCAAATCAGAGATACCATTTAGCCCATTATGTACATGCCAATTCCAGGAGAATAAATTTATCCCCATTCCTCCTCTCCTTAATATCCTCTACCATTGGAGCTATATTGTTTCTCACATGTGCCTATCATCTTCCTTTAGATGACTTTTTATGCTCTCCTGCGCCCAGTGGTACATTTATAACACCTAATAACCTACCAGTTTATTGTTGGCACATGGCAAGAAACCAGGGCACCTACAGGAAACTCACATGGTCACTGGTAGAACCCCTGCAGAGACAAAACCCGAGGTCAGGATCAAATGGATTTCTGGAGCTATGAGGCAGTGGCACAAACGACTGTGGCACACTGCCAGCCTACAATACACTCTGCACCATTCATTCACGTTGCAAGTACTTCAAAGGAGAAAGCAGGGCTTCTGCCTCATTATCTTCCCTTCCCATTATCAATGTATACGAGGCCATCAAAACACTTCTCCATTAGAGACATTATACTCTAATCAAGTGATTAACAATCAAAATAATTTTAATTTAAACTACCAGTGTAGGCCCTGAAGTTTCTGAAGCAGCATTGTACAACAGAAACCTCAGAAGAGCAACTCCTTAAACATATATGATTAGGTATGAACCTAGGAGATCCAGTGGGGTCAGATGCCTGGGAGCTCAATGTCTATTGAGTCTGGTTTTCATTTACTTGGCATATATTATTTAAAGTCTATTCTACCACATTTCTTGAAATAGATTGAAAGCACACCATTCAATGAATTTGTAAATTTGAATTATGGGGGTTGGTATAATCACAATTTTCCATTCAGCTGCCATCTTGAGTGGCACAAAGCCTTTGGCAATGAGCATAGGTTTTATGACACCTATTTCGATTCAAATTGCTGATAGCCATAGCTAGTTGTTCAATACAGTGTCTCAAACATTTTTTGAGTGTGATGACAAGACGGCACATCCTGGAGAACTGCTGCCACGCAACTCCAGAAGTCCAGGTTCAATCCTAGCTGTTGATGCTGATAATGTGGAGTTTGCACATTATCCCTATGCTCATCCAGGTTTCACCCAGATAGTCTGGCTTCACAGACTGTAGAACGGTAAAACAGAGTAACAAGCCTTTCGCACTCAATGCCTGTTACAAGCGTGATGCCAAATTAAACTACCAGCATATTTTAGCACATAGCAAGAAACCAGGGCACCTATAGGAGATTCTCATGGTCACTGATAGAATGGACAACCTATTCTCAAACACGTGGTCCATACTCCTCCACGTCAAAGCTTCTTGAATGCCACTGTTGTATCTGCTTCCTCTACCATTCCTGCCAGCTCAACCCAGACATCTCACACTCTCTGAGTAAAAAATGTTCCCCATGCATCTCCTTAAAACTCTCACCTTAAAGCTGTGCCTTCTAGCATGTAACAGTTTGCCCTGGTTTCCTTCCACACTCACTGATGTGCGGGTTGGGATGTCAATTGGTCAATGTATTAAAACATACCTAATGTGTAGATGAGTGGTACATATTATTTGATACACAAAGCTTGTAAATGGAAAGGTGAGGAGAAGAGGTTACAGGGAAATGGGACTGATATGATGACTCTGTGAGCTGGGGCAGACTTAATGTCATTAAGAAATATGGAAACATGCCCATCCCAAATCAATTCTTCAACAACCAACTATGTTTTTTGACAGTCCTGAAGAAGGGTCTCTGCCCAAAACTACTTCTTCTTGAGCCCTGAGCTTCCAGTGGAGCATAGCCCATGGATGACCTCCCATCTTGATTGTCCTCTCTTCAGAGACAGTTCCTCGATGGTAGTCCAGGAGTGTCCCTATCATCTCATTTTGGCCTCTATATCACTCCTCCATGCATTTTTCCCTCTTTCCTTGGGGATTCCATTTTATTGCCTGCCTGGTGATGTTGTTCGTTGGCCCGAAACATTGACTGTTTATTAATTTCCATGGGATGCTGCCTGACCTACAGAGTTCTTTCAGCATTTTGTGTGTGTTGCTTTGGATTTCCAGCATCTGTAGAATTTCTCATACTTCTACCAGTGTACAGTACACCTTCACTTTAGACCATGATAGAAGGAGTTAAATATTTTTAAATAGATTATATTCTTGACAAATGTACCTCAACAAGTTTAATGAAACTTTTAATCTTAAAGTGCTTTGGAAATTTAATCAGTCTGTAAGGTAACATGGGCAACAGATTATAACCATTTGCTGTTTGAAATATGTTTGGCTAGAAATAAGATGATATAGAACCATACTTTGGTTTGCCTTATGAGTCAATTTCTATGAAACTCAGGGGCTTACTGTAAGGATGACAAAGTTTGATTTCTGCTTGAAGAACTCTGTGCACTTTCTGTGCTGATACTGGGAGGAATCAGACAAGTGCAGGGCATCTGATGACAGGCTGCACATGCAGTCATGGAGAAGGAGGATTTCCCAGAGCCTATAAAGCCTGCAAGGCTGGCAGAGCAACTATTTGACCTTGGTCCAGACTGTCACTAGATCCTGAGTCAGGGAGATCCTCTAACTCGCTGACTCAGCCAGACTCCAGCCCGACATCCCACCCAGTACAGAATACCACCTGTGCTCCTCTGCAGCTTGAGTCCCTGATTCTACCCTCTTCCTTCCTCTGTTGTTAACCTACCTGACCTGATACCTCCCAAAACATCCTCAACTATTAAACTCCACCTTCCCACTGCACCCTACACCACAGCCAGTCTTTCTCCTGATTCTGAATTTCATCCCCATTGCCTTTTTGTACCAAACTGCATCTCCCAAATGGTGATCAGACTCTCGAACTTGATCGCTGTATGAGTCCAGGCAGTAGTCCCTGACAGCATTTCTTTTCACTTCCGACTAACCCCTCCATTTTCTGATCAACTCGACAGTCCCCATTCCTGCCGCCACCTGCTTGGACCTCTCCCCAAGAATGAAAGGCCTTTATGAATGCAAGGGTGATCCATTAGCACGTGGGATCGTAAGCTTCTTGGATGACTCTGTTTCCAAGTAGCCTGCTGTGCAGAAACAGTTTTACACACTTTTGGAGATGTTGACCAATTTGCTGGCAATAGCAATTGCTCTCACATTTATATTATTTAGTATAACATTATCTGAGATTTTAGAGTCATAGAGTCATATACAGCATTGAGATGGGCCCTTCAGTCCATCTGATCCATGCTGACTGAGCATCCCATCTCAGCTAGTCCCATAAACCCGCGTTTGGCCCATATCTCTCTAGACATTTCCTATCACATACCTGTCCAAGTACATTCTAAAAGTTGTTAATCTACCAGCCTTAACCACTTCTTCTGGCAGTTTATTCCATACACTGACCACTCACTGATTGAAAAGATTGCCACTCAGTTTCCTATTAAATCTTTTCAGTCTAAACCTATGTTCTGGATTACAGGCGGTATCTAGGGTTGGCAGTTTCCCCCACCCTGGGCAAAAAGACTGTGCACGTTGGCCCTCATAAATAAGTTCCCTGTCTAATGAGATTCTGAATGAGTTTTTCCATAGTAAACATTGAGTGGGACTGGTGGTTGTAGGATGAGGTTGGGAGTTGTGGGGGTTGTCATACATTGTGATCTGCAGGCAGAAGGTGGAATATAATAGTTCAGGAGAGACTGTACTTGATGTGGTATTGGGAAATGAACCTGGTCAGGTGTCAGATCTCTCAGTGGGAGAGCATTTTGGAGATAGTGATCATAATTCTATCTCCTTTAACGTAGCATTGGAGAGAGATGGGAACAGACAAGTTAGAAAAGCGTTTAATTGGGGTAAGGAGAATTATGAGGCTATCAGGCAGGAACTTGAAAGCTTAAATTGGGAACAGATGTTCTCAGGGAAAAGTACGGAAGAAATGTGGCAAATGTTCAGGGGATATTTGAGTGGAGTTCTGCATAGGTATGTTCCAATGAGACAGGGAATTTATGGTAGGGTACAGGAACCGTGATGTACAAAGGCTGTAATAAATCTAGTCAAGAAGAAAAGAAAAGCTTATGAAAGGTTCAGAGAGCTAGGTAATGTTAAAAATCTAGAAGATTATAAGGCCAACAGGAAGGAGCTTAAGAAGGAAATTAGGAGAGCCAGAAGGGACCATGTGAAGGCCTTGGTGGGCAGGATTAAAAAAAACCTCAAGGCATTCTACAAGTATGTGAAGAGCAAGAGGATAAGACATGAAAAAATAGGACCTATCAAATGTGACAGTGGGAAAGTGTGTATGGAACTGAAAGAAATAGCAGACATGCTTAATGAATACTTTACTTCAGTATTCACTATGGAAAAGGATCTTGGTGATTGTAGTGATGACTTACAGCAAACTGAAAAGCTTGAGCATGTAGATATTAAGAAAGAGGATGTGCTGGAGCTTTTGGAAAGCATCAAGTTGGATAAGTCACCGGGACCGGATGAGATGTACCCCAGGCTACTGTGGGAGGTGAGGGAGCAGATTGCTGAGCCTCTGGCGATGATCTTTGCATCATCAATGGGGACGGGAGAGGTTCCAGAGGATTGGAGGGCTGAGGATGTTGTTCGTTTATTCAAGGTAGGGAGTAGACATAACCCAGGAAATTATAGGCCAGGAGACTTACTTCAGTGGTTAGTAAGTTGATGGAGAAGATCCTGAGAGGCAGGATTTATGAACATCTGGAGAGGTATAATACAATTAGGTATAGTCAGCATGGCTTTGTCAAGGGCATGTCATGCCTTATGAGCCTGATGGAATTTTTTGAGGATGTGACTAAACACATTGATGAAGGAAGAGCAGTAGATGTAGTGCATATGGATTTCAGCAAGGCATTTGATAAGGTACCCCATGCAAGGCTTATTGAGAAAGTAAGGAGGCATGGGATCCAAGGGGACATTGCTTTGTGGATCCAGAACTGACTTGCCCACAGAAGGCAAAGAGTGGTTGTAGATGGGTCATATTCTGCATCGGGGTTGGTCACCAGTGTTGTGCCTCAGGGATCTGTTCTGGGACCCTTACTTTTCATGATTTTTATAAATAACCTGGATGAGAAAGTGAAGGGAAGGGTTAGTAAGTTTGCTGATGACACAAAGGTTGGGGGTGTCGTGGATAGTATGAAGGGCTGTCAGAGGTTACAGCAGGACATTGATAGGATGCAAAACTGGGCTGAGAAGTGGCAGATGGAGTTCAACCCAGGTAAGTATGAAGTGGTTCATTTTGGTAGGTCAAATATGATGGCAAAATATAGTATTAATGGTAAGACTCCTGGCAGTGTGTAGGATCAGAGGGATCTTGGGGTCGGAGTCCATAGGACACTCAAAGCCGCTGCGCAGGTTGACTGTGTGGTTAAGAAGGCATATGGTGTATCGGCCTTCGTCAATCATGGTTTTGAATTTAGGAGCCGAGAGGTAATGTTGCAGCTATATAGGACCCTGGTAAGACCCCACTTGGAGTACTGTGCTCATTTCTGGTTGCCTCACTACAGGAAGGATGTGGAAACCATAGAAAGGGTGCAGAAGAGATTTACAAGGACGTTGCCTGGATGGGGGAGCCTGCTTTATGAAAACAGGTGAGTGAACTTGGCCTTCTCTCCTTGGAGCGGCGGAGGATGAGAGGTGACCTGATAAAGGTGTATAAGATGATGAGAGGCATTGATCATGTGGATAGTCAGAGGCTTTTTCCCAGGGCTGAAATGGCTGCCATAAGAGGGTGCAGGTTTAATGTGCTTGAAAGTCAGCACAGTGGAGATGTCAGGGGTAAGCTTTTTATGCAGAGAGTAGTGAGTAGTGGAATGGGCTGCCAGCAATGATGGTGGAGGCGGATACGATAGTGTCTTTTAAGAGACTTTTAGATAGGTACATAGAGCTTAGAAAAATAGAGGGCTATGGGTAACCCTAGTAATTTCTAAGGTAGGGACATGTTCGGCACAACTTCGTGGGCCGAAGGGCCTGTATTGTCCTGCAGGTTTTCTATGTTTCTTTGTTTCTAAGGATGTGTCATTGGACATCAGGTTGAGTGGGTTGAAGGTAACGTTGAACCAGAACCTCAAGCTTGCACACAATGCATTCAGGTTTTACCTATGTTGGTAGATGACCACTATTGTAAGCAGCAAACAAATATCTGTTATTCCACAATCATGCTATACAAAAGGCTGTTTGTTGAAATTTTTACTTATTGTTGTATTTGCAATTACAATCCAAATTTTGGAACTCAGCTTTCACACATAAATGAAATAAAAGCATTTCACAAAAGTCACAGGTGTCCAGACCGAGCTTAATTTTAATAGACATTCACATTAAAAAAAATCCTTCTGCTTCTGTGAAATATGGTGATTCAGTTTTTAAAAATTTGGTACAGGATTCAGAAGTTCTTACAAAACACTTTACATAAAGGAGAAAAATACCCTAAAGGAGGCTAAACAGGAATTGAGCTGAGTGTTTGAAGAAACATACTGCAATTCCAAACATCTGAGATTGTGTTGAAGTATGAAGAAAATAAAAGGATAAAAATGGTGCATCACATAAATAATTAAGTAATCACATTAAATACTCAAATCCCCAATTAAAAACACTGTTTAATTTTAAAGTATTGCACGACTGAAGCAAACAACAGATAAATAACTCTTCATTATCAGCAGTCTCAGAAGAATTAGAAAATTATATTCCAGTTGTGTTTTTCAATGAAATGCAAATATATTCCAAACCTCTGCGTGAAAATAGATGAATGTAAAATACATTTAAATTATATTTATTCTTATTTTTTTAATATGGGAGTTGTTCCATGCTTTTTAAATTGAGTTGGATAGAGAGTAAAATGTTCTTCATGCTTTGATATACAGGAAAATTTCAAGTGAATTGAAAAAAAATCATTCCAGAAATAATTCACCTGAAATATTTCCAGATGTTATTGGAGTGTGTTTGCTTGGGATTTTGATGTCATTTTTATATATTATCTTTATGAACTCACCAAAAATTTCATCCAACTGAGATACTGCCTTTAAGTGAAGAAAAAAGGGATTCACATTTTTGAGGTATGACTCACAGAAACACAGAATTATTACAAGTTGGTAGCAGACCATTTGGGCCATTTATGCTATCTCTATTAAAGAGCAATCGACTTAGATCCACATTCCTGCCTTCTCCCCAAAGCCCTCCAAAGTCTTTCCTTTCAGACACTTAGCCAGTTCTCTTTACAATATTGAATTTGCTCCCATTTCTGCTCCTGGTAGAGCATTTCAGTAAAAAAATACCCACGGTGAAAATGCTAACTCCGCAATGAGAATTTCCTCTCTATTAGTCCAATGCTTTGTTGTTTTAAATATCCTCATCAAACGTTCCTGCTGCCTCTTCTGTCCCGATGACAGCAAGGCCACTTCTTCCATCTGAAATCACTTTGGTTAATCCGCACCTACTCCATCGCATTCACCTCTTCATTCAGTTGCAGGGTCCATAAATGGACTGAATTCTCCAGTAGTGGTTCAAGTATTGTTTCATAAAGGCTCATCATGACATCCTTACCCCTATACTTTAACACCATCTATAAAGTACAGTAACCTGTATACCTTTTTAACCACTGCTGGGGGTGCCATTAAGGCTCACTCATTAATTGAGTCCATAGCAGAGATTTAATAAATTTAAATAGATTTTTATATATAAAGGAACGTAGGTAAATCGAGGAGGTGACTGAAAATTGTGTTGCACTGGAAGATCAGTGATGATCCTCAATGGTCAATCAAAGTAAGGGCCAAATGCTCTACTTTTGCTTATATATCCTACCTTCTTATAACTGCATTTCAAATGCACTTTATTAATCATAAAGAACTTTGATACTACTAAAGTCATTAGAAGACTGATGGCTATTGTGAAAGACTGAAAACATTGGATTTCTTTTCACCAGTAAATGGAAGACCACAAGTGACAACAGAGGATTAATAATGAAGTCCTTCAAAAGATATTTTCATAGTATACTATCTAAAACTAAGAGCCTTAAATAAAAGATAGTCACTAAGAAATCTGGTAAAGGGTTGAGGAGAAAAGCCTGCAATCAGAATGATCAGAATATTGAACTGCAAACACGAGGAAATCTGCAGATGCTGGAATTTCAAGCAACACACATAAAAGTTGCTGGTGAACGCAGCAGGCCAGGCAGCATCTCTAGGAAGAGGTACAGTCGACGTTTCGGGCCGAGACCCTTCGTCAGGTCAGAATATTGAACCGCACAGACTGGTGGAGTGTGTAGTGTAGAGTGGTAAAGTTGATGACGGAGAGAGGCAAGTTAATCTCAAGATTAATCTGGGTCTTGCCTGTAGAGGAATTCAAAGCACAAGGAAGTCCAGAGACTGAATTCAGATGAAGCCCCAGAAAGTAATCTGTTAGTCTCCCTCAGAGTGCTGCCATGCGCCCCACAGACAATCCTAAGCATTCCCTTTCTAAGCACTCTCTAATTCTCCTCCCAACAATTACCTTGTGAACAGATATTTTTGACAATACAAAAGATCATGTAAACTTAATTTCCGCTGTTGTTGACTTTGGACAGGTTTAGACCATTTCTGTCAAAGCAATAACTGAAGTTCTGTTTGCTTATGGCTTGATGGATCTCCCAAGGCTTTTATCTTTGATGGTCATATGAACTTGACCAACAAAGTGTGAGAGGGGAGCATTATTAGGAAAGCCAGTGCAACCAGTGAACCTTCTGATGAGTTGCACTTGAACAGGATGGATCGATGTGGGGAATACTTTAAGTAGGGCTCGAGCATCTGGTAATATCTGTAGTATATAGCCATTTAAATTTTTAAACCTATTTCTTAGAGTAATTTCCACAACTTGGTCCATTTTCTTGTGCTAGAAACATTTCCCAGACAAGACAACTTTCTGGCAGGATTTTTTTTTTACCAAGCAGTGTTTGACTGACTATACCACAAGACTACAAAAGAAATGATGGTTAGAGGAAGGGAGGATAGGTCTGGGTATGATTAGGAGGTGTGGGGGCACGATATTCAAAAAAGTCTAATTGGACCCTAGCATGGGCCCTAGTTCAAATAAGGTTCTAGCATCCTGTATCAGTTAATTATTAAGAGGGCCTTATATAAAGGACAGATCACTTGTTACATCAAGCAATTTAGCTTTTAGATTCACTTGGGGAAATTGAGAGTTTTAATCCCATTGGGATTTTTTGTATAAAATTGTTTCACACTCAAGCAAAACATTATGTTATTGCATTAAGTGTAAACATTTGTGAGATTTGTTATGGGATGCCATGTCCTGTTAGTATATAGGTCCGTACCCAATAGACCATATTTGTGTAACCAGATGGTAAAATGTATGGATTGCAACCCTCAACTGAAATGGTGTTAATCCACAGGCCTATATACCTAAAGATCACACAATTCAGCTAAGGAATAGCAGATTAGGGCCAGCGTATTTTCTGTTCAATGATCTTGGAGAAATGAGTTGATATTCAAAATAGTTTCTTCACAGTTTACATATATGTAAAAATGTCTTCAGGGAAAAAACGTAATTACAAAAAGCTTGATTTTATAACTAATGTGAGTTTTCAGCTACCTAATATATAGAAGCCGTTTTCATTTTAATAACTGAAATTCTATGATTCAGTACAGCAGTTATTATTGATTTTGCTCATATGTTTGCCCAAAATTGCTTTTCCTTGCAGTATGATGCAAGCAACAATCTTCAGATTATAAAAATATCCCTTGATAATCTGCCAAAGAATGTACTTACAAATATTTCAGTTATGACTTCTGCTGAAAGTTGGGCAACATCAACTGTCCTTTTCTCTTCATTGGTCAAGTTAAATAAAAAAGGCTGTCACAGACAGATCATGAAAACTAAATTTCTTCAACCTTCCATTTTTATTTTATTGCTTTGTGATTCTAGATGGAACAAAAGAGAGGAGAGGTAATGTTGCAGCTATATGGGACCCTGGTCAGACCCCACTTGGAGTACTGTGCTCAGTTCTGGTCGCCTCACTACAGGAAGGATATGGAAGCCATAGAAAGGTGCAGAGGAGATTTACAACAATGTTACCTGGATTGGGGAGCATGCCTTATGAGAATAGGTTGAGTGAATTCGGCCTTTTCTCCTTCGAGCGACGGAGGATGAGAAGTGACCTTATAGAGGTGTATAAGATGATGAGAGGCATTGATCGTGTGGATAGTCAGAGGCTTTTTCCCAGGACTGAACTGAAAGGGACACAAGAGGACACAGGTTTAAGGTGCTGGGGAGTAGGTACAGAGGAGGTGTCAGGGGTAAGTTTTTTACTCAGAGAGTGGTGAGTGCGTGGAATAGGCTGATGGTAACGGTGGTGGTGGCGGACATGATAAGGTCTTTTAAGAGACTCCTGGATAGGTACATGGAGCTTAGTAAGATAAAGGGCTATAGGTAAGCCAAGTAATTTCTAAGGTAGGGACATGTTCGACACACTCTGTGGGCCGAAGGGCCTGTATTGTGCTGTAGGTTTTCTATGTTTCTATGTTTCTAAAAATATTCTAACTGCTCCCGATTCATCGGTACAGGAATTTATTATTTTATATATCCTATGCAAGATAATCTGTAATTCACATTTTCAAATAATGTACAAGGCTAGTTGTGGCTTCGTGTAGGTTTTGTTTGGGGCTCCATTATTTACAGTGCCTGAAGCCCACAGCACAGCTTGTAATTAAATAGGCCTTGCTGAATGGGAAGGGACCAAGGGAGTAGTTAAAAATGCGGGTGATAAGGATAGTTTCAGTTGAGGAGACCAGGAGGTAGTGGGTGCAGACAATTAGAGGGAAGATCAATGATTCTGGTGGGAAGCAGTGAAGTGATTAGGGTGGCCAGCGAGTAATATGGGTGTCAGAAAGGTGAGCAAGAAGGCATTGAGGATTATGGGATTCCATGGAGTTGGGCAACATGCTGTTAAAGGGGGACTTGGTTTAGGAAGGTGATCGGGCAGCTAGATAGGAGAACAAGGAACAAAGTCATTCTGGGAAGGTCACCAGGGAGAAGATTGTAAATGATGGTGAGGAGGTCCAGGGAGGAGATTGCATGCTCCAGTGGGGACTATGGGAGTCTAAAGAATAAACCAAGGAAACTGGAGAGGGGTGTGAGGACCTAGGAATATTAGGAAGCTCAGAGGCAGCAGAGACTGAGGTTCATACATTGGAGAACAAGGAGCACAGGGAAAGAGGAGTGTCAGATAAAAGATCAAACAGAGTTTATGGAATGGGTAAAATGGAAGGGAGAATGCAATGAGGATGGTAACTTTGAATGACATAATAAAAAATGAAATTACGTAGAGAACATAAGAAATAGAAGCAAAAGTCAGCCATCCGATCCGTTGAGCCTGCTCTGCCATTCAATCAGATCATGGCTGATCTGGCCATGAGCTCAGCCACACCTACCTGCCTTTTCCCCATAACCCTTAATTTGCTTGCTATGCAAGACATCTGTGTCCACTATTTAAGAAGGGGGCAAGGAAGCAAAAAGGAAAGTATAGACCTGTTAGCTTGACATCGGTGGTTGGGAAGTTGTTGGAGTCGATTGTCAAGGATGAGGTTACAGAGTACATGGAGGCATATGACAAGATAGGCAGAACTCAGCATGGATTCCTGAAAGGAAAATCCTGCCTGACAAACCTATTACAACTTTTTGAGGGAATCACAAGAAGGCTAGATGAGGGAGGTGTAGTGGATGTTGTATATTTGGATTTTCAGAAAGCCTTTGACAAGGTGCCACACATGAGGCTACTTAACAAGATAAGAGCCCATGGAATTACGGGAACGTTACATACGTGGAGAGGACATTGGCTGATTGGCAGGAAACAGAGAGCGAGAATAAAGGGATCCTATCCTGGTTGGCTGCCGGTTACCAGTGGTGTTCCACAGGGGTCCGTGTTGGGGCCACTTCTTTTTACATTGTACAGCAATGGTTTGGATTATGGAATAGATGGCTTTGTGACTAAGTTTGCTGATGATACGGAGATAGGTGGAGGGGCCAGTAGTGCTGAGGAAACAGAGAGTCTGCAGAGAGACTTGGATAGATTGGAAGAATGGGCAAGGAAGTGGCAAATGAAATACAATGTTGGAAAGTGTATGGTTATGCACTTTGGCAGAAAAAATAAACGGGCAGACTACTATTTAAATGGGGAGAGAATTCAAAGTTCTGAGATGCAACGGGACTTGGGAGTCCTCGTGCAGGATACCCTTAAGGTTAACCTTTACATTGAGTCGGTGGTGAATAAGGCGAATGAAATGTTGGCATTCATTTCTAGAGGAATAGAGTATAGGAGCAGGGATATGATGTTGAGGCTCTACAAGGTGCTGGTAAGACCTCACTTACAGTACTGTGGGCAGTTTTGGTCTCCTTATTTAAGAAAGGATGTGCTGATGTTGGAGAGGGTACAAAGAAGATTCACTAGAATGATTCTGGGAATGAGAGGGTTAACATATGAGGAATGTTTGTCCGCTCTTGGACTGTATTCCGTGGAGTTTAGAAGAATGGAGGGGGACCTCATAGAAACATTTCGAATGTTAAAAGGCATGGACAGAGTGGATGTGGCAAAGTTGTTTCCCATGATGGGGGAGTCTGGTACAAGAGGGCATGACTTAAGGATTGAAGGGTGCCCATTCAGAACAGAGATGCGAAGAAACTTTTTTAGCCAGAGGGTGGTGAATCTATGGAATTTGTTGCCACGGGCGGCAGTGGAGGCCAAGTCATTGGGTGTATTTAACGCAGAGATTGATAGGTATCTGAGTAGCCAGGGCATCAAAGGTTATGGTGAGAAGGCGGGGGAGTGGGACTAAATGGGAGAATGGATCAGCTCATGATAAAATGGCGGAGCAGACTCGATGGGCCGAATGGCCGACTTCTGCTCCTTTGTCTTATGGTCTTAACTATATTTAGTGAGTTAGCCTCTACTGTTTCCCTGGGCAGAGAATTCCACAGATTCATTACTCTCTGGGAAAAACTGTTTCTCCTCATCTTCATCTTAGATTTATTGCCCTGAATCTTGAGACTATGTCCCCTAGTTCAAGGCTCACCCAGCAGTGGAAACAGCTTCATCCGTTTAATTTACATATCCCTCTCAGAATTGAACATGTTTCTGTAAGATCCCCTCCCATTCTTCTGAATTCTAGTAGGTATAGTATCAAGTGACTCAATCTTTCCTCTTAAGCTAACGTCGTCATTTCCAGAATCAACCTGGTGTACCTCCACTGTACCATCTTCAAAGCCTGTATATCTATCCTCAAGTAAGGAGGCCAGAACTGCAAGCACTGTTCTAAGGTCAACATCACCAATCCCTTATACATTTGCAGCATGAGCCATCCTTAAATCCAATTCACTTAGCAATGAAGGCCATCATTCCATTTGCCTTCTTGATAACCTGTAGCACCTGCAAAGCAACATTTTGCAATTCATGCACAAACACCCCCAAGTCCCTCTGCACAACAGCATGCTGCAATCTTTCACCATTTAAATAGTAATCAGATCTTCCATTTTCCCTTCCAAAGTGGATGACCCCACATTTACTAATGTTGTACTTCATCCTCCAGACCCTTTTACACTTACTTAACTGATCTATATCTCTTTTCAGACTCTTCACATTCTCTGCACAATTTGCTTTCCATTCATTTTAGTGTCATCAGCAACTTTGGATACTCTGCACTCAGTGCCCTCTTCCAAACTGTTGATAAATATCATGAACAGTTGTGGGCTTGGCACCGACCCCTGTGGCAACTCGCTTTCTACAGTTTGCCAAGCAGAGAAGCATTCACTTATCCCAATTCTCTGCCTTCTATTGCTTAACCAATCCTCTATCCACGTTAATACGTTATCCCCAACTCTATGCATCATTCTCTCATGGATTTGACTTTTATGCATTACTTACTGAACACTTCCCGGCAATTCAATGTACATCACCCACCTATTCTCCTCTATCCACCGCACTCATTATATCTTCAAAGAACTCCAGCAACTGTGTCAAACAAGGCCTGCTCTTTATAAATGTCAAATCACTTCTGTAAAAAAGTTTGCCTAGAAAAGTACTGAAGGAATGCACAAAGGTAATTAGTTGGTGCTCAAAAGGTAATGGCATGCTTTGATTTTGAATGTTAATTTTGTTTTTTTGGAATATTGATTTGGTTTTTGGAATGTTAATTTCATGTTTGGAATGTAAGTTCCGTGTTGGACTTCATGTCAGCACTGTGGATCATTAAAATGGTCGGCAACTGAAGTGAGATCAGAAAGTAAAGTACTGATGAATGAGCAATTAACTGTATTTATCTGTACCATAATCAAATCATTTGGATGACTAAGTCTAGATTCCTTTCTCCCTTCTTCTTCAACCACCCCCTCCTCTTCTTCATGAACTGCGAGATCATTCCACTTAGCTGTGGCAGGTTTAGTCCTCGCCCTTGTAGATTTACATTGTGCACCACAGACCACCCATTGTGTCGAGACGTGTATTGCTGATTACTGCAGGCTCCTCCAGTTCAGTTCGGAGTAGGAGAAACAATGCTTTGAGCACACCAGCATCTACTCCTCTGAACAGTGGATGGCACTCACTTTACTTTCGTCCCACTTGTACATGTGTTGTACATTTCAATTAAAAATTATGCGGTTGATGTTCAGTCTTTGCAACCCAGTGGACATGCTTTTGTTTTATCATTGTGGTTCAGTTACTGATGGTACTGTGGAAAGCTGTTTATAATGAATGTAACTGCCTAGGTACATCACACTGACTTGCATGATGCATTCCGGATAATCACACATCAGTGAGTCATTCTGCAAGTGGACTGTTCCCAAGTTCACAGTTGCTGCTTACAATCGAACTTGAATGTAGTCAACAGCATCCTGTAACATCAGGAGGTCCACAATCTTCGTGAAGACGTATGTTCACTCTCGCCTCTGCTCTCTTAGTCGGCCCTTTCCGAATAGAAAGTGCCTGCTGAACATTATACTTACTGTTGAATACATAGTGTCAGCTATATCACTGAAGTGTAATTTGTTTCTGCTAGGATTAAGTTAGCAAGACATTCCAATTAACATCACAAGCTCAAAGCATGAGAGACAGCAGATGCTGGAATCTGGAGCAACACATGAACTGCTAGGTGAACTCTGCGTCTCATCTGTTCATTTTTCTTCATTGATGTTGCCTGAATTGCTGAGTTCCTCCAACATTTTGTGTGTTGCAACATCACAAGCTCCTTCCCCTCCACGTTTCTTGTCAGCAGGAATATCACACTTGTTATCACCTTACTGAATATCAATGTCAACATGATCCACCTAATGCAATAATATCATGGTGCCAGATGTGGCCTTAACAGACACTTTAGCAAACAGGCTTTACCTATGATTGTGCCTTCTTTCAGTGAGGACCCCTGTACTGAATCTCTCTTACCTCAGATATTTTTCCTTACTGAGATGTGAGGGAGGAGAAGAACTGCTCCCTATATGGATGTTGTCTCTTCTTTTTTCCATTCCCCCTGCCAGTATATATCCCTGGAATGGCACTAAATCTCCTTTGCTTATGAGCAACTAGATAAAGCTTTTAAGATCCTGGCACATCACATCCAGTAAAATCTGAGGGAGACCTGTGAAATCTGAAAGCTTCATATTCATGGAGGAGGTCAAAGGGTTTTCATGGCAAGATACGGAAGTAGATTGCCAGGCCTTCCTTCGCGCAGATACTGCTGCTGCCCAGAGGACCCAGCTGGGTTTGAACTCAGGACCATCTGCCCTGAAGTCCAGAGCTGATGCAACTACACTACCAGCATATACTACCCACCATACACAAACACTAAGGAAATCAACTGGCCACTAGCCTGCCAGTAACTGACAATTCTTTTAAATAACTCAGGTGGTGGGATGTGTTCAGGTGGTGAGTGCTAAACTGCTGAGTATTAAACTGACTGTTGAATGTGTGGCATTAGCTGCATCATTGAGGTGTAAATTGGCACTGCAGGAGTTAAATTTAACATTTGTTTGTTGATTAACATCACAATTTGCTGCCATGCATGCTTCTGATGGCAAAGGTGTCACACCTTTTAGCCGCCTACCCAATAATGCGGTCAACGAGATGGGTTACAAATACACAGAGTTTGGGCATAAATCGTCATCCACAAGCACAATGCAACTGAGTGTTGCAGTTTATGACTCAAATAAAGATAAATGGTGGATAATCTTAAAACAATTTAAAGCTGATTTTTAAAATTGCAATTCTTTTCTACAGACACATTTTAGCTGAACAAATTATTATGCCTAATGCTTTATGCATTACACTAACTACTGTAACTGCTCTTGAAGATTTATCTTTTGGTATATTAAAACCATTGCAGAAATTCTCAGATATTAGTAAATCTTCTCAAACTATTCATTGGATTTTTAACAGTGCAATTAATATTGAACTCAATTGCAGAAGCTTTAAGTAGCAAAACACTAGAGGGAATTTAGTCTATATTTTAATATGCAGACTGTAGGGTATTTTTCAGTGAAGTACATTTCAGATAAAGTGAGGCAAAATGATGGCATCTGCCATTAGGTTTGTTGGAGTTCTTATCAGAAACAATGAAGAAGCGGAAACTGATGAAGAAGGTGTCTAATCCCACCACTAATAGACAGATTGGATATTTGCATAAGGAATGTGAAATTAGAAAAAGATTAAGTATATATGAATGGAAATTATCTCATAGCAGGTGTTTCTTGGAAAGAAAAGCTGAAGCTTTCATCATTTTGCAAAATTAGTAACTTATTCGCAACTTCTGAGGCTGCTCTTAACTCTGTTCTACCTCTTGGTACAATGTTTAGTTCTATTTTACACATTTTACACAATTACTGCATATGCCATCCCAAATAGGATTTGATTTGCCTACAATGAATAATTCTTGGATCACAGCACATATTTCCGCAAAACTTCTTATCAAAGCTCTTCCATCTCCGCAAGGAAAATATCACAGAAATGCAATGTTCCATCTTTTCCTCACTTTCAATAGTACTTATCTGATAAATAGGTTTCCAGTTTAATCATAGGAATTGATTGAAGTTTGCTCTGATAAGCATTTCTTTAAAATAATAAGTAATGACAAAGAAAATCTAAATAAACAATACAAATGGAAAGAAATATTTTCACCCTGGTCGTTTTATTTATCTAGTTTTATCGTGGGAACTGTCCAACTGCTGAACTCATTACACCATGTGAATATTTTTGCATCTCTTTAACCTGCCTGAACTTTAGCAAAGTGCCTGTACACAGCTGTGTTGTGCTTACAACTAATAATATGCAAGTTGATTGACAGAATGCCACTGTCACTTCCTGTTAACCGATTAAGCTGTTTGTTATATGTTACGAACCATTTGGTAGCATATAGTCAACAGATTTATTGTTAAGTCTTGGTACATATTGAACATGATACAATATAGTAAAATACCATACTGCAGGTATATTAAATAATCTCAAATGATTATTCTATTTTAATGAAATTATTGGAAGATTAGAAACAAGAATTCATCATTCAGCTCCTCAAATTTGGTCTACAATTCAGTTAGCATATGATTGATCCACATTTCAATTCTATCCCTTTAATTCTAAACAAAATTTGTCTGTTTTTGCTTTGAAAACTCCACCTCACATTTATGATGCCTGCCAATGGCCAGCCAATAAAACAAGAAAATTACCATTGACATTTTAAGGTGACACTTACATAAAACTCCAATCCATATTTGCACCTAATTTCCCCTGACACTTCTCCTGATTGGCAAATCCCTAGTTTAAAGATTACAAATTACTTTCTCAGTCACAGGGACGAAATGTGTGATACATCAGCTGTATGTCTGAAGTTCAGTTTCTTTGACTTTGTTGAAACCACATAATTTCTTCATTTTCATTGTCTTGAATCACTTTGAGTGCTTAAAGCATCAGTTATCACCTACAATTTTCTAAACTAAAGGAATTAACATGTCTGTTCCTCTCATAATTTATCCCTAAAATTTCTCTTATGAGTTTATGCAGTGCACATGTTAAGGCCAATACATCATTCTGGAGATGTGGTGGTTGTGGCAGAAATATGACCACCTGAATGAAGTAAGATGTTCTCCTAAGGGGTTGTCTATTGGTACGTCCCCAGGTGGCTGTAGAGACCGACCTGGGATCCACATCTTTTAGTGCAGTGTGGACAAGAGTAAGTGGTGTATCCAAAACCAAATGCAAAATTACAGAAGCAATCCAAGCACAAGTCTGTAGAACTCTCTCACAGGCAGAATTATTTGACAAGTAATAAATGAAGCAGAAAGGAATGTACATAGCTTTGTGTATTTCTTAACAAAATCATGCACAACCTGTTGTATTTTTTATTTGTACTAAACACAACTAAGTTTGTTCATTGTAAGTAATGAAGCACAGAATTTTACAATTGGCAGTATCCCTCAGATCATTATACATTAACTTTTAATCAGAAAACAGGTTACCTTCTTTTTTGAGGGAAGAAATGGAGGACCCAATAATAAGAGACTAGAGCGTAGCACAGAAACATACGAGATAGAGCCAGAAGAAGGCTTTTCAGCTCCAGTGCCTGTGCTAGTAGTTGATAAGATCATGGTTGACTTTACCATCTGTGACACTTACCTACACTAACCCACTAGCCTTGATTGCCTTAGTATCTAAAAAATCTATCCATCTCTATCTTTTGCATATTAGTCAAGTAATAGGGCAGCATTGTTAATTACTAATATTTCTGAATTGCGGAGTGTGATTTTTTGGTGTGTGCAAATGCTTGTCTTTCATAGTACATTAAAGGAGTTACTTGGTCCTGGTAGTGATGTGGACAGCCCACATCAAGTGCCATAAACCACAAATTGATGCATAATCTCCACAATGTACTCTAAATGTAGTGGCATCATTAGCAAAAACAAAAAAATCAGTGCAACACCTGTGCACAATGCTGGAGAAACTCAGCAAGCCGGGCAGCATCTATGGAGGAGAATAAACTGTTTTTTGTTTCGGGCCAAGACCCTTCATCAGGGGGAGGAAGCCAGAATAAGAAGGTGTTGTGGGGTAGGAGTGAGGGAAGCAGTCCATTTGGCAGGTGATAGGTGAAACCAGGTGAGAGTGCAGGTGGGTGGGTGGGGAGGGGAATGAAGTGAGAAGCCGTGAGGTGATAGGTGGAAATTTAAAGGGCTGAAGAAGAAGGAATCTATAGGACAGAAAAGTGGACAATGGGATAACAGGAAGGAGGCAGGGCATCAGACAGAAGTGATGGTCAGGCGAGGAGAACAGAAAGGGTAAGAAAAGAGACGGAATGGGGAAGAGAAAAAGTTGGAAGGGGGAGGAGTGATAAATTACTGAATGTTAGAAAAATCAATGTTCATGCTGTGAAGTTGGAGATTAACCAGGCAGAATATGAGGTGTTTCTCCTCCATCCTGAGAGTGGCCTCTTGTGGCAGTAGAGGAGGCCATGGACTGGTATGTCAGAATGAAAATGTTAAGTAGAATTAAAAATTTTCAGTATTCTCCCCAGGCTTAATTACACCCTGTTGACTTCAATGGGTAGGCCACGTCCACTATATGCCCTATACCAAATTCTCAAAACACATACACTATTGTGAGCTCCATTATTGAAAGAGACTAACACAAAGAAAAAGATTCAAGGGTAAATAATGTAACATCCCCAATGATCTGAGGGCATCTGTGGTCAGTGACCAGTCAAAATGAAGAAGGGGCTTCAGGCCAGCATTGAGAAGGTCATATCCATGTGGTAAGAGCACACAGAATCATGCATAGCTGGAATGCACCACCTCCCAAACAAGCCACTTCAGTTACCCAACAATGATTTCATGTCCTATCTGCTGTATAAATGGCGTTTCCACATCGACCCCATCAGCCACCTCAGTGAGTACAGAACTGGAGTGGAGGTAAGCTACCCTCAATCTTGCGGGACTGCCTAAGCGGATGACATCGCTGTATAAACAGGAACAAGACAAAGAACTGAGGTTAACTCCAATAGTAGTTAGTAATGGTAATCAGTTCAAATTACCTCAATAGAACTCATTAAAAAAAAGACTTTCAAACACTTAATGCACAGAGGTTAAAAAAAACAAATCATGCAGACAATAGATGTAAACAAAGAGCTTCAGAAATGTGGTTTTATGAAAGATGGGAAGCCAGGTACCACTGCAGCTGGACCAGGCCACAGCCACAGCCTCAGTTCAGCACAGAGCCGAGTAAATGCCGCTGAGCAGCGAGCAGAACTGTGCAGAACCAGCCCTCGCATCACCTCTGGCCCCAACACCCTGACCAGTGCTTAAATCCTCCAAACACTGGGCCGCTCCTCGCTCTCAGACCACTCTAGGGCCTGAACATTGCCACCACATCTTGGGCCATACCTGACCTTTCGGCCGGTACGTAAAACGATCAGACATCAGGACTTCCCTCACTCTCAGGGGTGCCACGACTCTGCCTTGGCTCTGCTTTGACCCCAGCTCCACCTTCACTTGCCCCGCTCATTCCTTCCCTGTGCCTCCGCCTCCACCTCCATTTGCCTCCATTTTCCTCAACCATTTCTCACTTGCGCCTCCGCCACTATCACTGCACGTCTCACCATTGTTCGTGTTGATCATTATCAATGAAATGTTATTAATATGGTATTTATTAGTTTTCTTTGTCTTGGTTTTTGCCACCAATAAGTAGTCGCCAGACGTCACCAGCACCATCTTAAACCAGAAAACAGGAGGAAGAATTGAGGAGCTCTTAGTCATTGTTTGGACTCAGTCATAAATATCATGTCCAAAAAAGGGCACTGTGCCTTAGGAAGACTTCCAAAGCTATTGAGAAGATGTGAGTTTTCTGATCTGACCAGGTACAGTACAGTAGATATCCATAGTTACTTTAGACACAAAAGAAAATGCTTTATTCCATCCAGTTTCAGGATATCCCCATCAATTGCATTCTCCCACTTATTCTCCTGCAACCAGTTTCTCTCCTGTGCCCATTAAAGCCCTATTGATAGTCCTGCCAGCCAACCACACTAGGGCAGTTGTCAATAAACTACTAGTGTATCCTTGGGATGTGGGAGGAAATCAATGGCCAATGGGAAAGACATACAGTCACAGAGAGGATTGTGCAAACAGACAGCAACAGAAACCTGAGTCAAATCTGGGTCCTTGGAGCTATGAAACATCTGCATCCCCTGCATGTTATATTGCTGCTCAATGGTACTGAGGTTGGGAACTAGAGTTACTGTACATAAAATTACTGCAGAACTGGACTCTTTACCATAAGGGTGAACATGTCAGGGTAACTTTACAAGGGGGAGTGGAGAGCTATAAAGGAGTAATGCATAGAAATCATTTACACAGAGGAAGAAGGTTGTTGACTTCATTGGAAAATGCAAGAGAATGGTACCTGCTGCAGACTGCTTAATGTATAGTGAACACAAGAGATTCTCCCAATGCTGGATATCCAGAGCAATACATACAAGGTACTGGAGGAACCCAGCAGGTCAGGCAGCATCTATGAAAGGGAATAAACAGTTCACGTTTCAGGCTGAGATTCTTCATCAGGACTCATTAACATATGATGCCTTTGTTACTGAAATGTTCATTGAAGTTTAAGAAAATTTTGCATTTACTGTAATCCTACCGAGAACTTGTCTACTTTGAAATGAAAATCTGCATTGAAAAGTCAATGAGGTCAAGATGGTTGGAAAACTTCATCGACTATTCACTTATTAAGATCTTGATTTGTATGAAACTATATGAAATGGATAATATGGGCATTAGTTTAAGGCATTAACCCTTTAATATCAAACTTTCCTGAGATGCCTGAGAAAAATGTTCTGGATCTGTTTCTTTGTATCAATCCAGTGGGTAAAGGTTTAATATCTGCTATTCGGGGTAAGTTTGTGATTTTGAGGCATGCCCCCTTCGATAAAATTAGAACTGCCTGGGAACATGATCGAGATATCTCCTTATCTGATGTGGTTTGAAATTCAATTCTTAAGTCAGTTAAGTCAACCTGTTTATGTGCTCTCCACTGCCTTTTGCAGTTTAAAGTTGTACATAGGGCTCACATGTGTAAAACTACATTATCACGGTTTTACCCTGACATTAGCCCTGTTTGCGATAAGTGTAAAGGGGCTGAGGCTTCTCTTATCCATATATACTGGGCCTGTCCTAGTCTTGAGAAATTCTGGAGTGAAGTTTTTTCAACCCTATCTCATATTCTTAATTTCCATTTAGAACCTAACCCTCTAGTTGCTCTTTTTGGCACCTTGGGTGAAGTAGATATGCACTTGAGTCCGACTAAATGTCGAACATTATCTTTTGCCTCTCTCTTGGCGAGACAGTTAACTCTTCTTAGGTGGAAAGATGCTGCCCCACCCACTCATGCTGATGGTTTAGAGATATTATGTCCTGTTTAGACCTTGAAAAGATTCATTATTTACTTCTTAATTCGGACATAAAGTTTCATAAGGTGTGGGGACCTTTTCTTGAAAATTTTCATAATTCCTGTTTAGGGTCAGTTTATTCCTTTTTATACGGACAATCCCTTACTTTCAGCTTTTTTTTCTCTAAGTTTTACGGTTCTTTGTTGTGAATTACATTATAGTTTTGGTAGTTGGCATTATACCTTTTTATTCTTATATATATTTACAGCTCTGTAGGGTTGAATGCTTGGATTATTTTATTTTTCTTTTTATACACAGAAATGGTTGGCCTGGGTTTTTTCAGTGGGAGGTTGGGGTGGATATTAATCTTACATGATCTTACCTTGGGTGCTTTTTTTTATTGTTATGAATTATATATTGGACTTGTTTGTTTTGCACCGTATAAATCTTCATTTTGTTGATGATTTTTTTTTCTGTAGTTCTATTGTGGCAACGCATTAAAAAATTAATAAAAGATAAATAAATAACCACTCCTGGCTTGCAATATTATCCAATAGATACTTGTCCGGTTCTTATGCCATCCTGCAGCTCAGTTATTTTACTGACAAGATTAACTTGATTAAGATGGAGGCAACATCAGATGCATAGCAACTCTGGCAGGGTCTGCAAGACATTACTTCCTACAAAGTGAAACCCAATAGCATGAATGGCAGCAGTGCTTCACTACCAGATGAACTCAACACCTTCTATGACTGCTTTGAAAGGAAGAACACAACTACAGCTGTGAAGATCCCCACTGCACCAAATGACCCTGTGATCTCTGTCTCAGAGGCTGATGTTAGCTGCCTTTAAAGAGAGTGAACCCTCGCAAGGCAGAAAGTCCCCATGGAGTACCTGGTAAGGCTCTGAAAACCTGTGCCAACTAACTATTGGGCTTATTCAAGGACATTTTCAACCTCTCACTTTTACGGGTGGAAGTTCCCACTTGTTTCAAAAAGGCAACAATTATACCAGTGCCTAAGAAGAATAATGTGGGCTGCCTTAATGACTACTGCCCGGTAGCACTCACATCGACAGTGATGAAATACTTTGAGAGGTTGGTCATGACTAGACTGAACTTCTGTCTCAGCAAGGACCTGGACCCATTGCAATTTGCCTATTGCCACAATAGGTCAATGGTAGACACAATCTCAATGGTTCTCAACACGGCTTTAGACCACCTAGACAACACGAACACCTGCGTCAGGATGCTGTTCATTGACTATAGCTCAGCATTTAATACCATCATTCCCACCATCCTGATCGAGAAATTGCAGAATCTGGGCCTCTGTACCTCCCTCTGCAATTGGATCCTCGACCTCCTAACCAGAAGACCACAATCTGTGCGGATTGGTGATAACATCTCCTCCTCGCTGACGATCAACACTGTCACACCTCAGGGGTGTGTGCTTAGCCCACTGCTCTACTCTCTATATACACATGACTGTGTGGCTAGGCATAGCTCAAATACCATCTATAAATTTGCTGATGATACAACCAGTGTTGGTAGAATCTCAGGTGGTGTCGAGAGGGCGCACAGGAGTGAGATATGGCAACTAGTGGAATGGTGCCACAGCAACAACCTGGCACTCAACATCAGTAAGACGAAAGAGCTGATTGTGGACTTCAGGAAAGGTAAGATGAAGGAACACATACCAATCCTCATAGAGGGATCAGAAGTGGAGAGAGTAAGCAGCTTCAAGTTCCTGTGTGTCAAGATCTCTGAGGATCTACCCTGGTCCCAACATATTGATGTAGTTATAAAGAAGGCAAGACAGCCGCTATACTTTATTAGGAGTTTGAAGAGATTTGTCATGTCAACAAATACACTCAAAAACTTCTATAGTTGTATCGTGGAGAGCTTTCTGACAGGCTGCGTCACTGTCTGGTATGGAGGGACTACTGCAGAGGACCGATAGAAGCCGCAGAAGGTTGTAAATCTAGTCAGCTCCAACTTGGGCACTAGCCTACAAAGTACCCAGGACATCTTCAGGAAGCGGTGTCTCAGAAAGGCAGCATCCATTATTAAGGACCTCCAGCACCCAGGGCATGCCCTTTTCTCACTGTTACCATTAGGTAGGAGGTACCGAAGCCTGAAGACACACACTCAGCGATTCAGGAACAGCTTCTTCCCCTCTGCCATCCGATTCCTAAATGGACATTGAATCTTTGGGCACCACCTCATTTTTTTTAATATACAGTATTTCTGTTTTTGCGCTTTTTAAAGACCTATTCAATATATGTAATTGATTTACTTGTTTGTGTATTATTATTATTTTACTTTATTTATTATTAGTTTTTTTTTACTCTACTAGATTATGTATTGCATTGAACTGCTGCTGCTAAGTTAACGAATTTCACATCACATGCTGGTGATAATAAACCTGATTCTCATTCTGATTGCTTCCGCTAAAATAACAAAGGCACGTCATATAAACATGCCAAGTGTCCATTCTTCTAACACCACAAACTATAATTGCTACTCTGTTCTGCTGTGCTTCATTTTAATGAATGAACAAAACCTATTGAAAGTCATTTTTGACAAGTGAATGCATGTCTGTATGAACACCTGCATATGAAATTGTAAGCGTGTGCTTTTGTCAGGGGTAGAATTCACTGTGTCTTCTCAGTGAAATAGAATCGGTCAATACATCTCAATTGCAGCAATTTGTAGATCAGTTGGATCATTTATAACAGCTGTGCTTGTTGGAAATGTATCTTGGATATAGCAGAATAGGTTATATTTTTAGACATTTATGAGATTGGGAACAATATATGAGCACTAGTTCATAACGGTCACAGCCTCAACAAAACTGTAATCTCTAAAGGTCACTTTACTCAAGCTGAACAGTTAATAATTACTGTCTGTCTCAGCTGACAGTGGAAGATCACTGCGAATGCTCTATGAAGTCATAAATTATCTGATTTATGTTCTATTTTCTCAAAAGAAATTATGATTACAGTTTGACACTTGCCCAGAGGGACAATATTGGAGTCAGGTTGAGGCAATTTTCACTTTTAATGCTTTACAGTTAGCAGGCCGGAGCAAAGAGGATATTTGGAGGTGCTATTGTAGAAAATTCTGCCAGTGAACAAAATAAATGAGTTATGACTGGGATTTTGCAAGAGAGATATTTGGCTCAATCCAATATATTTGTGTGTTAAGAGACAAACTGACAGCTGAAAACACTTAAAATACCTAATTATCCATGACAACATATATATTATTAGTTTTTTAATGAATGCAAGGCGAAGGGAAACCGGTTATTGGTGTAGTACCTTTGTTGAGGACCTGAGGGAGAGCTCACACAGCATGGGTTAGATGATTGGCTGGCTGCCAATGTTAACTGTACTTATTACACTCATCCCATGCAGAACACATCCATCTCATGCACCGAGCTGACATCCCATTTATTCTGAGATCCATTTGTCATGACTGCAATCACCAAAATGAAAAGAAACTTTGTGGCATGATAGATTACAGTTCTAATTAGGAACAAAGAAGAAGTTCTTACGTAAGTTGAACAGTTATTTTTTGTACTGTTAACAAAAGAAGCAATCAACTTTTGTGCTTGAGAAATACTCTCTTTGAATATCAGCATGCATTAAAGGCCTGTCTTCATACTCAGCCAGCAACGTTACACATTGGTGAAAATTTCAAGAGGGTCAGGGACTACAACCAAAGGATCAGACTGTTTACAGGTTCGGTAAGAATCATCACTTTGAGGAAATAATTTCAGCAAATGACTTTCTGCATTCTATTCAGATCCTTAAAGGATTCCACAAGTGATGATCGTAACACAATCCTTTTCAGATTTTCGTAATTGTTTTCTTCAGAAAATGTCTAATGAGCTGAAGATCTAAATACCTTCCTTGAATCCTCAATGTTCTTGAAATCATACAATTCATGCAATTTTGGTTTTGTTCTTGGGAATAAGGAGTGTATGTGTAGCACTCTGATAAATGACATAGTGTGGTGCATTCCAGATACTCATTCAGTATATGGCTCTATTTAGTAGAGTTACCATTGGCCGGTTAAGGTGTACTGTCTTCTGCTTCCGTTAGCTCCTTGGTACAGAGTCATTAAAATGAAGGTCATTAACATGAAATGTTTCTCCTTTCTGACTTCCTGAGTATTTCCAGTGCGTTCTGCTCAGTCATGGATTTTTACCTCCAGGATGTTGTCCATCTGCAATAACCAGGCAACAGAGTCTAATATGACTCAATATGACAAAAAGGTTCAGATTATCAGATTGCAACCCTGGCATTAAGCACTCCAGTCAATCTGGAAACCGTTTCTGTGATTCAAGGCAAAACACTGCTGATAGCAGAAACCTCATAGAAAGACAAGAAATACATACCTGGTCAGGCAGCATCTGTGAAGACAGAAACATGATTAAAGTTCTTGAACTTTCATTAGAATTGAAAAAAACTTTGTTTACTTTTCTCATTATCTCTCACTTGCACCATGAATTATCATCCCTTTCTGTTAATTCATCTCTACTTTAATTCTATCCAATCACAGTTATTACCTTTGGAACTCCTTGTACCTCCATCCTTCTTGTGCATTGAAAAACTCAGATATCTGTAAGCATTTGCTCATTTTAATATTGAGCAAAGGTTTGAAACATTTCTACAGTCTTTTGTCATCCCACACAAGCCTCACTCCATTGTAGTTTTCATGCAAAGGCATTTTTAATAGCCGATTCCTTGCAGCAGGTCATAATTTTGGACAGTTCTTTTCTGATTATTCATGTAAATTGATGCATCACCATTTTGATAGCCTGACCTCAGAGTTGGATTTACAAGCTTTATAAATTTTTGCTCCAAAACTTCAAATCTTGGCTTATTGGTTGGGTTGTACCAATGACTTGTAATCTGCCCTTGTAATACACCAGCTGTTGCCTCGATCTGCAGAGGTACTCACAGAATAAGAGACATCCATCCCTTGACCCTCATCAGGCAGAGAAAGCCACAGGTAGTGACCAGGCTCCAAGTGGTTAAGTTAACTTTTGAGCTACTTTAAAACAAATAAATTACCTTAGCCAGTAGTGAACTGTCAACAAACTTTTGCCTGTGGCAGGTGACCTTACCCAAGGCTTGCCCCAAGCCCGATCTAACTGCCTTTCATAACTCATTACTGACGGTGGTATTTTCTCTGTTTTTAAATGATGCTGTTAATCATAGACATTTTAAGAGAGTTTAAATAGACAAACAATTTGCCAAGAACTTCTGTTTATAGAAAATAATTAAAATATACATTGGACTACTGTGAATTAATTCTGGAAAGATATAAATCAAATGAAAGAAAAACTTTTAAAAATGTAGCTTAACCTGAAGTCACATTTATTTTTTAGTTTCAAAGACCCTCTTCAAATGAGGGGCCAGATATGAAGTATATCCTGGCACTCTATAGAGTATATCTCTAAGCAACTGAGGGACTGACATCCAGTTACCACGCTGTCGTGTAGTGACACAATTTCCTAGTGTGGGCAATGGTTCCCACATGGCTCCATCCAGCCCACTAATCAACTTCATCTGCACATGATGCAATTTAGTTTTGTTGCTTTATTTTTCAAAATGCTGTAGATACTGGAATTCTGAAGTTAAAAACAGAATGCTGGAAATACTTAGGCCGCATATGTCAACAGAGGAACATTTAGTTCTGATGAAAGGTCATCAACCTGAAATGTTAGCTCTGTTTGCTCTTCACAGCCACTTTGATGTGTTGAATATTTCTAACACTTTCTGCTTTTATTTAACTCTTTGTCCTCTTTTTTTCTGGCAAGAATGCAGTATTAATTGAATTCTCATGGGCTGCCAACATTTAGAGGAGGAGTATCACTTCATGGGGCAATAGAAATTTAGAGGAGATTACACCTTAGAAATTATGAAGTTATCTGCTCTACCTTAGATGCAGGGCTATCGATCACAAACAACCATTCCAGCTAGTCACAGAAAATCGGCTGGTCACATCTGCTTGATTAATGAGGAGACAAATATCAGTTTTGCATTAGCAAATAAGATCTTCATTGTATTAAAGCCTTAAGACATGAGATCCATGTTATCGGTGATCACACATAACAGGACCATGAGTCAAATGCTCATGGACGTATCACGTAAGAATTGCAAGAAGCATTGTGTCCATCACTATTCTTGTGGAAATAAGTCCAGAACTAGGGCTGCCAAGAATGTGGGCACCATCTACACTTGGACTTTTGAAGGCTAAAATAACCTCGATTTTAGCAGTATTATTGATTCAATAAGTTATCATCATGGTTTGATTTATTTATTTTATTTATTCTTTTGTTTTAGAGATAAAGCACACAACAGCCCCTTCCAGCCCAATGAGACCCACAGCCCAGCATCCCACCTATTCGGCACAAGGCTAATCACAGGACAATTTACAATAACCAATTAACCTACTAACCAGTACGAATTTGGACTTTGGACGCAGCCCAGAGGATACCCATGCAGTTTATGGGGAGAACATACTAACTCTTTACGGACAGCAGCAGAATTGAACTTTGAACTCTGGAACGCTTCGAGCTGTAATAGTGTTGCACTAACTGCTATGCTACCGTGGCAAGTACCTGTATTGAGATCTGCTACCTACCTTAAGTTAATGACAACCCGCTAGTTTAGAATTATTTGAATAAATAGGGATCTTGTGTAAATGGCTCCAAAGAGGCCAGCACCACCTCTTTGAACCAAACTGATGAGTTCCCCAAGGAACTCTTCAAACATCCGTTGAGCACAGATACAACTAAACAATTCCTTCAAGCAGGATTAAAATTTAAAATATCAGTATGCTGGAGCAAAAAAACAGACTCTTGAATCAATTAAGATGTCATTTTGTTGCACAAATCTCTTCAATGCCACAGTTCTTTGTTGCATTATTGCAAGGAGCACAATAAAGAGGAGAAAAGGGTGAACTCAAGGCTACTCGAGTGCTGAAAGAAGATAATTGATAAAAAGGAAGAACAAATAGATGAAGGAAGCTGGCAGCAAGGATGGCCTAGTAACTTCTCTCTTTGCTTAAAACTGCATTGTTAAAATCATGAGCATATACTGTACAACAGCTTTCTCACTCTGAGTAAAAAATACATGACTTCAAACAGCACGTGAATACATGGTCTATACTGAATTTTCATGTTATTCTGAAACAGCACTACACTATTAGGTTCGTAGGCTTGTTCAAACGAGAGTGACACAGGAATCAGTTCAGCAAATTTTGATTTACAGATCAAAAGACAAAACAGAAAAGGAAAAGATAGCTTTATTTGTCATATGCATATTGAAACATCGAAACATAAGGTGAAAATGTGTTGTTTGTGGCAAATCAAATCAGCGAGGATTGTGCTGGGCAGCCTGCAAGTGTGGCCACGGTTCTGGCACCAACATCGCATGCCCACCGCTCACTAACCCAAAACATACATCTTTGGAATGTGGGAAGAGACGAGAGCGCCAAGAGGAAGCCCAAGCAGTCACGGGAGAACGCATATTCTTCTCAAATTGAGCCTTGATCAGTCATCGCTGCCGATGCAACTGCATTGCAAAAACTATGCCTAAAATGTAATGTACCTAAATTTGCTGATGATGTAAATCTAGGTGGCATAATGATCAATTAAGTAATTGAGTCATGGTATTATACTGTGTGGAAGCAGGTCATTCAGCCCATCTGCATTCTGCTGACCAAGATTTCCATCCAATCTAGTCCCATTTGCCTCCCTCTAAATCTTTCCTAATAGAGTCAGAGAGAGTCAAGGGAGAGACAAGTAGATGGCAGATGAATCATACATATACATTTCAATCTGGGACATGTATTAGGGATAGTATCAATTCCAAAGAAGTAGCATACAAATTAGCCAGAGAAAGTGGCTCACCTGAGGACTGGGAAAAATTCAGAGTTCAGCAGAGGAGGACAAAGGGCTTAATTAGGAAGGGGAAAAAAGATTATGAGAGAAAACTGGCGGGGAACATAAAAACGGACTGTAAAAGCTTTTATAGATATGTAAAAAGGAAAAGACTGGTAAAGACAAATGTAGGTCCCCTGCAGATAGAAACAGGTGAATTGATTATGGGGAGGAAGGACATGGCAAACCAATTGAATAATTACTTTGGTTCTGTCTTCACTAAGGAGGACATAAATAATCTTCCAGAAATAGTAAGGGACAGAGGGTCCAGTGAGATGGAGGAACTGAGTGAAATACATGTTAGTAGGGAAGTGGTATTAGGTGAATTGAAGGGATTGAAGGCAGATAAATCCCCAGGGCCAGATGGTCTGCATCCTAGAGTGCTTAAGGAAGTAGCCCAAGAAATAGTGGATGCATTAGTGATAATTTTTCAAAACTCATTAGATTCTAGACTAGTTCCTGAGGATTGGAGGGTGGCTAATGTAACCCCACTTTTTAAAAAAGGAGGGAGAGAGAAACCGGGGAATTATAGACCGGTTAGCCTAACGTCGGTGGTGGGGAAACTGCTGGAGTCAGTTATCAAGGATGTGATAACAGCATATTTGGAAAGTGGTGAAATGATCGGACAAAGTCAGCATGGATTTGTGAAAGGAAAATCATGTCTGACGAATCTCATAGAATTTTTTGAGGATGTAACTAGTAGAGTGGATAGGGGAGAACCAGTGGATGTGGTATATTTGGATTTTCAAAAGGCTTTTGACAAGGTCCCACACAGGAGATTAGTGTGCAAACTTAAAGCACACGGTATTGGGGGTAAGGTATTGGTGTGGGTGGAGAATTGGTTAGCAGACAGGAAGCAAAGAGTGGGAATAAACGGGACTTTTTCGGAATGGCAGGCGGTGACTAGTGGGGTACCGCAAGGCTCAGTGCTGGGACCCCAGTTGTTTACAATATATATTAATGACTTGGATGAGGGAAATAAATGCAGCATCTCCAAGTTTGCGGATGACACGAAGCTGGGTGGCAGTGTTAGCAGTGAGGAGGATGCTAAGAGGATGCAGGGTGACTTAGATAGGTTGGGTGAGTGGGCAAACTCATGGCAGATGCAATTTAATGTGGATAAATGTGAAGTTATCCACTTTGGTGGCAAAAATAGGAAAAGAGATTATTATCTGAATGGTGGCTGATTAGGAAAAGGGGAGGTGCAACGAGACCTGGGTGTCATTATACACCAGTCATTGAAAGTGGGCATGCAGGTACAGCAGGCGGTGAAAAAGGCGAATGGTATGCTGGCATTTATAGCGAGAGGATTCGAGTACAGGAGCAGGGAGGTACTACTGCAGTTGTACAAGGCCTTGGTGAGACCACACCTGGAGTATTGTGTGCAGTTTTGGTCCCCTAATCTGAGGAAAGACATCTTTGCCATAGAGGGAGTACAAAGAAGGTTCACCAGATTGATTCCTGGGATGGCAGGACTTTCATATGAAGAAAGATTGGATGAACTGGGCTTGTACTCGTTGGAATTTAGAAGATTGAGGGGGGATCTGATTGAAACGTATAAGATCCTAAAGGGATTGGACAGGCTAGATGCAGGAAGATTGTTCCCGATGTTGGGGAAGTCCAGAACGAGGGGTCACAGTTTGAGGATAGAGGGGAAGCCTTTTAGGACCGAGATTAGGAAAAACTTCTTCACACAGAGAGTGGTGAATCTGTGGAATTCTCTGCCACAGGAAACTGTTGAGGCCAGTTCATTGGCTATGTTTAAGAGAGAATTAGATATGGCCCTTGTGGCTACAGGGGTCAGGGGGTATGGAGGGAAGGCTGGGGCGGGGTTCTGAGTTGGATGATCAGCCATGATCATAATAAATGGCGGTGCAGGCTCGAAGGGCCGAATGGCCTACTCCTGCACCTATTTTCTATGTTTCTATGTTTCTATGTTTCTATGAAATAATGACACACAACGTATTTTTGTACTGAGAGATCTTGGAAAATTGGTTCACAAGGCATGGCAGGCAATTACAATTACAAGTGGTACAATTGACTTTTATGCACGGTGTTTTGAGTACAAGAGGAAGCCTTGGCTGAGTTTCTACTCCAAACACACAGATGTACAGTACTCTAAGCATTGATCACATGGATAGTCAAAGACATTTTCCCAGGGTAAAATGGTTAATACCAGGGGGCATCATATTAAGGTAATTGGAGAAATTATAGGGGGGATGTCAGAGGTAGATTTTTACAGAGAGAGAGAGGCGAATGCATGGAACGCCCCGCTAAGGATGGTGATAGCAGCAGATACATTAGGGGTATTTCAGAAATGCTTAGGTAGGCACATGGATGATGGAAAAATGGATAGAGAATGGTTAAATTGATCTTAGAGCAGGTTAAAAGGTCAGCACAACATTGTGGGATGAAGGGCCTGTACTGTGTTGTCATGTTCTATGTTGTAGGTTTAGAACTTTAGTGGAGCTCTGTGCATCTATAGTCTCCATAACTGAAGAACGAAAATTTAACTTTGGAGATTCACTGCATTGATTCCTGGAATGAGGTGACCACCCTTTGTGGAAAAGTTGAACAGAGTGGCCCTATATTGACTGAAGTTAGAAGAATAAGAATCAATCTCATTTAAAATTCTGAAGTCAACAGATTATCAGAGTAGATGGTGAAAGGTTGTTGCCTCCAGAGGGAACATGATAGGGCCATGATATTCGCATTCTTTGCATTCTGCCAGTTGGCCATGTCTGTCCATGCTAAATGGGATCGTTCCTTGTTTAGCAACCTCACATGTGGCACCTTTTTAAAGGCTTTCTGAAAACCCATGTAAGCAACATCTACTGACTCTCCTTTGTCTATCCTAGCTGTCATTTCCTCGGTGAATTCCAACAGATTTGTCAGGCATGATTTCATCGTAAGGAAACTCTACTGACTTCAGCCTACCTTATCGTCTGCCTCCAAGAAAGCTGTAAACTCACCTTTAATATTGGACTATAACATCCTGCCAACCACTGAAGTCAGTCTAACAGGCCTATAACTTCCTGTCTTTTGCTTCCCTCCTTTCTTAAAGAATGGAATGGCATAGTGGACTGGGTGCAGGATCAGCCATGACCGCACTGAATGCACCTTCTATTTTTATATTCTTATATCAATTGGTATTTAAATCTAGGATGTGTGTGATTATTTGTGGGAGAAAATGTATCTGGGTTTCAGAGTCTCATACCCCTGCAACATACAGAGCTGACTTTCTGACCAACCAGATTTAATTGGGGAATTAACTTGGAATTGCTAAATCTACAAGTTGTATTGATGCAATATATTTAAAAAACTGCATTGCAGCGTGATAGAACCAGTAATATCATATCCCTTTAAATGCCTGTCTGAAGCCCTGCTCCATTGATTGTGAATGCATTGATTCTCAACGCACAGTGCTGTAGATATAATGATTTATTTCATAATCCACATGCATGTGCAATAGATATATACTTTATACTGTATTGTCGCCAAACGATTGATACTAGAGTGTACAATCATCACAGCGATATTTGGTTCAGCTCTTCATGCTCCCTGGAGTACAAATCGATAGTAAATATTAAAAATTTAAATTATAAATCATAAATAGAAAAGGGAAGGTAAGGTAGTGCAAAAAATCTGAGAGACAGGTCCGGATATTTGGAGGGTATGGCCCAGATCTGGGTCAGGAACCATTCAGCAGTCTTATCACAGTTTGAAAAAAGCTGTTCCCAAATCCGGCCGTATGAGTCTTCAAGTTCCTGAGCCTTCTCCCGGAGGGAAGAGGGACGAAAAGTGTGTTGGCTGGGTGGGTCGTGTCCTTGATTATCCTGGCAGCACTGCTCCGACAGCGTGCTGTGTAAAGTGAGTCCAAGGATGGAAGATTGGTTTGTGTGATGTGCTGGGCTGTGTTCACGATCTTCTGCAGCTTCTTTCGGTCTTGGACAGGACAACTTCCATACCAGGTTGTGATGCACCCCAGCAGAATGCTTTCTATGGTGCATCTATAAAAATTAGTGAGGGTGTTAGGGGACAGGCCAAATTTCCTTAGCTTCCTCAGGAAGTAAAGGCGCTGGTGGGCCTTCTTGTCAGTGGACTCTGCTTGGTTGGACCAAGTCAGGTCATTTGTGATATTGACCCTGAGGAACTTAAAGCTTTTGACCTGTTCCACTTGTGCACCACCGATGTAAATGGGGTCATGCAGTCCGCTCTTATAATCCCCTTGGACTGCATATTCAGTCACTTAAAGCTGGCCTCTCATAGGTACAGACATCCCACCCTGCAAAAGTTCATTTCAGGGAGGTAACACCATCAATTTGCGGGAGACTTCCTGGAGAGGTGGGATATCTGTGATAGAGTAGCTCCTTAGCAGCCAACCAGCTAGTTTAAATAACGTTAGCTATATTCAATATTCAGGAGGGATAGACATGAAGGAAGGGGAGGTGGGGTGGCGTTGCTGGTTAAAGAAGAGATTAACGCAATAGAAAGGAAGGACATAAGCCGGGAAGATGTGGAATCGATATGGGTAGAGCTGCGTAACACTAAGGGGCAGAAGACGCTGGTGGGAGTTGTGTACAGGCCATCTAACTGTAGTAGTGAGGTCGGAGATGGTATTAAACAGGAAATTAGAAATGTGTGCAATAAAGGAACAACAGTTATAATGGGTGACTTCAATCTACATGTAGATTGGGTGAACCAAATTGGTAAAGGTGCTGAGGAAGAGGATTTCTTGGAATGTATGAGGAATGGTTTTTTGAACCAACATGTCGAGGAACCAACTAGAGAGCAGGCTATTCTGGACTGGGTTTTGAGCAATGAGGAAGGGTTAATTAACAATCTTGTCGTGAGAGGCCCCATGGGTAAGAGTGACCATAATATGGTGGAATTCTTCATTAAGATGGAGAGTGACATAGTTAATTCAGAAACAAAGGTTCTGAACTTAAAGGGGGGTAACTTTGAAGGTATGAGACGTGAATTAGCTAAGATAGACTTGCAAATGACACTTAAAGGATTGACGGTGGATATGCAATTGCAAGCATTTAAAGGTTGCATGGATGAACTACAACAATTGTTCATCCCAGTTTGGCAAAAGAATAAATCAAGGAAGGTAGTGCACCCGTGGCTGACAAGGGAAATTAGGGATAGTATCAATTCCAAAGAAGAAGTGTACAAATTAGCCAGAGAAAGTAGCTCACCTGAGGACTGGGAGAAATTCAGAATTCAACAGAGGAGGACAAAGGGCTTAATTAGGAAGGGGAAAAAAGATTATGAGAGAAAACTGGCAGGGAACATAAAAACTGACTGTAAAAGCTTTTATAGATATGTAAAAAGGAAAAGACTGGTAAAGACAAATGTAGGTCCCCTACAGACAGAAACAGGTGAATTGATTATGGGGAGCAAGGACATAGCAGACCAATTGAATAATTACTTTGGTTCTGTCTTCACTAAGGAGGACATAAATAATCTTCCAGAAATAGTAGGGGACAGAGGGTCCAGTGAGATGGAGGAACTGAGCGAAATACATGTTAGTAGGGAAGTGGTGTTAGGTAAATTGAAGGGATTGAAGGCAGATAAATCCCCAGGGCCAGATGGTCTGCATCCTAGAGTGCTTAAGGAAGTAGCCCAAGAAATAGTGGATGCATTAGTGATAATTTTTCAAAACTCGTTAGATTCTGGACTAGTTCCTGAGGGTTGGAAGGTGGCTAATGTAACCTCACTTTTTAAAAAAGGAGGGAGAGAGAAACCGGGGAATTATAGACCGGTTAGCCTAAAGTCAGTGGTGGGGAAACTGCTGGAGTCAGTTATCAAAGATGTGATAACAGCACATTTGGAAAGCGGTGAAATCATCGGACAAAGTCAGCATGGATTTGTGAAAGGAAAATCATGTCTGACGAATCTCATAGAATTTTTTGAGGATGTAACTAGTAGAGTGGATAGGGGAGAACCAGTGGATGTTGTAAATTTGGATTTTCAAAAGGCTTTTGACAAGGTCCCACACAGGAAATTAGTGTGCAAACTTAAAGCACACGGTATTGGGGGTAAGGTATTGATGTGGGTGGAGAATTGGTTAGCAGACAGGAAGCAAAGTGTGGGAATAAACGGGACCTTTTCAGAATGGCAGGCCGTGACTAGTGGGGTACTGCAAGGCTCAGTGCTGGGACCCCAGTTGTTTACAATATATATTAATGACTTGGATGAGGGAATTAAATGCAGCATCTCCAAGTTTGCGGATGACACGAAGCTGGGTGGCAGTGTTAGCTGTGAGGAGGATGCTAAGAGGATGCAGGGTGACTTGGATAGGTTGGGTGAGTGGGCAAATTCATGGCAGATGCAATTTTAATGTGGATAAATGTGAAGTTATCCACTTTGGTGGCAAAAATAGGAAAAGAGATTATTATCTGAATGGTGGCCAATTAGGAAAAGGGGAGGTGCAACGAGACCTGGGTGTCATTATACACCAGTCATTGAAAGTGGGCATGCAGGTACAGCAGGCGGTGAAAAAGGCGAATGGTATGCTGGCATTTATAGCGAGAGGATTCGAGTACAGGAGCAGGGAGGTACTACTGCAGTTGTACAAGGCCTTGGTGAGACCACACCTGGAGTATTGTGTGCAGTTTTGGTCCCCTAATCTGAGGAAAGACATCCTTGCCATAGAGGGAGTACAAAGAAGGTTCACCAGATTGATTCCTGGGATGGCAGGACTTTCATATGAAGAAAGACTGGATGAACTGGGCTTGTACTTGTTGGAATTTAGAAGATTGAGGGGGGATCTGATTGAAATGTATAAAATCCTAAAGGGATTGGACAGGCTAGATGCAGGAAGATTGTTTCCGATGTTGGGGAAGTCCAGAACAAGGGGTCACAGTTTGAGGATAAAGGAGAAGCCTTTTAGGACCGAGATTAGGAAAAAGTTCTTCACACAGAGAATGGTGAATCTGTGGAATTCTCTGCCACAGGAAACAGTTGAGGCCAGTTCATTGGCTATATTTAAGAGGGAGTTAGATATGGCCCTTGTGACTACGGGGATCAGGGGGTATGGAGGGAAGGCTGGGGCGGGGTTCTGAGTTGGATGATCAGCCATGATCATAATAAATGGCGGTGCAGGCTCGAAGGGCCGAATGGCCTACTCCTGCACCTATTTTCTATGTTTCTATGTTTCTATGCTAATGAACAAATGACACCTGTTAAACTCACCTCAACATGTCTTTTACATTTTAACCCAACATAGGCAATAGAAAAGTCACTGTTGCAAACAGTACAGTGAGCAACACTGTCATTATTTTTGACCTCTGTTAGGCAGGGGTACACTTTAGTGTAGTCTGGGATGACGTACAATTTATATTTTCTTTTTTTGGAACACTCTGCCATGGCGAACTCTCGCTCGCTCGCTCACTCTCTCTCTCTCTCTCTCTCTCACTCTCGTGGTCGCTCTTGCATTTTCTCTCTCGCTTGCTCGCTCTCACTTGCTTTCTGTCTCGCTCGATCACTCTCATGCTCTCTCTCTCTGTCTCGCTTGCTCGCTCTCGTTCTCTCTCGTGTTCACTCTCGTGTTCACTCTCGCACTTTCTCTTTCTCTCTCGCACTCTCTCGCTCGCTCGGTCTCAAAAAAATTGATTTCCGTGACATTGTATATAATTTGCGGGCATCAGGGAGCCACTATTAATATGCGAGAGACTCCCGGAACTTCCAGGAGAGGTGGGATGTCTGTAGGTAGTAGTTAATAACTTTTATATAAACATGGCATACTTAAATGTTGCAGGATATGTGTAGCATTTGACAAGAATTCTCAGTTCATTGCCTTGCTTGGGTTGGTCAGTAATTTTGCTCCACACTCTTTCTGCTGCACTCCCGCTTCCAGCCCATTGACGTGCTAAAATGACATTGTCACAAAGTTCATACAGATATCTTCCTTCCATAATATGCCAGAAAAAGTCAGCACAACTGAGCAACTGTGGAAGGAGAACTGTTAATATTTCAGCTCCGAGATCCTTTGTCAATTCTGGGAAAGAGAGATAGTTTTTAGCTGCAGAAGGAGGGGTGGATAGAACAAAGAAGTTATTTCTTAGTGAAACCAAATGTGTTAATGTAGCATTATGGTTTTCTGCCTATGTAATATGTGCAAATAGCAAAGCTGCAGGACAAACCCAACAGACCAGGTGACAACTGTATCAAAATGAAAATCATGTCAAAATGATAACAGGCAGAATGGGCCAGTTCTGATACAGACAGGAAGAAGTGGGTTACCTCTGGCCAGATAATTAACTGTTGTGTCCAAAAGGCATTAGCATGCCTTGACAAATGATGTCATCCCACAAACAGGAATAAATGTTCTGTCTCTGTGAAAATGAAAAAAATGCGATTTACTGAAGATGAAAATTATGAACTAATTAAAGCATTCCAAGCCAACAAAGAATAATACACATAACTAAGGTCTAGGACTAACAGGTATGTTTGTTTCTTCAGTTGAAAATATATTTTCTAGTCTGGAAAGATCAGCTATCAGTTGGAAGGATTTAAGTCTGAATAATTTCCCAAAAAAAATGGAACTCTAATTCAAGGGACAGCTTGTCACAAGTACCTTCTGAATCTGTATTTCCTTACACGCATTTACAGAATGAAGTCACCTCTTAATTTTCTACCATTGAAAAGCTTGTGAAAACACAGGGACATTTGATCCACAATCAAGGCTGCCAGCCATTCACTGACAGAGGTGCTAAATGGTTAATGATAAGAGTGGAAGTATTTTAAGTTCTTTACAAAACCCATGCCACAGAATATGTAAAATGAAGGCAAAGATAATGAAAAACACAATTACGGCCAAGCGATAAGGGCACATAATTTAAAATGAATTTTTCATTATATTGATTTTGTGCCTATGCTTTCAGCTTTTGGGTTCATGCTCTGGAACACAGAAATAACCATGTTTACAAAAGTGTGCCAAGAAGTCCCCATTTTAAAGAAATGAAATTGGATAAACAAGAGGAATGTCAGTGAAGTAAATGTTTGAAGTTCTTTTTTTGTTTTGCACATTTTTGCAATTTCCTGCTGTCTAACTTTGTTCCACTCGTGGAAATCCCTCGTTACATTTCTTATTATTCAGAGCCTTCCAACATGAGTGCTACTCCATATGCTACTTCCAAAACAATATTTCCTCTCTGAATGGTTCACTTACTATGAAATGGCTGAGCACTAGTTTCATTTTGGCATAAGCTATCCCACGAGTGCGAAGGCACAAATCTCAGCTCACCGACACATTACTTACTGTGGTCACCAGAGGTCTGACAATGCGCCTGTTGAAACAAAAGAGAAAGGGAATGCACTCCAGCCTGGAGGGGTGAATTTATTGCCACAGGGTGACATTTCTTCATTCGACAGCAGCACAAGTCTTGTGCCATTACTGTATCACTAGATTTGTTCAAACTTGGACAGGGGGGATTCCAAGAGCCAGATTGCTTAGAGTAATGTATTATTTGTGGCCGCAAAGCTACTTCTGTCCTGACATGCTATGCTACAAGGTTTCTTTTAAATTGCTATCACTGCCCTCTTAGGTATTGTACAATCTTTCATTTTCAGTTTTGTTAGAAAACAGATGCATTGTCTCAAGAACAGAGTTAAGTCCATTTGTATAAAGTTATACAACAGAGTAACATAAATATTACACTGCTCTCTGGCTCCCTGGTTCTCCGACTATCAAATGGCTTCAAAGCAACACAAAATCATAAGCAGAAGCGATTCTGCAGATGCTGGAAATCTGATGCCCCCCCCCAACCCACTCTCCACTTTCTGTAGGATCGCACTCTCCCTGGCTCCCTTGTCCATTTATCCCTCTCCACTGATCTCCCTCCTGGCACTTATCACTGCAAATGGAGCAAGTTCTACACCTGCCCCTGAACCTCCTCTCTCACCATCGTCCAGGGCCCCAAACATTCCTTCCATGTGAGGACACACTTCCGTTGCAAGTCTTCACTTGCAGAAAATCACCTTTTGTGTTAGACAGGGAGAAGGTGGTCGACAAAACAGTCCTCCAATCTATATTGGGTCTTTCCAATGTAAAGGATGCTACACCAGGAGCACTAGATTATTAAGGATGAGGTTTCAGAATACTTGGAGGCACATGATAAAATAGGCCAAAGTCATCATGGTTTTCTAAAGGTGAAATCTTGCCTGTCAAATCTGTTCGAATTCTTTGAGGAAATAATAGGCAGGATAAACAAGGAACAGCCAGTTGTTCATTTGGATTTTCAAAAGCTCTTTGACAAGGTGCCCCACATGTTATTATTTAACAAAATAATAACCCATGGTATTATGAGAAAGATACAAAATGGATAGAAGATTGGCTGACTGGAGATTGGAGACAAAGAGTGAGAATAAAGGGGGACTTTCCTGGTTGACTGCCAGTGACTAGTGGTGTTCTATGGGGTCGGTATTGGTTCCACGTTGTTTATCAATGATTTGGATGAAAGAATTGATAGCTTTGTGGATGAAGATAGGTAGAGGGACAGGTAGTGCTCAGAAAGCAGGGTGCCTGCAGAAAGACTTGGACAGATTGGGGGAAATGGGCAAAGGTATGGTAGGTGGAATATTATGTAGGGAGCCACATGGCCATGCACTTTGGCAGAAGGAATAAAAGTGTGGACTATTTTGTAAATGGGGAGAAGATTCAAAAAAATCAGAGGTGCAAAGAGACTTGGGAGACCTTGTTCAGGATTTCCCAAAGGTTAACTTGCAGGTTGACTCGGTGGTAAGGAAGGGAAATGCAATGTTAGCATCCGTTATGCGAGGACTAGAATATAAAAGCAAGGATGTAATCCTGAGTCTTCATAAGACTTTGGTCAGACACATTTGAAGTACTGTAAGCAGCTTTGGGCCCATTAGCTAAGAAAGGATGTGCTGGAGGGAGTCCAGAGGAGGTTCACAAGAATGTTCCCAGGACTGAAAGGGTTAACATATGAGGAGGGTTTGATAGCTCAGGGCTTGTACTCACTGGAATTTAGAAGAATGAGGGGGGATCTCATTAAAACCTACCAAATATTGAAAGGTTTGGATAGAGTGGATGTGGAGAGGTTGTTTCCTACAGTGGCTGAGTCTCGGACCAAGAGGGCACAGCCTCAGGATTGAGGGACATCCATCTAGAAGAGATGAGGAAAAATTTCTTTAGCCAGAGGACATTGAATTAGTGGAATTCTTTGCGACATATGGTTGTGCAGTCCAAGTCAAGGTGGAGGTTGATGAGTCTGGATTAATCAGGGCATCAAAGGTAATGGGGAGAAGGCAGGAGAATGGAGTTGAGAGGGATAAGAATCAGCCATAATGGAATGGCGGAGTAGTCTCGATGGGCTGAATGGTCTAATTCTGCTCATAGGTCTTATGGTCTTATGTCAGTCCATAGCCTCCTCCATTGTCATGATGAGGCCACCCTCGCTATCTAGGAGCAACATCTTATATAGCTTCTGGGAACTTTCTAACTTGATAGCAAACACCGATTTCTCTAAATTCTAGGAATTTACCCACTCTCTCTTTTCTCTTTTTCTATTCGTCATTCTGGTTCCTGTCTCGCCCTTTCTTTTCTCCTCAACTGCCCACCATTTCCCTCTGGTGCCCTCCTCTATCCCTATCACCCAAGAGTCGACTGTCTTCTCTTAACATATTCTTTCTTCTTCAGACCTTCTCCATTCCCACCAATCACCTTCCTGCTTCATCCCATCCCCACCCACTCACCTTTCCCATCACCTGCCTTCTCCTATCACCCTCCAGTTTGTACTCCATTACACCATAAACCCATAAAATATCGGAGTAGAATTAGGCCATTTGGCCCATCAAGTCTTCGCTATCATTTCATCATGACTAATCCAATTTTCCTCTCAGCCCCAATCAACTGCCTTCTCCCTGTATCTCTTCAAGCCCCGACCAATGAAGAATCTATCAACCTCTGCCTTAAATATACATGAAGACTTTGCCTGTGACAAAGAATTCCACAGATTCACTGCTCTCTGGCAGAAGAAATTTCTCCTCATCTCCATTCTAAAAGGACACCCATCTATTCCGAGGCTGTGTCCTCTGGTCTTAGGCTTTCCCATCATAGGAAACATCCTTGCCACATCCACTCTATCAAGGCCTTTCACCATTCAATAGGTTTCAATGAAGTCACCCCTCATTTTTCTGAATTCTAGTGATTACAGGCCCAGAGTCATCAAATGCTCTTCATCTGACTAGATATCCAATCCTACACTCTTTTCCATAGATGCTGCCTGGCCTGCTGAGTTCCTCGAGCATTTTGTGTGTGTTACTTGGATTTCCAGCACCTGCAGGTTTTCTCTTGTTTGTCACTCAATCTCACCAGTGCTTTATAAAGTCTCAACATTACATCCTTGCTCCTATATTTTAGTCCTCTTGAAATGAATGCTAACATTGCATTTGCCTTCCTCACCACAGACTCAACCTACAAATTAACACTTAGGAAATCCTGAGCAAGGACTCCCAAATCCTTTTGCGTCTCTGTTTCTTTGTATTTTTTCTCCATTTAGAAAATATTGTGCTGTGGAGCATAAAATGGTGCTAGTCAGCAAAAAATAACCAGATCTGATATATTTTCCAGGGTCATGTACGAGAAGAGTATGTGTAGTAGTCATTATGATTTGATGATGCTCCTTGCAAAATTCACTACCTACATTAAATACATCATCCATTGCCAGTTATAAATGTAATGAAAAATAGATATCAACTACCGAAAGTAAAATGATTATCTGCCTTCTTGATTTGATCTCAACTACCATGCAACAACTAAAGGTGTAGCTATGGGCACTCGTATGGGTCCCAGCTATGCCTGCCTTTTTGTTGGCTTTGTGGAACAATCCATGTTCCAAGCCTATACTGGTATCTGTCCCCCACTTTTCCTTCGCTACATTGACGACTGCATTGGCGCTGCTTCCTGCACGCATGCTGAGCTCTTTGACTTCATTAACTTTGACTCCAACTTTCACCATGCCCTCAAGTTTACCTGGTCCATTTCTGACACCTCCCTCCCCTTTCTTGATCTTTCTGTCTCTATCTCTGGAGACAGCTTATCTACTGATGCTTACTATAGGTCTACGGACTCTCACAGCTACCTGGACTATTCCTCTTCTCACTCTGTCTCTTGCAAAAATGCCATCTCCTTCTCGCAATTCCTCCGTCTCCGCCGCATCTGCTCTCAGGATGAGGCTTTTCATTCCAGGAAGAAGGAGATGTCCTCCTTTTTTAAAGAAAGGGGCTTCCTTTCCTCCACTATCAACTCTGCCCTCAAACGTATCTCTCCCATTTCACACACATCTGCTCTCACCCCATCCTCCCACCACCCCATTAGGAATAGGGTTCCCCTTGTCTTCACCTACCACCCCCACCAGCCTCCGGGTCCAACATATAATTTTCTGTAACTTCTGCCACCTCCAAAGAGATCCCACCACCAAGCACATTTTTCCCTCCCCCCCACTCTGCTTTGCGCAGGGATTGCTCCCTACACGACTCCCTTGTCCATTCGTTCCCCCCCCATCCCTTCCCACTCATCTCCCTCCCGGCACTTATCCTTGTAAGTGGAACAAGTGCTACACATGCCCTTACACTTCCTCCCTTATCACCATTCAGGGCCCCAGACAGCCCTTCCAGGTGAGGCGACACTTCACCTGTGAGTTGGCTGGGGTGATATACTGCGTCTGGTGCTCCCAATGTGGCGAGACCCAACGCAGGCTGGGAGACCTTTTCACTGAACAGCTACCCTCTGTCCACCAGAGAAAGCAGGATCTCCCAGTGGCCATGCATTTTAATCCCATGTCCCATTCCCATTCTGATATGTCTATCCATTTCCTCCTCTACTGTCAAGATGAAGCCACACTCAGGTTGGAGGAACAACTCCTTATACTCCGTCTGGGTAGCCTCCAACCTGATGGCATGAACATTGACTTCTCTAACTTCCATTAAAGCCCCACCTCCCCTTTTTACCCCATCCATTATTTATTTATTATTATTATTATTATTAATTTTTTTTCCTCTCTCTCCTTTTTCTTCCTCTGTCCCTCTCACTATAACTCCTTGCCCATCCTCTGGGCTTCCCCCCTCCTCCTTTCTTTCTCCTTAGGCCACCTGTCCCATGATCCTCTCATATCCCTTTTGACAATCAACTTTCCATCTCTTAACTCCTTCCATCCCCCTCCTGTCTTCTCCTATCATTTTGGATCTCCCTAACCCCTTCCCACTTTCAAATCTCTTACTATCTCTTCTTCAGTTAGTCCTGACGAAGGGTCTCGGCCCGAAACGTTGACTGTACCTCTTCCTATAGATGTTGCCTGGCCTGCTGCATTCACCAGCAATTTTTATGTGTGTTGCTTGAATTAAATCTTGGAAATGCTTTTAAATATTTAGCATATTTTAACCAAATTCCTTCTACTTCAGAGATATAATGTTGCTTTCCTTTTACAAATTATATGTGATCCACATAATTATGACAAAATATCTTGCCAATTGCAGTGAGTGACAGAAACATTGAATTTATTGAAATAAGGTTTTCTGCACCCCTTCTGTGCCACCTCCAATTTTTGTAAGGTTGTAGAATTGTTGTAGAATTGAATCAAGGTTTACCTTTGTCAGAGGAAACACTGGATAATTTCTTCAAAATTGATAATGTATTATAATTATTATGAGGGAATGTGTCCATTTTGTGCCCTAGTCTTTATACCAAAACTGTCAGGTATGATGAATATCATGTTAAATGCTGGGTTTATGTTAAAGATGAGGTAATTACACAGTAAGTGCAATGATGACATCCACAGTTTATACTGTCAGCAGCAAATAATCAATTTATGTATAACGGCAATGACACAAAGCCTTATTTAGATTATAGACTCCTTTTATCATGATCAAGTTCAAGTTTTAATTGTAATTCAACCATACATGAATATCCATGAATACAATCAAACGAAACAGTGTTTCGCCAGAGCCAAGGTGCAAAGCACAGCACTAACAGTCATAAACAGAACAAGGCACCTTTAGCACATATAAGGTAGTAAGTAAATACACAGTAACACAAAAAAATATACATATAGTATATAGTCCAAGTCCCTGAGTGATATGTCCCTTAGTTTATGAAAATGAATGAAATATTTTTTCATACTGCAAAAAAAAAAGATGCAAGGAATCAAAGTAGTTTTAGGAACCTTAAATTTAGTTCCAACTGAAAATTTGGTTCTTTACTTAATTGCAGCTAGTTGGAGCTTGCAGTTTCCTGCATTACCAAAGTACTTCATCATCAGTAAAGTAACATGGAATGCCTTGGAGTCCTGAAAGATAGTATACCATTATGGTTCTCTCTTTCTCTTTCCAGCTACTTGAGACATTCTTGTCCCATATCTTGCAGTCAGCAATAAGCTGCCCATTCACGTTGTAGTCATCCAGCCTAAGTCCCATTTATTTTGATTTTACCAGTGAGAACTATTGGTTGAAGCTGGTAATGTCGGAGTCTCCCAACCATAATCCCATCTCACTGGAAAGGGAAGGGATTGGCAGGAGTGGGATGGAGGTATGGGGCTTTGGGATGTATTGGCTAGAATGAGACCAGGCCATGGCACTGCTGCATGAAATTTGGTCATTGCTGAATCATTGCCCAGCTTCTCTTGTCTTCGGAGTTGGCAAAGCATTATGAATATTCAGACACATTCAAACTTCAATGTGCAAAGCAAGTTTATTATCAAAGTACATATATGTCACTATATACTATCCTGAGACTCGTTTTCTTGCAAGTATTCATATAAGAACAAAGAAATACAATAGAATCAATCAAAACCTACACATAAATACTGACAAATAACCAGCATTCAAAAGAAGGCAAACTGTGTAAATACAAGATAAAAATATTAAATACATAAATAGATAAATATATATGATTTAGAACATGAGTTGTAGAGTCCTTGAAAGTGGGTCCATCCATTATGCTTCAGGAGCCTGAGGATTGAAGGATAATGATGTTCAAAACATTAAGATAGTTAAAAAAAAAATCAAACCATCTAAATCTAAACATTATATTAAGAAATTAAAATTAAAATCTAAAAATTGCATTTTGAAGTTTTACATAATCTCAACAATTCAAAATGATCTATTTTTTAAACAGGTTCACTAGTAGCCATGTTCTATTGAAATGAGTGGAGAACTGCCTGCACCCACTCTGATTTGGTCCAGATAAGTTGGGCAGATTGCTGGGGAAAGGCTGGAGAGATTCTGCAAAGTTATGCTCACCGCTGGACTGCGTAGAGGCTTCAGCTGTGGAGCCATGCCAAAGAACTGCTATCCAGGAGCTTGAGACATTTCTTTTCGCTCAAATATTTGCATAGGAATCCTGAACTTCTTGACTCTAATGTGGGGAAGTGTTGGTAGTTAAATGTAAATCTATTAGCATTTTCTCATAACATCCTGCTCTATAATGTTGCTTGTGTATCTTCTCTGCCGACGGTCAAAAACTTTAACAGCAAAGGCAATGGAAACAGAGAGGGGTGAACAGATGAAGGACAATGGGGAGATGTAATTAATTGTGAAGTTGCACGCTCTATTTTCGTTTCATACACAGTGCATATAAATAAAGAGTTATCAACACTTTCAGGAATTTGGAGAAAACATTGGACGTAATACAGGTTTTGGTGATGCTGAGGATATAGGAAAAGTAAAACTTGAAATCTGGAGCATCAGTAATGGAGGGGAGCATAATTATTATGGGAAAGCACTGCATGGCCAATTTTTATTATTAGAAAATAATTGGACACAAAATACGACAACATTTTTGAGATTTTATACATAGGAAATCTATGCAGACATAAGATTTTGTATCAATTACTTGGTCTCTCTCCAGTGAATTTGCTGACACTGATGAGCATTTTCATCGAGCATTGAACACAACTTCCCCTACATTCTCTCATGACTATTTATAACAATAATAATAATAAGTTGCATTTATGAAGTGCCTTTAGTACAGTAAAATGATCCAGTATACTTCAGATGAAGCATATAAAGATCCAATGGTTGTAGTTTATTTTGACTGTAGAAGGCATTTAGGATGTTGTCTAATAGATTGTTCCTTTTACAAAAGGTCAAATAAAGATCAAGCGGGATAGATTCCACAAAATAAAAAATAAAACAAAAAAGATGTTTTCTTGAAGGTGCCAATTCTATTTCTGAAAAAAAAAAGATACTCTCTTTCACATTGTGAAGGGTCTCACTGACAGTAAGCTTCTTGATCAACCTGTGAGTTGTAGTCCATTTTACATAGTTTTAAAAGCCATTGTTATTCACTAATGTGAGAATAAAATTCTTGCCACAGCTAATTCCCATGATCTGTTTCACCATGAGGTAAAGCCAATTGGGTACAGTGGTAGAATTTGATTCACAACTCCAGGTAACACATAATGCCTTCAAGAAAAGGAAAGAGAGAAAAATATTGCCTGGGGAGAAGAAACGGGAAATTAAAAATATAGCAATACACTTGCTAATTATTGTATAATCTGACATTACAAATTGCATTACAACCTCCTTTTGGAAAATAACTTACATATATTGCATAAGCTTGAGAATACCATAACTATCGATTTATTTTATAGACGTTAATATTAATATCAAGTCCTCAGAACTTGGAACAATATCCTCCACTCGAAGTCTTTTTTTTGGCGTGTGCTTGCGTGCGTGCGAGTCTGTGCGTGTGTGTCTGCGTGCTCATGCGTTTGTCCGTGATGATGTCTTTTTCATGGCTTTTACAAGGCGCAGAGCGAGAGAGAGAGAGAGAGACTGTGTGGCGAGCCACTCCTCACACAGACACTTACACAGTATTTTCCCTTTATTTTACGGGGTCGCGTTGCGATCTCAACACTCAACCCGGCACGGATGAAAAGCGTACTCGGGACTAGTTTTGAACCCGGGAACCTCCGCTCCCAGGTCCGGCGCCAATGTCGATGCACCACCAGCCTCCACTCGAAGTCTTATGTCCTTAATTAATGGATGTTCTTTCTGTTGGAAATACTGATAAGCTTTGACTTTATTTATTGGCTCTACACTATAGAGCATCAGCTCCTCTCAAGTAGAAAAAACCCTGTTCTTACCAAGGTTGGTACTTTTGCATGGATTAGGAAAGAATATCACTGAGGAATTGTTAGGCACAAGAACATTATACTTCTACATGGACAGCTGTTCTCAGTACTCTGGATTCTATAGGAGAGCAGCAACAAAAAATGATTAAGCCTTTTTGGTCTTTGTTGCCCAATATCGTTCGTGGTTTTAGAAAAAAGGCTGAAATATATCCCAGGAATACTCCTGTCTCAGTGATTTATTGTAGGTGCATTTTTGTAAGTCTAATTCAGGGAGAGATTACCCCTGCAAGCAATATGGAACATGGATAACAAATTGTTAATAGTTTATCAAGCTTACATGTTTATGTTCGATTTTGAAAAAGTACTGACAGATGTTTTCATTTATGGTACACTTCAAGAAATCTGCATGAATTGTACTTGAGTTAATGATATTTCATTGGATGAATTTAATGTACTGTTAGGCAGGAATTAAATACTATTTCAGCTTTTGTTATCACAAACTGTAATGGTGGAATTCACCCAAAATGATATGGGAAATTGTCAATAAGTGAATTTTTATATTAGGAAAGGAACTATTTGAAACATGTACTGTATTAGACATGAGCAACTCTCTAATTGATACAAAACATATACACGCAGCAGATGCAAAGTTGTATAATGATGTTTCTCAGACTTCTATGCCACTACCCACTGCTCACTGAATTTATTTATTAATCTTATTCATTTGTTCAATGGCATAAATGCAGCCACGGTGTGTCCATGCAACAGCTTTTCTCTGTGGCATCCAGTCAAATTAATTTTTCTCAATTTTCATACTATTCACCATTTTCTCACACTGCATATCACTTATAGACTGAAGTATATTATAATATTATGTGAGATTACAATTCAAATTTTTTGGCTGAGCAATATTATACAATGGAACCACAGATCTGTCTACATATGGTTCTAAGATGCTTGTTACCTTCTTTTTCTTTAATTTTCATATTTCATGTTTTTTCCAGAGGCTGGCTCCATCCTGTTACATACCTGTCCATTACCTTTTGTGTCAATAACACGTTTGTGTACCTTTACAGCTCGCTGGTGTTTCCATTCTCCTTCACCTCTCTCCTATATTGTTTTTAAAGAAGAAACAGTACAGTGTTTTTGGCAGCAATCAGGTACTTTATTCGAAATTATAGATAGAAAAGGACTCATGTCTCTGATTGCACAAAACTTTCAAATCAATTATTATAAAGTAATCCCTTGCTTAAATAAATACAAGCTATAAATTGCATAATCACCAGAAATATTAGTAAAAAAGTGATATATTTTTTAAAAACTGTGAATTAAAAAAAGACACAAAGAGAGATATGTATGTAGCTCACCAAACTATAAGCAATTAAACTTAAAAATAGAACCTTTCTAAAGCTATAGAGTGAAACGTCTGGTGAAACTATTTCAAACACAGATGTAAAAAGTCTAAATTAAAAACTGCTGGAAATATTTATCAAGTCATGCAGCATGTACGAGAGAGAAATATCGATCATTCAAAAGAACCATCACATAAACTAACTCTGCTTCACTCTCTTTTAACGTTTATCTTTTCAAAAACTAACATTTCATGTTTAAATGTTAGGCATTTCTAATGATAACTACACTGAAGTTCTATCAACCAATCCCGCATCCATTTCGTAAACCGCAGTCTAACCATTCATTGGAGTAGTTCATATTCTTCTGATTTTTAAAGCATCCTTATCATTTGCTAGTTTAGCTGTGAGCATTTGAGTAGTAATTCACTGCTATTAATGTCCCAACTGCTGATGTGGTCACAGCACTGTCATAATAGTATTAGTTCGTGGTTTTTGTTATATATTTTCATAAAATAGCATGCTGTGAAGAGATATAAGGAATGTAATTTAATCTCGACTATGCTTATATTCATAAACTACTCAAGCTGTGCTCTCATGGTTGATGATGTCATCAGAACAACAAAATTGAAATACAACATCCAGTATTCATTGAAACACAGGAATTACAGCACAGAAGGAGGGCTTTGAACTGATGTAGCAGGCAGCTGCTCGCTCTTCCTGCTGGTGCCATCTACTCTCAAATATTTTTCATCCATTCTTCGGTAAACCATACGCGCTATTATTAAGCAACATACATCAAAGTTGCTGGTGAACGCAGCAGGCCAGGCAGCATCTATAGGAAGAGGCGCAGTCGACGTTTCAGGCCGAGACCCTTCGTCAGGATGCTGCCTGGCCTGCTGCGTTCACCAGCAACTTTGATGTATGTTGCTTGAATTTCCAGCATCTGCAGAATTCCTGTTGTTTGCGCTATTATTAGAGACGGTTGAGCCATCATATGCATCTTGACAAGTGTTGAGGTTTGCATGGCAATCCAGTTCCCGTAATAAGATGTAGCTTTCGATTAATGATGTAGAATTTCCTTTAACTTTGATACCAGTCCAGTTCAGAATGACTGATGCACTGCACCTAGTAGGTACGCTTACTGAAGTTTTGACGGCAATTGTCATTGTGTTGAGATACTCGCATATTGTGCATGGAAGAAGAATGCATTGTCATTTACTGGTACAGTATGGAAAGATGCCACCCATCTCAGCCTGCTGATGCTTGATCTTTGAAAGAACTATTCCTATGGTTCTCCATTGTCCCATTTCCCCTATTGTCAAACTGACCACTCCTCAAACATGGCAAACTTTACTCAACCCCCTTTGGTACTTCTACTCACTGTCTTAAAATATGTATCCACTACACGGTCTCTCCTGTGAAAACTCATACTCTACAAATGTGTCTTACAATATTGATCACTTTCTAAGTATATCCTCTTAACCTTAACTTCTCCATGTAACAGAAGTGCTTAGATTTGATATCTCTCTGCTGAGTCTTCTGCTTGCCCTCTTCATCATTAGGCAGAGACACCTAGTTTTTTTTTAGACACTTAACGTGCATTTACAAATCATAGTGGCCAACTTCTGTCTCAGGGTGTTACAGGAGGAATGGTATGTAGTGATTTGTGTAATGCTATTACAGCACCAGAGACCCAGGTTCAATTCTTGCCGCTGTCTGTAGAGTTTGTACATTTGCCCCAAGATTGTGTGGGTTTCCTCCGGGTGCTCTGATCTCCTCCCATATTCCAAAAATGTATAGATTAGAATGTTAATTGCTCACATGGGTGCAATAGGCCGGTATAGGCTCATTGGGCTTGTTTCTGTGCTGTATCTCCAAATAAATATATAGGACAAAAATAATCATAATGATAATCAACGGTATACTTGCAACAAGATTATCCTGCAGGAGACATGATACCATTTTTCCATGATACTCTAGGTAAAGAAATAATGTAATACTTCCACAGAAGATAGTTTGTGAAAGAGTATTTCGGCCTCGAAAGCTTCAAATAGGCGATACAGAAGCCTCCGCTCCCACAGGCACAGGAAGAGCTTCTTCCCTGAGGCTGTGACACTGCTGAACCTCTCATCACAGCGCTAAGCAGTATTGCATCCGTATTGTACTGTCTCAGTACTTTTATATCTGTGTGCTGTAGCACTTTTTTTTATTCACAGTTATTTTATAAATAAAACTATTCTTTGCATTTCTGGTCAGATGCTAAATGCATTTCATTGCCTTTGTATCTGTACTCGGCATAATGACAATAAAGTTGGATCTAAATATAAATCTAAAATCTAAATAAGAAAGGGCTTCTGTGAGGCATTCACTGGTTTTATCACTTGACCACACACTTTCAGGTTTCAAGTGCAAATGGTTTTACATATTATGAATACATGGAGAAGTTAAATGTATCACTGAAGCATTACTTGGAAATTGCAAAAGTAGTGTTATTAATTAAATATTAAAACAGTCAAACCTAAAAGAGCCTTTTAAATTAGTTAGCAATTTGTTTATACCCCAGCCATTTCACAAGTAAATTATGTCAATAACAAAGCTAGGGCGGGGAGCCGCAGGGAATGAGCAAAGAACCGTTGATAAGCACAAAATAATTAAGTAGAGCAATAGGGAAGCCAGTAGCATTTTAGCAGCTATTTTTAACAAAGGGTGATAAAAAGCACCATAATTTGTTGTAAATTATTCTTAAAACAAGCTTTCCTAGTTTCTCACTAGTAAAATTAAAATAAAATAGAGATGCTGCCTGGCCTGCTGCGTTCACCAGCAATGTTTATATGTGTTGCTTTAATTTCCAGCATCTGCAGATTTCCTCGTGTAAGCATTCTGTCAGGAACATCAAGAATATGATTATATGTGTAGTTGACTCCTTTGCCGCTGCTGCCATCAGGTAGAAGGTACAGGTGCCTCAGGTCTCACACCACCAGGTTCAAGAACAGTTAATACTCCACAACCGTCAGGCTTTTAAACAAAAGGAGATAACGACACTCATTTAAGGATCCTTTTATGTTTTATTTCATGCTCATTATTTATTGCTATATATTTCTATCTGCATTTGTACAGCTTGTTGTTCATTGATCCTGTTTACAGTTACTGTTCTATAGATTTGCTAAGTATGCCCGCAGAAAAAGAATCTCAGGGTTGTATGTACTCTGATAATAAATTTTACTTTGACTTTGAATATCTATTGCACATTTTCATTTACATTCAATATGGTGTGATCAAATCCCAGAAATCCTATTCAAGGAAAGTAAATGGCAAAATAGTTATTTTACTGTTATTTTTTAAGATATATAGTATGTTTAATATATTATTCATAGGGAGAGCTTCATGCTGCCCTCTATTGGATAATGAAAGTAGTACAAGTCCTACTAAGCTCCATCCTGTCCCCACACTGCCTGGAAAACTCAATTTTTTCACCTGGTGCATGAGTAAGGATTGCTATAATAGGGAGAGATCTTATTTTCATTACATAACATGGTCATATATCTTACCTAAGCATCACTTGTTTACGGTGCTTTAAAGATTGACAAGATAAAGTTTACAATTTCTGCCTGTGCGATACAAGAGTCCTGATTCTACAGAAAGGCAACATGCTAATATTCTAATAATTGTGAAAAGTTCCAAACTCAATCCAACTTTGATAATATAATTTACCAACAGTCACAAACATGTATGACAAAACTTCCACTTAAAAGTAGAAGGAAATTATGATCCAAACCAAAACCTGATCTCAGCATTTAAGATGATGCATTACAATAAAATATCAGGAAATATCTGTGGCTAGGATATGTGACGAGGGAGACTTAATCCTAACTGAGTAGCACTGAGGCATTAAGACCAGAAATATAGGCTTCTGGTTTGGAAACCATTGCCAACAATCTTTAGAATCCACAAGATGATGTTCTATAAGAGATTGCTAAATTATCACAGACTTCTGTTGAGGGAAAAATGGAAAAGAAATTACTGCATTAGTCTTAATATTGCATGACTTCCATATGATTAATATTTACCCCATAGTTTTCAGTTGTATAACGATGGTGGTTCAGCTGTTAAATTACAGGACTTTCAATCCAAAGGCCTGGAGAATCAATCTGAGATAAAAGCATAAAATACCGTGAATGTTTATTAAGTTAGACAACATCTATAGAAAAAATTAAAAGTGATTATGTTTCTCATTTAACAGATGCTACCTAATCAGCTGAGCATATCAAATATTTTTTATTTTAATTTCAGATTTCCAGCACCAGCAGGTCTTTGATTTTTAAACAATTCAGAATTTGAGTTCCAATCCACCATCAAATCCCAAATAATACTGACCATAAAAGAACAGGATTGTTGTCAAGACCCTTCTTATTCATTGATCGCTGTCTTTTATGTGACTCCAGACCCATCACAATGAAATGGACTCTTATTTTGCTGAGTATGCCCGCAGGAAAATGAATCTCAGGGTTGTATGTGTTGACATGTATGTACTTTGATAATAACATTAACCTTGAACTTTGAATTTTAGAATTTCTCTGAAATAGCCTGTCAAGTTGTTCGCTTCAGAGCCAGCAAGGATGAACAATAAACACCATGATGCTCAGATCCTGAAAACTGAATAAATAAATAAAAATGTAGTTTTCTGTTCCTCAAAAATCATGCAACAAGTCAAAAGTAACAAAATGGCTCAGGCATTTCCTAACTATATAACCTTTAACGGCACTTTTATTAACTTTCCATTTGTTAATTCCCACAGCCTATTTCTCCTGCTTGCTTGTCAGCAAACCCGAAATCAATTAATTTCAGGCAATTAATTTCTAATTATGATAAAACAATCAGAGCAAAACCTAACTTGCACTCCCTGAAGAACTGGGTCTGAGTTGTGAGGAACCATTAAACCTGAGGCACATTGAAAGTCGAAGGAACATATCATATCAGGTATTATTTGGAAATTCTTCCTGAGCAATATAAAGCCCTGGTCTTAGGACTATGCAAATTTCTTTAAAGATACTAGAGGGGGACAGCCACAGGAGTACTAGAGAGTACCCCTGTGGATGACCCCTCAACAATAAGTACTCCTGTTTGAGTACTGTTGTGGGGAGCAACAGAGGCCGCGCCTCTGGCACGGGGTCTGGCCCTGTGGCTCAGAAGGGTAGGGAAAGGAAGAAGGCAGCAGTAATAGGGGACTCTATAGTTGGGGGTCAGACAGGTGATTCTGTGGACGCAGGAAAGAAACACAGATGGTGGATTGCCTCCTAGGTGCCAGGGTCCGGGATGCTTCTGATCGCATCCATGATATCCTGAAGTGAGATGGTGAACAGCCAGAGGTTGTGGCACATATTGGTACCAACAACATAGGTAGGAAAAGGGAGGAGGCCCTGAAAACCTTTCGGAAGGAAGTTGAGAAGCAGGACCGCAAAGGTAGTAATCTCAGGATGACTGGCTGTACCACATGACAGTGAGTATAGGAATAGGGTGAGGTGGAGGATAAATGCGTGGCTGAAGGATTGTAGCAGGGGACAAGGATTCAGATTTCTGGATCTCTGGGACCTCTTTTGGGACAGGCATGACCTGTACAAAAAGGATGGATTGCGCGAGAATCCCAAAGGGACCAATATCCTGACAAGTAGGTTTTGTTAAGGCTATTGTGGAGAATTTAAACTAGAATTGCTGGGGGATGGGAATTGAACCGAAGAGGTGGTGGAAGGGGCTGTTGGCTCACAAATGAAGCAAGCTTGGAGACAGTGCGAGAGGGAAGATAGGCAGGTGATAAAGAAGGGATACGTTCAGGGCTGATGGTTTGAGATGTGTCTATTTTAACACAAGAAGCATCATGAACAAAGCAGATGAGCTTAGACCGTGGATCAGTACTTGGAGCTATGATGTTGTGGCCATTACAGAGACTTGGATGACTCAGGGGCAGGAATGGTTACTTAGAGTGCCAGGCTTTAGATGTTTCAGAAAGGACAAGGAGGGAGGCAAAAGAGATGGGGACACGGCACTGCTGATTAGAGATAGTGTCATGGCTGCAGAAAAGGAGGAATTCATGGAAGGATTGTCTACTGAGTCTCTGTGGGTGGAAGTTAGAAACAGGAAGGGGTCAATAACTCTACTGGGTGTTTTTTGTAGACCATATAACAGTAACAGGGACATCGAGGAGCAGATAGGGAGACAGATTTTGAAAAGGTGTAATAATAACAGGATTGTCGTGGTGGGAGATTTTAATTTCTCAAATATTGATTGGCATCTCCCGAGAGCAAGGGGTTTAGATGGAGTGGAGTTTGTTAGGTGTGTTCAGGAAGGTTTCCTGAAATAATATGTAGATAACACTACAAGAGGAGAGGCTGTACTTGACCTGGTATTGGGAAATGAACCTGGTCAGGTGTCAGGTCCCTCAGTGAGAGAGCATTTTGGAGATAGTGATCACAATTCTATCTCCTTTACCATAGCATTGGAGAGGGATAGGGACAGACAAGTTAGGAAAGCATTTAATTGGAGTAAGGGCAATTATGAAGGAACCTGGAAGCATAAATTGGGAACAGATATTCTCAGGGAAATGTACAACAGAAATGTGGCAAATATTCAGGGATATTTGTGTGGCGTTCTACATGGGTACGTTCCTATGAGACAGGGTAGGGTACAGGAATCATGGTGTTCAAAGGCTGTTGAAAATCTAGTCAAGAAGAAAAGAAAGGTTCAAAAAACTAGGTAATGATAGCGATCTAGAAGATAATAAGGCTAGTAGGAAGGAGCTTAAGAATGAAATTAGGAGAGCCAGAAGGGGCCATGAGAAGGCCTTGGCAAGCAGGATTAAGGAAAACCCCAAGGTATTCTACAAGTATGTGAAGAGCAAGAGGATAAGTCTTGAGGGAATAGGACCAATCAAGTGTGACAGTGGAAAAGTGCATATGGAACCAGAGGAGATAGCAGAGGTACTTAATGAATACTTTGCTTCAGTATTCACTATGGAAAAGGATCTTGGCAGTTGTAGGGATGACTTACAATGGATTGAAAAGCATGAGCATATAGACATTAAGAAAAAGGATGTGCTGAAGCTTTTGGAAAGCATCAAGTTAGATAAGGCTCCAGGACTGGACGAGATGTACCCCAGGCTACTGTGGGAGGCAAGGGAGAAGATTGCTGAGACTCTGGCGATGATCTTTGCATCAACAATGGAGACGGGAGAGGTTCCGATGGATTGGAAGGTTGCAGATGTTGTTCCCTTATACAAGGAAGGAAGTAGAGATAGCCCAGGAAATTATAGACCAGTGAGTCTTACTTCAATGTAAGTTGATGGAAAAGACACCGAGAGGTAGGATTTATGAATATTTGGAGAGGCATAATATGAATAGGAATAGTCAGCATAGCTTTGTTAAAGGCAGATCGTGCCTTACGAGCCTGATTGAATTTTTTGAGGATGTGATTAAACACGTTGATGAAAGTAGAACAGTAGATGTAGTGCGTATGGATTTCAGCAAGGCATTTGATAAGTTATCTCGTGCCGGCTTATTGAGAAAGTAAGGAGGCATGGGATCCAAGGGGACTTTGCTTTGTGGATACAGAACTGACTAGCCCACAGAAGGCAAAGAGTAGTTGTAAATGGGTCATATTCTGCATGGAGGTCGGTGACCAGTGGTGTGCCTCAGCGATCTGTTCTGGGACCCCTTCTCTTCATGATATTTATAGATGACCTGGATGAGGAAGTGGAGGGATTTGCTAAATTTGCTGATGACACAAAGGTTGGAGGTGTTGTGGATGGTGTGGAGGGCTGTCAGAGGTTACAGCGGGACATTGATAGGATGCAAAACAGGGCCGGGAAGTTGCAGATAGAGATCAACCCAGATAATTGTGAGGTGGCTCATTTTGGTGAGTCAAATATGATGGCAGAATATAGAATTAATGACAAGACTCTTGGCAGTGTGAAGGATCAGATGGACCTTGGGGTCCGAATCCATAGGACTGTCACGGACCCCATGACAGGGATAAAGAACCAGCAGAGATGGAAAACACTTTGGAGTCTCGTATTGCTATAAACTAATAATATTTATTAGTAACTACACAATACAGTAATATTAATGTAGATAAATCAAACAGGTTAGCAATGATTATATATATAAAAGTAAGTGTGGAATATATATGTATGAAAAACCAAGCTTCTTTAAGTCTAGGGGTAAAAAGATACAGTCTTACGATGTTGAGTAAAGTTCAGTTCAGTTCAGTTTGTGGTATTTAGTTGAGTAGTGATGGAGAGAGAGAGAGAGTGAGTTGAGTCTTCAGGTGAGCTGATACCATCGATCTTCTTGTCATCCTCCGAAATCCTTCGCAAGTCACCGACTGTGACTTTAACCAGGGGGACCGGTCTTCTGTGGTGGAGCTATCACCCAGGCGAGGGTGGACACATAGACAGCTCCCCACCAGTCAACCCCTTCTCCTCAAACTGGAATAGCAACTAGGATCAATCCGCCTGATCGATCCTCCAAAACCCACTTTCTCTGTGGGTACAACAATGCCCATTCAGTGTCCAGATCATGTGTCCTGAGGTCTGTATCATCTGACCTCCTATTTATTTCACCAGGTTGAGCATCACCTGTCATTCAAAGAGTCCCTCCTTCCTTTGTCTGCAAAGAAGTGCACAAGCAGGCAACAAGTCCTTGGAAGTAACATCAACAACCAGCTGAAAATCATAACATTGAGTGTCCACCATCTTCGGTCACCATAGCAACTTACGAGCTGCTCAGTGCTGTCTCCAACTCCAAACTCAGTAAAAATCCAAAGTTACTTCCAATGCCTTAAAGCGACAGTCCACTGTTAACCTTCGTCTCTCTCTCTCTCTTTTCCAAAAGCAACATATCGGTGGTAAATAACTCTGTCTCTCTCTCTTTTCCAAACAAACCATAAATGATAAATGTCTCTTTCCAAACAGTTAATAGGGGTACTCCAGGATCCCCTCACAGGACACTCAAAGCTGCTGCACAGGTTGACTCTGTGATTAAGAAGGCGTATGGTGCATTGGCCTTCATCAACCGTGGGATTGAGTTTAAGAGCAGAGAGGTAATGTTACAGCTATTTAGGACCCTGGTCAGACGCCACTTGGAGTACTATGCTCAGTTCTGATCACCTCATTACAGGAAGGATGTGGAAACTACAGAAAGGGTGCAGAGGAGATTTACAAGAATGCCTGGATTGGGGAGCATGACTTATGAGAATAGGTTGAGTGAACTCGGTCTTTCCTCCTTGGAGCGACGGAGGATGAGGTGAAGTGAAAGAGGTGTATAAGATGATGAGAGGCATTGATGATGTGGATAGTCAGAGGCTTTTACCCAGGGCTGAAATGGCTAACATGAGAGGGCACAGTTTTAAGGTGCTTGGAAGTAGGTACAGAGGAGATGTCAGGGTTAAGTTTTTACGCAGAGAGTGGTGAATGTGTGGAATGGGCTGCTGGCAACGGTGGTGGAGGCAGATACGATAGGGTCTTTTAAGAGACAGATGGATAGATACATGGAGCTTAGAAAAATAGAGGACTATGGGTAACCCTACGTAATTTCTAAAGTAAGTACATGTTCGGCACAGCATTATGGGTTGAAGGGCCTGTATTGTGCTGTAGGTTTTCTATCTTCTACGTTCTGTGTACTATAAAAACTTTTGTTCCTTATTCTATGACAAAGTGTATTTCGATGGTTTAATCCTTAAAAGATAGAAAAGAATCAACAAGGAAAATTTTGCACATGCTGGAAATCTGAGCAACACACACAAAATGCTGGAGGACTTCAACAGGCCAGGTAGCATCTATGGAAAAGATTTTAGGCTAAGACCTCTCATCAGGACTCATCAGTTTCGTTACTTAGAATTATTAGACATATCAAAAAGGTTAATAATGGTCAACAATTGAATGAAATAATGAAGAGTCTGAGTTACTGATTAGAGACACAAGAAAATTCTAATCACACTATTGTTTTTTCACTATTTTGTAAGACTTCCCAATGCTGATAATAATATGGGCCTGTACTCTCTGGAGTTTAGAAGAATTATAGGGGACCTCACTGGAACTTATTGAATTTTGGAAGCCCTAGCCAAAGTGGACATGGAGAGGATATATCCGGTAGTGGGGGAGTGTACAACTGGAGGACACAGCCTCAGAATACAAGGATGTCTCTTTTGAACAGACATGAGGAGGAATTTCTTTAGCCAGAGCGTAGTGAATCTGTATAATTCATTGCCACAAACAGTTGTGGAGGCCATGACATTGGGTATGTTTAAAGCAGAAGTTGAAAGTTTCTTGGTTAGTACTGGCATGAAAGGTTAAGGGAAGATGGCAGGAGAACGGAGTTGAGGGGGATGGCAGATTGGCCATGTTGGTACAGCAGAGCTGACAAAGGGTAAATTCTGCTCCTATATCTTATGGTATTATGGTTTGGCACATTCTGCTTCATGACTTTAAGGATAACATGTAAGCTCTGCCAATACATCATAAATGGTGAATGATCAAAATATCACCCTCTTATTCTCTAGGGAACCAATTTTGAGGAGGATTTACTCCTGATAATCCTAATAATTTATTGATCTCCATATTATTTTAAAGGAAGGTGGCATTTCGTGGCTGATCGCTATTCTAGTATTCAATTGTATTTCTAGAATGCATTTTCGCAATCATGTTAAAAACTGGAACTAACATTGTCCAAACGTTGAGAGAATGTCACCTGGTCAACGAGTAATCTAGACTGACACCTGTTTGTAGTTTTCCACAATTGCAGAGTGTTAACCTTCAGATGAGGCTCTTCATTCACTAAGGCCACGCAGCTGGAGGACTGGAAGACATCTAACTCAGCATTGAATTCTCTAATTTTAAGTAACTCTGTCCTTTATTCTGGTGATTTCAGAACCAGGCCATCTCTACCAGTTACCTACGTGTATTATGGCTTGCTTTCTCTCTGGTAGAACTGCCAGGCCTGCTGGGTATGTCCCACAATCCTGCCATTAGCAACACATAACACAACAACAAAGAAGCATAATCTGCTTCCAAGTGCCAAATTGATCCATTAGTTTTCACCAATCAGAAATACTCCCTTTGTCCTAACTATTGCTTCACCATTTCTACAAATTAAAAGCACCTTGATTTCTCTGTCTGATAAAGGTTCAGGAACACTGAAATATTCCACTGATACTGCTGAGTGTTTACATCAGCTTCTGTTATCTCTCCTGCAGTTCTGGAGATTTCTGTGATGTCCTCTGTATCCAGACCAGATTAATGCAGGTGTAGCTCAGATCCCCAAGCTTCTTCTCAATTGTAGTAAGCTATTCGATGTTTGATTATCATTTCAGTGATCTCAAATGCATTTGGGTTACTGGAACAGAAGTAGCTCAAGTCCTCTCCTTACTTGATCAGCATGCCTTAGGTCCACCTTGCTGGTCCGCAATACTCAGGCTTGTAGCGTCACAACCTGATTGGAGACAGGGTCTTCAACATCATGGTAAGGATCCCCAGTCCCCCACACACACTGAAAGCTTAGTCGGTTCTCAATCTGTAAGGGTTTTAAATATCACTGACTACCTCTGACAGTCAAAGGTAATTATAAATGTGATTTAACTAATTAAATATCTTTGAAAAACAAAATCTGGTATGTATGTATGTATGTATATATTTTTTTTAATATGTGGGAAATTTGAGCAAAAAGGAATTTGGCTGTTGCGTTCTGAGTATTTTTCCAGTTTCATTAGAATGATGACTTATAAATTATGTTTTTTCCCTATTGTTAAATGTCCCTGTACAACAAGTACTATAGTTTTATCCGAAGAGTTGAGGGATTTGTAATGAAAAATAGGAATTGAATTGTCAGAGACTTTGAACCAATATTTTTGAGTTTACCTTCATGGTTACAAGACACTTATATCATTCCACTAATAGGAGAAAATCCGATGGGACAAGGAAGGGAGGAACTGTTAGTGAAAAAGAACTAGGCAGCTAATGGGACTGAACAAGGACAGCTCCCCTGGATCTGATACCCTGCATTTTAATTGTTACAGAAAGCAGCTGCAGAGATGGGTGACAAGTTACAGCTTCCAAAATTCACCTGATTTTAGAATGGTCCTGGAGGATTAGGTATCTGCAAATGTAACGCCCCCCCTTCAATGATCAGCTTGTGAAATTTGTTAACTTTGCCGCAGTAGTACAATGCAATTCATGATAAATACAGAAAAAAACTATGAATTACAGTAAGTATACGTGCATATTAAATAAGTCGTGCAAAAACAGAAATAAAAAAAGCAGTGAGGTAGTGTTCATGGGTTCAATGTCCATTCGGATGGCAGAGGGGAAGAAACTGTTCCTGAATGTGCACCTTTAGGCTTCTGTACCTCCTCCCTGCTGGTAGCAATGAGAAGAAGCCATGTCTGGGTACTGAGGGTCCTTCATGGTGGACACCGACTTTTTGAGGCACTGCTTCTTGAAGATGTTTTGGATTCTGCAGAGGCTAGTACCCATGATGGAGCTGACTAATTTTACAACTCTCAGCAGCTTACAGTACATGGGGCTACTGCACAGTAATAGCCCCCATGCCCCATACCAGACAGTGATGCAGCCAGACAGAATGTTCCCCACGGTACATCTGTAGGAATTTTCAAGTGTTTTAGGTGAAATACGAAATCTCCTCAAGCTCCAAACGAAGTATCGTCACTGTCTTGCTTTCTTTATAGCTACATCAATATGTTGGGATCAGGTTAGGTTCTCAGAGATATTAACACCCAGGAACTTGAAATTGCTCACTCTCTCCACCTCTGATCCCTCTATGAGGATGGATGTGTGTTCCCTCATTTTACCACTTCTGAAGTCCACAATCAGCTCTTTTTTTTAAGTGCAATTGTGAACAATAGCCAGATCAGAAATGCTGATCAAGCCAACTAGTTCCCAAAGAGAACTCTGATAGGCCAATCAGATGGTCTGCTGCTGCTTGGCGATAGAACACACAAAAAAAAAACAGGTACAAGGGTCACGAGCCCCTGTACCCCAGAAACACACCTGAGCGGTGCGGCAGAGGTATGTGCTATGCATGACCTGATCTGAAAGCGTCATGTTGACTCATTACAGACCATGTTCACGGTGGAATAACTTAGTCAAGGATGAGGTGATCAGCATAGATGGACAAATTATGTCTCCACTACTCTTTTGTCTTACTGATGCTCAGGGCAAGGTTGTTGCTGCAACACCACTCAGCCAGCAGATCGATCTCACTCCTGTGTGCCTTCTCGTTGCCTTCTGAGAGTCTACCAACAATGGTTGTATCAGCAGTGAACTTCTTGTGTACTGGAAAGAGACAGAATGCAGGAAACCATAGGCTGGTTAGCCTTACATCTGTCACTGGGAAACTGCTGGAAGGCATTACAGTAATAAATAACATAGTAGCAGGATATTTAGAAAATCAAGTAGAGTCAATGTTGTTTTATGATAGGAAAATTGTATTTGACAAACTTAGAGTTCTTTGAGGGGGTAATGAGCAGGATGGATAAAGGGGAGCTAGTAGATGGAGTGTATCTGTTTTCCCGGGGGCATTTGATGAGGTGTCAAACAAAAGGTTTCTAAGTAAGATTGGCATTGGAGGTAATATATCAGTGAGAAGAGAGGACTGGCTGACATAGAAAACAAAAGAATCAAGGATAAATGGACCACTTTCAGTCTGGTAAACTGTAACTAGTGAGGTAGCGCAGAGATTAGCGTTGGAGCCCAACATGCTCACAAGCTGTGACAACAGCACAAATGAAGGGACCAAGCTGACTGTGACTGAATTTGGTGGTGGTCCATGGTAAGTGGGAAGACAAGTTGTGAGGAGGATACTGAGAATCTGCAAAGGGATCTGAAAAGGTTCAGCAGGTGGCAAAGTTCTGCAAATGGAGCATAATGTGAGAAAACAGAAAATACTGGAAAAACTCAGCAACTACAGAAAGAGAAACAGTTGAATGGATGTTGATCAGATGCTTAATCTGGTTTCAAGGGTCTTCATCTGAATTGTCAGCTGCTTCTCTCAACCTAATGCAGCATGAACACAGAATATAGAACATAGAACAAATAAAAATACAACACAGAACAAGTCCTTCAACCATTGGTGTTGTGCCGATCTTTTAAGATCAATCTAACCTTACATCTTCTATTTTTCTATAATTTTCCTGACGTGTTCTGTTTTCATTTCAGATTTCTAGCATTTGCACTTCTTTTGATTATCATCATTTAAAAAAAAATTATTTAATGTGAGAAAATGTGCAGAACTGCCTCTGGAAGCCAGCTTTGGAAGGAAAAATAGGATGACAGAAAATTGTTTAAAAACAGAACACCATTGGATATGAAAGGGTATGGAAGTCCCTGCACATAAAACACAGAACATTATCAAGTAGCTTCAAGTAACTGGGAAGGCAAATGGAATATTTCACTTTATTGCAAGTGGAATGGAGTAAAAGGAAGGCGGTCTGGCTGCACTGCACAAGGTGCAGGTTACAACACATCTCGGGTGTTATCAGATGTCTGTTCTTTTTAAAAGGGGTATAGCTACATTAGAAGCAATTCAAAAGATATTCACAAGGTTGGGCTCTGATTAAAGGATTAACTAATGAGGTAAGGCTCATCAGGGTTTAGGAAAATAAAAGGGGATTTTATTGAAACAGCTCAGCATGCTTCTAATTGGGCTTGACAGTGTGGATGCTGGGAAAATGTCTTCACTTTAAGGCGAGTAAAAAGGAATTTCTTCTCTCGGAAGGTCACTCTACTTTTGGATTCTGTACCCAGAAAAAAGTCGGAATGTGGAATCTTTGAACATATTCAGGACCAGAATATACATGTTTTAGTCGAGAAGGGAGTCAAGGTTGATGGAAAACAGAGAGGAAAATGAAACTGAGCCCAAAATCAGATCAGTGGCACCCTTTCGAATGAGGTATAAGCTCAATTTCAAGTTTAATTGTCATTCAACCGTACCCATGAATACAGCCAAATGAAACAGGGTTCCTCTGGGGCCAAGATGCAAAACACAGTGCCAACAATCACACACAGAGCACACAGTACATTTTGTTATGATAGCAGAAAAAACAGCCAGCCACAAATAAAAAATATATCTAGCCCAAGTCCATGAGTGTCATGGCCTGTAGATTGATGTTCAGCAGTCCACGTCACACGTTAGTGCAGCCGCAGACGAAAGTAATCAAACTCGTCTTCCACCAAGCAAACTCTGGAGGGCAGCACCAATGGGAGGGGCCAAACCCCTCCCCCCCCACCCAATCCAGTTCTCTTCCACACTGGCTCCAGTAAATGCTTCCCTGGGCAGCTGTAACAGGCAACCCCTCGGCATGAGGGCCTAGTCCATATTACCACTGACCGCACAGTTTCCCCGCCATCAGTCTCGCAAATGAACCAGTGAACCAGAGTTGCGGTCTTCTGCATTACCAATTTCCAACAGGGTCTTGCGATTACAAGGAAAATGTCTATGGCAATCGTTTACACCATTTATTGAACCGTGCACCATCTCTGACACCTTCTTCCTTGGGTGGCTTTAGCAGCCAGTAACACGGTGCACAACATGTCTAACTCCACTACCATTGAGCAACTCACCAGTGGGACAGACCTGCAGCTCCTGATATTCTCAATATCCAGCAGTGCCTTGCAATGACACAAAAGACACAAAGGATGAACAATTACACCGATGTTTGGACTCGGAGAGACAACTTCAACTAAGCACACTGCCACCTTACTCTAATCTTACTCTGCCCCAGGATACTGACGGACTTTTACCGCTGTACCATTGAGAGCATACTCACCAACTGCATCTCAGTGTGGTATGGCAATTGTCCCGTATTGCACCGCAAAGCACTCCAGCATGTGGTGAAAACTGCCCAGCGGATTATCGGCAACCAATTGCCCACCATTGAGAACATCTACCATAAATGCTGCCTGGGCAGGGCAAAATGCATTATCAAGGATGCATCTCAGCATAACCATGGACTTTTTACTCTCCTTCCATCTGGTAGGCACTACAGGAGCCTCCGCTCCCGCACCAGCAGGTACAGGAAGAGCTTCTTCCCTGAGGCTGTGACACTGCTGAACCTCACATCACAGTGCTAAGCAGTATTGCACCCATATTGTACTGTCTCAGTACTTTTATATTTGTGTGCTGTAGCAGTTACTTTTTATTTGCAGTTATTTTGTAAATAACACTATTCTTTGCATTTCTGGTTGGACGCTAACTGCATTTCATTGGCTTTGTATCTGTACTCGGCACAATGACAATAAAGTTGAATCTAATCTAATCTAATGACAAAGAAGCTGAAAAGCTCAAGAAGGAATGGCCTTCTCTTCTATTTCTGATATTCTTATTGTTTAGTTCATTATGTTTATTTCACAGATATTAAGAGCACCTTCATTTCTGCCAATGGTTGGGTAGAATTTTCCCCATTAACGATGCTACCTCATTTCAGTAGCATGTTAGCATTGGGCAAACGGGAAGTGTGTAATTATCATGTGATACTGAATGAACCTGTGCTAAAACTGGCTGATAAGGCTTTATTTGCATACACAAGCATCTATATGTCAGAAAACATGAACTGCTTGAAACTTTTATCCCTTTAAGAAAACAATGTGCATTGATTTAATTGAATACTTGAACCACCATTGCTTCTGCAAGCTGTCTCTGAGAGTTTGTGGACCTATCAGATCATGTGAAGGTGTCTTTCTGTCAAAGAAAGATCAGCACCTTGAGGGTTGAAAATGATCAATGGAGCTGGGCAAGGAAGCTTTCTGTATGACTGGCTGCTGGGGCTTGACTGAAATTATGTGGTGTGGGGGTACATTGATCTGGGCACTAAAGGAACAGGGGCACAGGTATGAGATTGAGGGCTTGAGACTAGAGGTCATGGGTGGGCTATGAGACATGAGTGGGCAGAGGTGCAAGTCAACTGAGAGATCAGTTGTGAAGGGCATTAGGCTGGATGTCAGAGAAAGATAGGTGGATCCTGGACGAGGCGATGGGAAGCTCAGGGAGAGTCACTGCAACATTAGGTTCCTGGTGATGGGAACCCAAGCACCATGGTCTTTGATTATGTCTGATGGGTTTGTGAAAGTCTGTGATGTTCTGGAGGAGGTTTGCACTACCAGCAGACTCCACACGCAGAGGGCAAAATCAGGAAAATGGATTCAGCTCATGCCCTTCCACCACTCTATCTGTCTGTGTGGATTAGTGTATCAGACACCCAAAGAACACAGAACAATCACAGTCTTTAAGGAGCTCAGGTAAGCTTCTATATGATTCCTTTTATTGAATTTGAATCACATAGCCACAGTAACTTGGTATCATTTCTAGGACAAGTTCTGCCCTTTTTTCCTGTGCCTGTGTCTCAGTTTGAAATAATGGAAGCCCAAGATGCAACTGCATTGCATACCCCCAGTCTGACATCACAAACAAAATTTGGTCCCGGCCATCATTTATAGAGTGCCTGATAGACAAGCTGATGGGAACTAATCAAGTGTTCCAATGACTCTCATGCAGAGTGCTGATCCAATTCAAAGAAACTTCATTATTCACATCGCTATTATGGAGCCAGCAAAGCTTCCAAGCACACTTACCCACCGAAGTATAAAAGTACATTTTTCCTGGCTTTAGGGCGGCCTCCAGTGGCCCCTTTGTGAACTGCTGGCTTGGACAACCTAGCTCTGTCCTGAATATTCTGGCCAGTTGTAAATAAATTTGTAATATTCCTCCTAGAGGTCCTATGAGGACTCAGATTAGAGCACAAGTCCATAAGATATTTGAATGTAATTAGGATATTCAGCCCATTGAGTCTGCTCCAATATTCAATCATGACTGATACTTTCTTCTTAACCCCATTCTCCCACCCTCTCCCTGTAACCTTTAACCCTCTTGCAATTCAAGAACCTATAAGTCTCTGTCTTGAATATACCCAATATTTCAGCTTCCACAACTGTCAGTGGCAACAAATTCCACAGGTTTCCCACCCTCTGGCTGAAGAAATTCCTCTTCATCTCAGCTCTCATTTATTCTGAACCTGTGTCCCTCAAATCCAAGTCTCTCCTTTGGAAACATCCTCTCCGTGTCCACTCTCTCCAGGCCTTTCGGTATTTAGTAGATTACATTTGCAAAGCGCCCAGTATTTGTCCTGCTCAAACATAAACGGCTGCGCTAACAGTTGTGTTCCAGCCCATGAAATAACAGCACAATCCACCCCACTTTCATGGATTCTATCCCCAAAGTGTTGCAGAATTTCCCCCTTCCTTGATTTGGTGGTTTGTTGCTTTCCACGCTGAGAAAAAAATGTGGAAAATAATCATTTCGACCACCAGAGAAAGTGCAGAGCTCAAAGACTGGGAGAGAGAGTGAAAGCTGTCAAAAAAACTAATGAGCACTTTATCCATTCCATCTCCAGTATTAATATGCCCATTAAACCATTTCAGTGTAATACTCTGTGATACCTGGTACATGTATATCATGTGTGACCTGCTAACCTTCACATATTCACACTTGTTCCAAATACAGTACAACAATAAATAATTTCAAACAATGTGTTTGAACTTGAACCCATTTACAACATGAATATTTTTCAATTATGTGCTCAACTAATGAATAAACAGAATATACTGAACATGTACCCTCACACTTTGATTTTTATAAATATTATATTGCATATTCTGTCACATATTTTTTAAACTGTGATATTAAAGGTGATGTAACAGCTTCAGAAACATTGTTATATAATTTTACTGATACCCATTCCAGATACTGTTGATCTTTCTCAGAAATATTTTTAAAAATGTTGGCAGAAGGCTAGTTCCTGGAAAGCAGAAAATATACCTTTTCTGTGAATCCTCTGTACTACCACATGTAATTTTTAAAAAATTAAGTACATGGCTTCAGATAAAGAAAGCAGCTTATCATGGAAGAAGGCAGATGCCTAGTGAAACAAATAATATTTTTGGCACTGTATTCAAGACTCAAGAGATTACATGAATCTCAATTGATTAGTTATGGAGACCAGAGGTTACTACTATTAAATCTTCATAATCTCTCTCAGAAAAATGTTAATCACAAAATCTCTTTGTTGAGAAACTGGAAAACCTTTTCTTTATTGTCCCATGGTAAAACTTGGAGCACATATTATACATACAGACTGGCTGTACCAGCAACAAAGATCATCAGACAGTAATATAGCGACTCAAAGAAGAGCCAAAGTTCTTTGCACAGCAGATAATAGTTCCCTCTAAGTGAAAACCACTTGGGGTGTTTTATTATTTTAAAGATTCTCTGTAAATGTACATTATATATTAGGGTATTCATATAAGTGAATATCATTTATTTTTGAATCAGTTAGAAAATCTCAGTGAACTCTAACAGCCAGTGAAACATAATTCATTTTCACAAGAACTTTGTCATTGTTTTCATGTGTAATATATGTATAAAAAAATTAAATTGGTTTGCTTCACGACAAAGCTACCGGGGCAGACTATCTGGGGTATATAGACATAAATATTTTAAAGTAACAGACACATTGGAACAGTGTCAAGAAAACTATAATAACACAGATGTTGAAGCAAGGAAATTATGTCAAACCTTCATAAAATACTGATTAGGCCTTAGCTCTGCATATAGAATTCAATGCAGGTTGCAAACATTTTAAAATTGATATTAAGGCACTGTGGAGGATACAGGTATACAAGAATAGAGTGGGGTATAGGGCTCAATTATGTGAAGAAACTAGGGTCATCACCCTTGGGACAGAAAAGTTTTAGAGGAAATTTTATATTCCCAAGATTGTGGATATCATGAACAGCTTTGCTAGAGTAAAAGAGAAGATGCTTTTCACGGGGAAGAGTGGGCATAAATATAAAGTGGCTGACAGGATGACCAGAGTTTATATGTACAACTTTTTTAAAAACACAGCAGCGTCAGAATTGCATCAGGTTTAATATCACTGGTCTATGTCATGAAATGTGTTAATTTATGCGGTAGCAGTACAATGAAGTACATGATAAATAAGTATAGAGAAAAGAATCTGAATACAGTAAGTATATATATATTAAATAGTTAAGTTAAAATTAGTAATGGAAAAAACACAGAAATAAGTAGTAGTGAGATAGTGTTCATGGGTTCAAAGTCCATGTAGAAATTGGATGGCAGAGGAAAAGAAGCTGTTCCTTGATCACTGAGTGTGTGCCTTCAGGCTTCAGAATCTCCTACCTGACAATAACAATGAGAAGAGGGCATGTCCTGGGTGGCGGGGAGCCTTAATGATGGATGCCGGCTTCCTAAGGCACCACTCCTTGGAGATGTCTTGGATACTACGGAGGCTAGTCCCCTTGACGGAGCTGAATAATTTTACAAGTTTCTGCAACTTACTTCAATCCTGAGCAGCCTCTCCCACTTCCCAATACCACTCGGTGATGCACCCAGACAGAATGCTCTCCACAGTACATTTGTAGATGTTTTCAAGAGTTTTTATTGACAAAACAAATCTCAAACTCCTAATGACGTATAGCCACTGTCTTACCTTCTTTATAACTGCATCAATATGTTGGGTCCAGGTTAGTTCCTCAGAGATATTGACAACTAGGAACTTGAAACTGCTCACTCTCTCCACTTCTGATCCCCTTGTGAGGATTTGTTTATGAGTATTGCTCTATGAGCAATGTGTGAACTTAAATGCACTTCCTGAAAAGGAGATAGAAGTAATCCAAATACAGTGAATTCCTGTTAACTGGGACACATTGAGTCCAGTACGTTTTGGCCCAATTAAATGGCTGTCCAAATTCACTAAAGTTTCATGGAAATAGTTAAAGGGTTTAGTATAATAAAGGCAAACTACTATTTAAGTGAGTAATAATTAATGTATTTAAATAATCTACAGAACAAATTAGAACACTACTGATACCTCTGCAGTACTGTAAAACTGTGTATTAGCTTCTAGTAGTTATCAACAGAGAAATTCATCTTCCATGTTCTTTTGACTGACTGTAAGTGATCAAAATCAGTGCAGTCACCTAGTGCAGATAATTGGCTGCAATCATACAGTGCTTTAGACAACTGCATCCTCCAAATCTTCCTTTTCATTGCACCGTTCAGGTAGATTGTTGAGACCTTTGTAAGTCTTAACTTGATGAAGTAATGAAATAATTTCATTTCTACTCCTGGCCGTTTCTGGCATCTCCAAGCCTAAATGCTTGAAACCGCAGAGAGCAGCAGAGTTCCAAATTGTCTTACTGCTTATTTCTCACCAGCTGTCTGTGACAAAAATCACTGCCTTTTGACCACAAACACACACAACTTATGCTTTTTAAAAGCTGATCAGTCTAAGCATGGAGCAGTGTCTAACTGCCATGCAAGTGCAAGCAACCGTCACTACTTAGAAACTATTCAGCAACAGTCTCCTGCCCAAATTAAGCGGCATAGTGTCCCAAATAAACTAAGGGAATCCCAACTATTTTCTTGATTTTGTTTTTCTTTTTTAAGTGTTGTCCCAAATAAGCGGCAGCCTCGGATAATTGATGGCCCAATTAACTGGAATTCACTGTAATATGATTGTTAAAAGAACTTAAATAAAGAACAAGTCTAGCTATAATAGGGTGAACTATATCCTTCTCTACTGCATCACTCTGATTCTAGATGAAAGACAGAAATAGCTTACATTTATAATGTGCCTTTAACAATGGAAAATGACCTCAAACACTGCATATGCCCCTTATTACAATTTCTATATCAAAGTTTTTTTTTAATTCTTTAACATTTTATTATTCTTTAATATATTTTGAAACCTTGATCCAGATTTAGCACAAATGTGTCCTTCAGACATATCTGACCTACGTATGGTTACATATGCTGTGAGAAGCATGATTAATTATAATGGCTTCGGTGACAGATAACTTCCTGTAGTAATGATCAGATCTATATAACTTGCAATGCTGAACCTAAAGGTACTGAATATATATGCTAAGGGTCAAATCATCACTTTTACCAGGGATCACACTTGCTATGGATGTCAAGTATTGTGCAGGCTTATAGTAGGTATGTTGATTGACTCAAATAGACAGGTAGGAAAATTCAGAAAAAGAACAGCAAGCACAAAGTTACTCATTTCTCCTCACAAGCGTAACATCAAATATTGAGCACACATGCCTAATGATTGTGGTAATGGTATCCTTAATGAGGAAGAGAAGTTGTCTTTAAATCACAGCCTTAGTGCTTTAAAATATATATAGGCATCTGTTAGTCTCGTGCGACCATGGATTTGCACCTTGGAAGGTTTCCAGGGCACAGGCCTGGGCAAGGTTGTATGGAAGATCAGCAGTTGTCCATGCTGCAAGTCCCCCCTCTCCACAACACTGGCGTTGTCCAAGAGAAGGGCATTAGGACCCATGCAGCTTGACACCAGTGTCGTTGCAGAGCAATGTGTGGTTAAGTGCCTTGCTCAAGGACACACACACTGCCTCAGCCAAGGCTCGATCTAGCGACCTTCAGATCACTAGACTGACACCTTAACCACTCGGCCACGCGCCAGCACTGCTTTAAAATACTTAACTTCTAATAAGCCTATCTTGCCTACTGAGAGTGCAGCATTGATCCCTTTCAGAAAACTGGTACCCTTTTTTTTAAAAAAACTGTTTTTAATCACAACATCTTCTCTAGTTCCTCACATGATTTCTTTTCCTGACAGCTATCTGACACTCAACAAGACCGTTTGTCATCTTAGCATCATTAATAACCTCAAAAACTGCATATCCAGCAGCATTATAATGTGCCTGACTAGTTCCGTTGCAGCCTAGTATGGAGACATCAATGATCATAAAGAGATAAGTCTTCAAAAGGTGCATCTCAGTACATCACAGGAAAAGCCCTATACACCTTTGAGCACATTGACCCAAGAAAGGAGAATCCATCATCAAGGACCCCCACAATCCAGGCCATGCTCTCTTCTCACGGTTGTAATTGGGACGGAGGTACAGGAGCCTTAGGGCTCAGGAGCAATTATTACCCTACAACCATCAGACTGTTAAACCAGCATGGATAACCTCCCTCACCTCAGCACTGAACTACTTCATGGACTCACTTTTATGCACTCTACAACTCATCTTCTCAATATTATTTATTCGTTTGTTTGCTTTAATTTTATTTTTGTAATTGCACAGCTTGTCTTTTTATGCACATTGGTTGTCTGTCTGTCTTTGAGTATAGTGTTTCATTGATTCTGTTGCGTTGTTCTTTGTACCTACTGCAAATGCCCGCTAGAAAATGAATCTCAGGGTCGTACATGGTGACATAGTATGCACTTAGATAATAAATTTACTTTGAACTTTTGAACTTTGCTTCCACTGCCCTACATGGTCCTGCTCACCTCAGTTATTGCTCAGGTGCAGACGTGCCTGCCCAGCCTCCTACATATACCTTAGGTCAATCATCGCTCTTTATGCCATGTTTTAACAGTGCCACGTTCTGATCTCATCACTTATTCCACACTGCTCCCAGTCTCTGATTTTAAAGTTTCATATTTTTTACTATCTCCACCATCTCCCCAACTCCAACCCTTCAACTCAAGAAATCCCTCCATAAAACTATCCATCTCTGTACCTCTGTTTCCTCTTTGAAAACTCTCCTGAAAACCCACACAAGCTTTTGGCTACGAGGGGTGATTGATATGTTCATGGCTTAAGGTAGAAGGAGTCAATTTTAGAAAACCTAGCACATTTATTTTTCAACATAGTCTCCTCCTACATTCACACACTTAGCCCAGCAGTCGTGGAGCATATGGATCTTGGACCTCCAGAAAATGTCCACAGATGGGCGATTGATAAATTCATGGCCTACAGTAGAAGGCGAGGAGTTATACAGCTCTCATTACATGCACATGCAGTTCAACTCTTTGTGATTATGCAGAGATGTTGAAGTTAATAACTCATCTTCTACCTTAGGCCACAAACTTATCAATCACCCCTGATGAGTTATTAACTTCAAACTTTCTGCATAATCACTCATAGAGTTGACCTGCATTTGCATGTAACGAAAGCTGTATAACTCATCCCATTCTACCTTAGGCCACAAACTTATCAATCACCTCAGTATTTCTTTGAAGGACTCAATGTTTACTTTTACTGAAGACATTCTAGGTTCAAGACTAACACACAGAAATCACACTTGCAGTTCTAGATACTGTGCCTTTGCATTTGGTTTCCCTACCTTCTTCGTGAAAGCCAGGAATTAAGTTCATTTTCTGTTCACCTCTTCCCTCAGCCTATCTTCCCCCATAAGTTTGTTCTAACTAATCTGTGCTCAGTGAATCATTCACTCTAGCTCCTCGAACCCAATGATTTTCACCCCTGGGTAAGCTTTGCCGGAGCAGAGTTGGGAAAGAAGTCAACAACTACCAGAGATACAGAACATATAAAAATAGAGCAAAGGCCCTTCTGTTCACAATTTACTCCAAGATCAATCTAACCCTTCCCTCCCAAGGCTCAGATGTTCAGAGAAAATTTATTATAAAAGTATATATATGTCATTATACACAACCCTGAGATTCATTTTCTTTCTGGCATACTCAATGACCACGATAGTATCAATGAAAGACCACACCAAACGGGGAAGACAAACAGTGCTCTAAAGACAACAAACTGTGCAACTACAAAAATAAAAAGGAAATAATAATAAAAAGAAAAGAGAAGAAAAGAATAATAATAATAAATAAGCCATATATGTTGAGAACATGAGACGAAGAGTCCTTGAAAGTGAATCCATAAACTGTGGAATGTGGGGCAAGTGAAGGTGAGTGAAGTTATTTCTCTAGTTCAAGAGTCTGATGGTTGAAGGGTAATAACTGCTCCCGAACCTAGCTGGTGTGAGTCCTAATGCTCCTGTACCTTCTTCCTGATGGCTGCAGCGAGAAGAGAGTATGGCCTGGGTGGGGGGTTGTTCCCTGATGACAGATGTTACTTTCCTGCAATAAAGTTCCGCATATGTAGATGTGTTCAATGATTGGGAGGGCTTTTCTCATAACGGACTAGTATGTATCCATTACTTTTTATAGGATTTTCTATTCAAGGGCATTGATGTTTCCATAGCAGACCACGATGCAGCCAGCTAATATTACTCTCCACCACACATCAACAGAAGTTTTTAAGTGTCATGCCGAATCTACACAGACCTCCAGGGAAGTAGAGATGCTGCCATGCTGTCTTCCACTCTCTGTGTAAATCACCTGCCTCTGACATCCCCCTACGTATTCCTACAATCACTTAAAGTTATGCCCTCATATGTTAGCTATTGCTACCCTGGGAGAAAGGCACTGGCTGTCCACTCTGTCTATGTCTCTTATCATCTTATACACCTCTATAAGGTCACTCCAAAGAGAAAACTTTCGGCTCACTCAGCCTTTCCTCAGATATCAGAAGGTCAATGAAATTTGGATGAATGAAAGATGTTTGGTATTTCATACATTCCACTTGCCATCCACAAGGCTAACGTTTATTCATCTGTCCTCAACTTCTGTGGTTCCGTGGGATTAGAGCTGATTAATCCATTCTGTGTTAGTTTTTCTACAAGAGAGAGTATGGTTCTATATGCACCTATAGAAAAAGGCTGCAACTTTCTATGCCCGAACCATAGAACAAAGAAAGCTGAACAGTAGAGCACAGGAACTGATGTCTGTGCCAAACACAATGTCATATTTTACTAAATCACTTCTGTCTGTACCTGATCCGTATTCCCTCCACTTCCTGCATACTTATGTGTCTATTCAAACAGCCCCTTAATCACCACCACAGTATCTGCTTCCACCACTCCATCCAGCAGCCCATTCCAGGCACCTGTTTCTCTCTGTGTAAAAATAATGACCCATACATCTGCCTTAAGCTCTCCCCTTCTCCCATATCTTCCACCATCTGATATTTCTAGACTTTGATAAAGATTCTCACTGTCTACCCTGGGTAGACAATAAGGCCACAATACATACGGTAGGAGCACAACGAGGCCATTTGGCCCATTGAGTCTGCTCCATCATTCGATCATAGCTCATTTATTATCCTCTCAATCTCCATCTCCTGTCTTCTTCCTGTACTCTTTGACACCCTTACTAACCAAGAACCTATCCACCTCTTCTTCAAGCGACTTGGCCTCCACAGCCATCTGCAACTTCCATAATTTATCAGGTCTCCCCTCAGCCTCCATAGAGAGAGAAAAAAAAAACAAGTTTATCAACCTCTCCATACTGTTCATACAGGCAGAATCCTAATAAATGTATCAATGTGCACATGCTGACATTTAGAATCTGCTTTGGTGGCTTAAGATTCAAGATTCAAGATTGTCTAACGTCATTTCCAATAATTAAGTGTAAAGGAGAACAAAATAATTATTACTCCAATTGTTACTCCAGATCCAACACAGCACCAAGAAACACAAAATGATAAAGAACTCAAAAATAATAAAAATGTAAGTATTTTATAAATATGTAAGATAACTTGTATACATAGATTGATTGTATGTCCATAAAGTGACATTAGGCACAGGAGTGTCTGGTGACTGACAGGAAGTAATATAGCAATGATGGCTGGGGGGCGTGGAGGAGTTGGTTAGTGGGTGGCGCTATTGATCAGCTTCATGTCTTGGGGAAGATAATTGTTTTTGAGTCTGGTGGTCCTGGTGTAGATGTAATGTAGCTTCCTCCCTGATGGGACTGTGACAAATAGTCCATGAGCAGAGTGGATGGGATCCTTCATGATGTCACTGGCCCTTTTCTGGCACCTTTCTATTTCTATGTCCCTAAAGGCAGGAAGGCTGGTTCCAGTGATGTGTTGGCCAGTTTTAACCTCCTGTTGTAGAACCACAGTGCAGTTTCCATACAATGTGGTAATGCAGCTTGTTAAAATGCTCTCTACTGCACATCTGTAGAATGACATGGGTATAGATGTGAATAGTCCAGCTCTCTTCAGTTTCTTTAGAAAATAGAGGGATTGCTGAACTTTCCTGATTGTGTAGAATGCGTACTGAGACCATGAGAGGTGCACTCCCAAGAATTTGAAACTGCTCGCAGTTTCCACTGCTTTGCCACTGATATACAGAGGGGTGTGAGTGGTGCAAGCTCTCCAGGATTCAATAACCATCTCCTTTGTCTTGCTGACGTTGAGAAAGAGGTTATTTGTCTGGCACAAGGCCTTGAGCTCTTCCTCCTCTTCTCTGTAGGCCATCTCATGGCTATTGGTGATGAGCCCCATCACAGTTGGATCATCAGTGAACTTGGCAATGTGATTACTCAGGTGTTTGTGTGTTTGACGGGTGTGAGCAGAGGGTACTGCAGTGGGCTTAGCACACAGCCCTGGGGGGCAGCCATGTTGAGGATGATGGGGAGAGAGAAGCAGATGTACAGCCTGACTATCTGAGGTCTGTTGGTTAGGAAGTCCAGCAAATAATTGCACGGTGGTGTATTTAGACAGAGAAGTAGTGAGATAGCAGCACATTTCCAAAGTATTAGCAGGAATGAGATGCAGTTGTATAGGGAAGCAGTGAATTAATCGTGCAAAGATAATGAAACCCTTGGATACTCTATGTGAGATATTTGAGGATTTCTGGTGGGTATATTACCATTCCTACTCCATGCAGCAGATGTAGCAGAGAACGTTGCTGGCTTTCATATGTTGTAGTACCTGATAGTTCTACATGTACACCCGCTGAATGGTGCAATGCCATCAGGGGGAAACTTTACCGCTCACATGTGATCAGACAGCCATGAGGAGCTCACCGCTCACCAAGCTCACCTGAGGGAGCAAGGAAAAGGAACCAGCGTGCGCCAGACACAAGCCTCACCACACACCCAATAGGCTTCTGGTAGGGAGCAGAAGACAGAGGATGAACAGAACCCTTCCACTTGTTGGAAGCAAGTTGCAATACGGAAACAAAGGAGATCTTGACATGCGTTTGGGTGATTATATGGCCTTGATTCAGCTTTTAATTTTCCCAATCACTGCACTATAGCAGCTGAGATTTGAGGTTAATTTACCTTTTGTGCATTTTAAATACAGCTTCATGTGTTACATTATCACTGAAGTCACCAAAAAATGAGATTTTTTGGAGAAATGAAGGTACTAATGATCATTAATGATGAATGTATTTCTGTGATGTATCAGTCAAGAGTAGCCATTATGTGTAAATGTATTTAATTCTTTACCTGTAGAAACTGGCCTCATAATAATGGATGTTATGAACTTGCAAATAGGACAGGTGGTGCCCTAAAGCTCAGCATGTCTGGGCCATTTCCTTTGCTTTAAGTCACTTTAAATTTGAACAAGCATTTCAAGCCTGCTCGCATTTTTCTGTGATGATAAAAGACTTTTGCCCCCTTACTGCAGCCTGTTATCAATTAAGCCACAATATTGGATGCAGATGTCAAATAGGAATGGTTTGTTCTTTGACACTAAAGGTGCCAAGGAAATCAACACCTCCTGTTTTGCATAAGTGCTTACAAGGACTTCTTTGCACCCTTCTATGAATGAAGGCAAATGTCTGCCTGGAGTGGCTGGAAATAATCTGCATGGAGTGCCACACTGCCAGTCGCAGGCGCGCATTGTCAAGCCTTCGTACCTTAGCTTGCTTTCTGTCAGGTGATAATTGCATACGTAACTAGAGGAAGCATAATCTACTAACTGAAATAAAATTCTTAATGACTTGTGCAATGGACCTGCTTAGTTTATTCATGGGAACTAAATGTGCTACAGTAGCTTTTCCTGTGTTACTACAGTACTTGACTGGCAGTGATTATATTGGTGTCACTTGATCTCTCAAAGGAAGCTGCCTTTGGCCATAATCCTTGAACTATTGCATTAGCTAAAAAATAAAACACAATGCTCCCAGGGGATTCTTTCCTTTACTGAAGCTAAATAACCATTTTTCTATGTTTCTTTTCCCCATAGGATTTTGCTCTTGATTGGCAGGCTTAAAGGAAACTTAGGTAGTTGCTGTGGAAGAGAGATTTCAAAAAATACAGATTTAGCAAACTACGGTCACATCTGTAAAGATACCCAGAGTTTGCTGAGCTTTAAATGTCTCAATATCTGTTTTTTTTATAATTCAGTATGACTTAGAATAGCACAGAAATACGGTGCTTTTGAGGAGTCTTTTTCTGAGTGAAAAGAGTCAGTGGTCTGGAGATTATACTGCAGGACAATATCAGCTGAACTACAAATGTACCTTTGATCGCAAATGAAAGGGTAGGCACTTCTTGTAATATACCAAATAAAGGAACTTCCAACAGAAGTATTCAGGGTCAAGCATCTGTGCATGAAATTATATGTTAAGCTTTATTGGCATCCAAATTATCAGAAGGCACTAAGAATTCTGAGCAGATCTTTATGAACCTATCACTAGCCCGCTACTGATTTTTTGTTCCCTCTTGGTTGGAGCCATTGTAAGACTTTACAAAGTTTAATCTGATTTTGTTTTCTCTCGTGGGCTGTGATCATGCAATCTTTGGGAGTGTTTCTTTCAAACAACAAATTACAAATATATAATAGCTCAAACGTTGTAACAAAAAAGAAGTCAAGGCACCTTTGGTGTCACAGTTGTCATGATAAATCTGAGAAGCAATGTTGTGTATTGGCAGTACCTCTTCCATTTGGCTCAAGTCCCATTGCCTGATAATTCCACAGATAGGCTGTTTCCGGTGTTGTGCTGTTGTTTGTGCTCCACTTATTTATATAACTCAAAATACAACAATTGTGAAAGATTCTGGTTGTAGCTCAGGCTCATCTTATGGCAAGAGCGTCAAATGGAATATAAGGAAGACAAATGATCCTGAGAGCAAACACCATTTCAGGAGACTATAAGAAATCTGGGTTAAAATGAAGATCCTTTTAGTACATGTCAAAGTAAATTTTAAGGGTGACACATACAGAAGTTATGTACCCTTCCTACCATCAAAATTCAGAGTAAATTTTATTACCAAATTACATATACTGTACATCACTATACACAACCCTGAGGTTCATTTTCTTGTGGGCATACTCAGGAAATCCCTAGAATAGTAGCAAAAACAGGATCAATGAAAGATCAACCACAGTGCAAAAGACAACGAACTATGTAAATGCAAACATAAATAAATAGCAATAACTAATGAGAACGTGAGAAAATGAGATGGAGAGTCCTTAAAGTGAGATCATTTGTTGTAGGAACATTGCAATGATAGGCGAGTGTGTGTAGTTATCTGCTTTTATTCAAGAGTCTGATGGTTGAGGGGTAGCAACTGTTCTTAAACCTGGTGGTGTGAGTACTGGAACTCTTGGAACTTTCCACCTGATGGCAGCAGTGAGAAGACAGCATGACTTGAGTGGTGGAGATCTCTAATAATGGATGCTGCTTTCCTCTGACAGTATTTTATGTAGACATGCTCAATGGTTGGGAGGGCTTTACCAGTGATGTCCTGGGCTAAATCCACTAACTTTTGTAGGATTTTCTGCGCAAATACAATGGTGTTCCCATACCAGGCCATGATGCAGCCAATCCATATACTCTCCCCTAAACATCTATGAAAGTTTTTCAAAGTTTTATGTGATATGTCAAATATCCGCAGGCTCATAACGAAGTCGAGACACCGCAGTACTTTTTTTTGCAATTGCACTTATATGCTGGGTCCAGAACAGGTCTTCTGAAATAGTAATAACCAGGAACTTAAAATTGCTAACCCTCTCCACCTCTGATCCTCCAATGAGGACTGGCTCATGAAACATCCCCCACCACACACACACACACACACACACACACACACACACACACACACACACACACACACACACACACACAGTTTCACTCTCCTGAAATCTACAATCAGTTCCTTGGTCTTGCTGACTTTCAGTGAGAGATCGTTGTTATGACACCACTTTGTCAAATTTTCAATCTCCCTCCTATATGCTGATCGCTCATCACCTTTGATTCTGTGTTATCAGCAAACTTGTATATGGCATTTGACCTGTGCTTAGCCACACTGTCGTAGGTGTAGAGTGAGTGGAGCAGGGGGCAAAGCACAAACTTCTGAGATGCATCTGTGTTGATGGAGATCGTGGAGATGTTCTTGCCATCCGAACTGACTGGCGTCTGCAAGTTAGGAAATCCAGGATCCAATTGTACGAGGAGGTATTGAGGCCAAGGTCTTGGAGGTTATTGATTAGTTTTGAGGAGATGATGATATTGAATGCTGAGTTGTTGTCAATAAAGAGCATCCTGATGTATGCATCTTTGCTGTCCAGATCTTCCTGGGTTGAGTGAAGAGCCAGTGAAATGGCATCTGCTGTGGACCTGTTGCTCCAGTAGGCAAATTGGAGTGCATCCAAGTCACCTCTCAGGCAGGAGCAGATATGTTTCATCACCAACGTTCAAGCAGCTCTAGATTAAACAGTCCACAAAATTGGCATGCCATAGAATATTACAGCACAGTACAGGGTCCTCAGTCCATGATGTTGTGCAACCTTTTAAACCACTCCAAGATCAATCTAACCCTTCCCTCCCACATAGCACTCCATTTTACTTTCATCCATATGCCTATCTGAGAGTCTCTTAAATGACCCTAATATATCAGCCTCACTACCGCCACCTGTAGCAGTGTGTTACACACACTCTATGTAAATACCTCTGACATCCACCCCAATACTTTCCACCAATCACCTTAAAATTATGTCCTTGCGTATTAACCATTTCCACCCTGGGAGAAAGATGCTGGCTGTCCACTCTATCTATGTCTCTTACCATCTTATACACCTCGAAAAAGTCAATCTTATCCTCCTTTACTCCAAAGAGGAAAGCTCGAGCTCACTCAACTTTTCCCCATAAGCTATGCACTGAATTAAACATCAACTCTCTTTACCGGTCCCGATGAAGGGTCTCAGCCAAAAACATCAACTCTCTATTCCTCTCCCTAGATGCTGCCTGATCTGCTGAGTTCATCTAGCATTTCACTCCACTACTTGAGCCTCGCAGAGAAGTTTGTCACTTACAGGAACAAGTTGTGTTGCTCAGCAGAAGTTCTGGAACTGTGATATTTTACTGATGAAAGTCTGGAAAAGGTGGGTGAGTTGAGAAGCGTAGAAGGGCAGGGCATGAAGAAAGCCTAGAATTTACAAGCAAAAGTATAACAGCAGCTCAAGAAGCTGAAGGTACTTGTTCCAGGATCTGATCATCTTCATACAATGATGCTGACGTAATTGGGTGCAGCTTCTATCATTACCACATTCCAAATCTAACCGGAATCAAATCACAAATTAAAGGGTCTGTACCCACCGTCAGGGATCCATCACTGAAATCAACTTTTGAGTTTTCACTAACAGACCAAGGATCCTCTAGATTAAGGGTTCCCAACCTGTTTTATTACATGGAGCTTTCCCATTAACTGAAGGGTCCATGTAACTCAGGTTGGGAACCCCTGCCTGATGTAAAGCTACATTCTTTTTCCTGGAGAAGGTGAAAGATGCCCAACTTCTTTCCGAGACATCCATCTCCGCTAACCTTGTGTCCTTTGGAGAAATATCTCTGTTAGTCACACTTGGTTCAGGCACT